>NC_050605.1:23433449-23785949 GCF_013368585.1 Megalops cyprinoides
TGTGTGTGTGTGTGTGTGTGTGTATGTGAGTGTATGTGTGTGTGTGTGTGCATGTGTGTGTGTCTGTGTGTGTGTGTGTGTGTCTGTGTGTGTGTGTGTGTGTGTGTGTGTGTGTGTGTGTATGTGAGTGTATGAGTGTGTGTGTTTGTGTGTGTATGTGAGTGTATGAGTGTGTGTGTTTGTGTGTGTGTGTGTGTATGTGTGTGTGTGTGTGTGTGTGCATGTGTGTGTGCCTCTGTGTGTATTTATGTGCACATGCGTGTGTGTGTGCATGCATGTTTGTGTGCATGTGTGTGTTTGTACTGTGTAACTTGACTTCCGTCCTTCAGGTGCGCGACAGGGGAGGCGTGGCAGGAGATCATGCTGGCTTGTGCTCCCATGAGGCCGTGCGAGAAGGGCTCAGAGGTGGGCCCGGCCAGCGAGGAGTGTGGCAGCCATTTTGCCATCATCTACTTTGTCAGCTTCTACATGCTCTGTGCCTTCCTGGTGAGACCCGTCGCCTAAGAGCCGTCTCAAACTCGCTCTCGGTCTCAGTGATTGAGTTTGCGCTGTATGTGCCTCAGAGAAAAGCGGATACGGCCAGCTGATCTGGATTAGAGTGATGTAGGGAGAAATCTATTCAGGCTGAATCACAGCAGTGAAGGAAAAGAGGATGTCAGCCCCACCTCACTGGCTCACTCACACGCTTCCTGTCACGCTTCCTGTCTGCAGATCATCAACCTGTTTGTCGCTGTCATCATGGACAACTTTGACTACCTGACGCGAGACTGGTCCATTCTCGGGCCTCACCACCTGGACGAGTTCAAAAGAATCTGGGCCGAGTACGACCCAGAGGCCAAGTCAGTGACCTTTCAACCTCTTCTCTTCATCCTTCTCTTATTTTCCAGCTGGCCTTCTGTGCTTCTCTGCTGTTAGAATATGGTTAATTTTTGTACACTTTGTGCTGGCAGAATATGACAGTGAGCTGACAGGTTAAAAAGGCACAATGTCAACCAGTGATCTTTCCAGAAGTCACCCACAAAATGCAGAACATTCTCGCCTCGCACCGATGTAATGTTGCTAGAATTGTTTTCCTGAAAAGTTACAGGAACATTGTAAGAACGTTATGCATGAAAGAGTGTTTTCCAACAGCAGTGTGTGCCTTTGCCCACAGAGGGAGAATAAAGCATCTGGACGTGGTGACCCTTCTGCGTCGAATACAGCCGCCCTTGGGCTTCGGGAAGCTGTGTCCCCATCGCGTGGCCTGTAAGGTGAGGCATTGAGCACAGGCCCAGCACAGCAAGGCACAGAGTCAGTCTGTGAAATGGAGGGGAAAATTAGGACACACCTCAGAGGAATCTTATGGAAAACCAGGTCAGGAACAGATGGGATCACCAAAATCAACCTCAGAACATAATAAATGCAAAACTTGAGGTGTGCATACCTGATTCCGGAGGGGTCGGAGGGGTGAGAGGGGTGTAGAAACAGCGTTGTGACCGTGTGTGACACGCTGTGTAGAAGCAGCGTTGTGACCGTGTATGACACGCTCTGCTCCCTTGTCTCCGCAGCGGCTGGTGTCCATGAACATGCCTCTGAACAGCGACGGCACCGTCATGTTTAATGCCACCCTGTTCGCCCTGGTCCGCACCGCACTGCGCATCAAGACCGAGGGTAACGAGCCGCGGCGTTCTCACTGCGCTCTGAGACACAGGGTCTCCCGCCGCAAGAGTTCACACGCAGTACAGTCTGACACAACAGAGAGTGATAATTTATTCCATTCTGTGCTTTAGTGTGTGAAGCTTTCCTGTCATCATGACTATGTATCCTTTGGTGTTTGACAACTTCAGTATTACTCTTTGCTGGCCAGATGTAGCTTTTGAAGCTTTCCTGGCTTGCGTATTGTGCCGTTCACACTTCCAGCGACACAGCCAGACATTTACGGCTACGTTTCACACTGCAGCAGTTCAGCTCAGTCATCGTATCCCTGCTCACCTGGGAATCAGGCCTGAAACCTGCTGGCTACAAGCCCAGCTTTGCAGACTCTGCAGCATACAGTCATAACACACTTACAATAACTATATCAATAAATATCATATTTTACCATCTACTGTAAAAATGTGGCCATAAAACATATTTTTGCAGTATTGATCATGTTATTGATTTGTTCTTGTCCTTCTTAAAGGACAGATGGTCATTGAGTAATGTAGAAAATAGCTTTCATAACGTAAAAACAACTACAAAAACATGGACGGATAACACTGGTGTGTTTGTTTGTGTGTGTGTGTGTGTGTGTTTAGGTAACTTGGAGCAGGCCAATGAGGAGCTAAGAGCAATCGTGAAGAAGATCTGGAAGAGAACCAGCATGAAGCTGCTGGATCAGGTTGTTCCACCTGCAGGAGGTCAGTACAGAGAGAGGTCATATGTCGAAGGACATTTCTACAGCTCCCCTGGCAAACAATGCAATTCTTACAAATGCATTTTTTTATCTGTGGACAGCCAGATCTGCATTTCTTTTTAATCTGCTGCAACGCTGTTGGTTTGTATTTCACAGACGACGAGGTGACGGTGGGGAAGTTTTACGCCACCTTCTTGATCCAGGAATATTTCAGGAAGTTCAAGAAGCGCAAGGAGCAGGGGCTGGTGGCTAAGGTCCCTCCAAAGACGGCTCTCTCCCTGCAGGTGTGTCACAGAGAGTAGCGTCACTCCAACACCTCATCACCGCTGCTGGTGCCATCTTTCACTGCCAGCAGTTACAGGACCCTTTCATTCTGCTTGTGTATTTAACAGATGGAATATTCAATATTTCTGACCTTCCTGTTAGACATACACACAGTATATCATTACTGTAAAAGTTTTAATGAGTATCAAAGATAATTTCACGAAGGCACACTTATGTCAATAATCTGACTCCACGTGTGTGTGTGTGTGTGTGTGTGTGTGTGTGTGTATGCGTGCGTGCGTGTGTGTGTGCGTGCGTGTGTGTGTGTGTGTGTGTGTGTGTGTGTGTGTGTGTGTGTGTGTACGTGCGTGTGTGTGTGTGTGTGTGTGTGTGCGCGCGCGCAGGCTGGACTGCGGACGCTGCACGACATCGGTCCGGAGATTCGCAGGGCTATCTCAGGTGATCTGACAGTGGAGGAGGAGCTGGAGAAGGCCATGAAGGAGACGGTTTCGGCTGCGTCTGAGGATGATATCTTCAGGGTAAAGGTCCGCGACAGCAGAATTCCCCCCTACAGCTGCCACCCTCATCGCTTCGGCTGCAGAGACCCCATCCGCTCTGACCCGGTCCTCACCGGTCTGGCCCAGAAACCTGCTTTTTCATTGGGTGGAAAGCTTCTGCTCCTCACCAGGGAGAGCGCTCTCTCCATCACTCTTAGGATCTCACAGACAGCTGCTCAAAATTTATACTCTTTTGGACTTTTGGGTCCAAAAGCAGGTCTGAGCTTCAGTGCTCTGCATGTGTTTGTATTCAGCAGAGATGTATTTTTTGGTCACCGTTCTCCCCAGAGCACATATGCAGAGTCTCCATACGCTGCAGATGATTACTCCATTTAGAATGTTGCTTTGGATACAGTTCACTGTTTTTTTTTCCCACACATTGCATTTTTCACTAGAGCAGAAACAGGTCAAAGCTACAGTTCATCAAAGGCTTGATTGATAAGACATGTCTGCCCACGTGTGTAATTGGCTGCGTCAGGATTAGGACATAAACGCCTGAAGGCTTCACCATATTTTCAACATCAGCCCTTTTCCCTTGATTTCCAGGCGTCACTTTGATTCGAAAGGTTTTCTTTTTTTTTTTCCCTCGACAGCGGGCGGGCGGCCTCTTCGGAAACCACGTCAACTACTACCACCAGAGCGACGGGCGCAGCTCCTTCCCACAATCCTTCACCACGCAGCGCCCGCTGCACATCAGTGCCACGGGGAGTCCGGGAGACGACGTGTCCCCCTCCCACGAGAAACTGGTGGACTCCACCTTCACCCCCAGCAGCTACTCCTCCTCCGGCTCCAACGCCAACATCAACAACGCCAACAACACGGCCATCGGCCGCTTCCCCGCCCCCTCCATCAGCACCGTGGACGGCCACGGGGGGGCGCCGCTCACCCCTGTCCTGCTGCCCCGTGCCGCCTGGCACTTCCCCACCAAGAGGTGACTGACACCCGGAGCGGAGAACATCGCCATTCTCCATCCTCTCACCACTACTGTGTTTGTGGCAGACCTTTCTTTCAAAAAAAAACTGTAACTGAGGGGCCCGGCTCCCCCAGCGCGGCCCCAGATATCTCTCCCACGTCTGGTTTAAAAACGCGAGCAGCGGCAGCAGTTTCCTGATTAGCGGGCATCTGTGCAGCGCGATCTCTCAGTGTGATCTTTCAGTGCCTGTAATTACACCCTGTCACGGTTAGAGTCCTGTGCCTGGCCACTCGCACCCTTGACTACATTCCTCAGCAGAGCGCTGCATTTCCAACAAAGATCCCGTTAGGAAAGGAGGAATAATTACTGGAGGGAATGCAGCCCTTTAATTGTTTGATCGTTGGTGAGAGGCGAGTATCAGCATAACGGAATCAATACAAATAGAGAAGAAAATGGCCAGAGAACTGCATCTAATTAATTAATGTCACCAATATTCAAAGGCCATGTTTATAGCGAGACAGAATAATCCGCTGAGTAGGAAGTAGATCTATCTTAATATTGTAACGCTTTGCTAATAAATGAATGTTTATGCTGGACTGGCATCTCAGTGTGCAGCAGAGATAGTGGTGACCTTGTCAAAAGCCAGTTTGGGTGGAGTGTGGTGACTTACGCTTGGCTTCTAGTGCCACTGGGGTGCAGATGTGTACAGATCAGAGTTCCCTCTCTCCCTCTCTCTCCCTCTCTCTCTCTCTCTCTTTTGGGGCGTGGTGGCCCCGTGTCTCCAGCAGTTTGTGTTGCATTTGAGCTCTCATGATTCCTTCGCCTGGATCCTCACTGGTCCGGACTTTTTCCTGCTTAGCTAAACTTCCTAGTGCTCATCTGTATCACAAACCAAGAGGCCACTAACGAGAGCAGTGTTCCCTCAGGGGCCAGGGTTCAGGGCCACTCTAACAGGGAGGGTTACCCCTCCTGTAACACCCCCCACCCCTCCCCCTCCCCCTGACCCCCCCTTCATCCGCCAGCTCCACCATCTCGCTCTGGGCTGGTGCTCCCGGTCAGTAACAGCCTCTCCTCTGTCTCCCCTGCGGCCTGCCTTGCCTTCAGGACGCGTTACTATGAGACCCTGCTGCGGTACGTTCCCCTGTGAGAGACCCGTTTAGCGGCGCCTGTATGGGACCAGGCCGGGCCTGTCCATACCGGGGTGGATCCGTGCTGCAGTGCGCTACAGCCGCGGAGCTTCACAGCCAATCAGAGCGCAGGCTCCCGCTCCAGTGCTTGGTGGCATTTGGGCTGCATTGATAGGAGAGAATGAATGAGGCAGATAATGGATAAAAAAGAGAGAATGTTAGAGAACGTGGAACATAAACAGGGATACCTCAGCTAACGATGCCTCTGAGGAAGAAGCTCCTCAATAACAAAAGTTACGCTTTTCTAATGACTAAAGGCATCGTATTTGTTCAGAAATATCTCCAAGCTGTACGTTTGTTAGCACCGCTGACATGGAAAATCGTTTTAAACGAAGCAGAGAAGGCAAAGACACTGCTGCAAGGTGGAGCTAAAACAGGAGCGATAACAGTCAATAATACCAGAGTGAAGTGTGCGCGTTAACGTATGTTCAGAATATGCTTATTAGATAAAAGCATGTTTCGGGTTAAAGGAACATTTGGTGCTAGTTTTTTCCATAGTTTATGATATTTTCCTAATTATCCCCCTTTTCTGAGGTCCAGGAACCCATCTGTATATATGCCGAGCTATCTGCCCAGCAAGAAATTAATGTCAACAAAGTGACCTTATAGAATTAATCTTAGAGAATTCATTTGCTCCGTTACCTGAGGTATACCTGTAGCTACGTTCTGTAGATCCAGTGAGCTGCACTGCTTGACCTGCAAAGTGGCTTCTAGCCCCTGTAGCACTGGTGCGATCTACCCTGACCTTAGAAACACTGTCAGTGTCTTACTTCCATAGGGCAGAGCTCGTAAAAATTGGCTAAAGCTTTTGGTGGGCTCAGTAGTGTCGGCGCAAAGGATTCTGGGAGTGTGTGCTGCTGCGCATCGTCTTGATCCTGACCCCCCCACCCCCTTCCCCCACCCCCCCTTTGTGTCGGTTTGTTTTCCACGCTGGCGGTAGAGGGTGCAATGGGCTGGCTGGCTGGCTTCAGTGGCTACGCTTTCTTTCGTTCGTTCTTTCTTTCTTTCGTTCTTTCTTTTTCACCGCTGCATTAGTGTAGGTAGAGCAACCCGCAGGGACGCGCCTGTCGGTTCTGTGGCTGTTGGTTCTTCGCCTGTCGGTTCTGCGCTGACTCGTCCGCCTCTGGTTTCTCGTTGGCAGCTCCGACTCGAGCGACAGCCGCCTGCCAATCATCCGCAGAGAGGAGGCGTCGACGGACGAGACGTACGACGAGACCTTTGCGGACGAGCAGGATTACCGCGGCGACCGGCTCTCCTCCGAAATGTACCACACCCCAACCCCCACCCGCCCCCGCCCCGCCCCGGCCCCGCCCCAGGCCCGCCTCTGCGACTCCCCTCCACCTCTCACTGCCTCTGAGCCCGCTTTCATCCGTCCACCTGTTCCCTTCTACCCAGTAGATGCACCTGTGCTCACCTGCAGCTCACACCTGGAGAGACAGAGTATTGGACAGGACTAGGCTTCAGGGCCTCACTGTATCACTGGAATACCATTTAAAATATGCTCTGCTTCTCCTGAAGCCCCTTTGTCCTTCTACCAGACAGCCGAGACAAAAGAGACAGATTCAGAATCAATGAGTAGTGTCCCTGTGGTATAAGACATGCGTAAAGCTGGTGCAGCATCACCACGCTGACGTTAGAACTGTTTGTGTGGCAGGCTGGTGTATCAGGATGAAGAGAGCAAACAGCTGGCCCCCATGGAGGAGGGAGAGGACAGCGAGGACAGGAGGCCCTGGCAGTCCCCGAAAAGAGCGTTCCTGTGTCCCACAGCGCTGGGTAACGCTCCCCTCTCCGCCCTGACACCCCCGCGTCTGCGCACACCTGCGGGCGGTGCGCTCGTTACAGGGAGACGGGTCACGTTTAATTGTTTGTTGTCCCTTTTTAAACGCACAGAAATGTAAGCTCTTGCAGCTTATTGCTTTTATTTCATCAGTGAAATGATGGTGTCGTGTCTGGGCTGTTAAGTGGCCATCGGCTTTATGCACACTGATTGCTGCAGAAGTGGCCTCTCACACTGAGTATTACACATTAATCACAGCTCCTAAGGGAAGGAGTGTGAGCACCTCTGAGTGATGCTTCTCTGTTCAGTGTGTCCTCAAACGCCATGATTCTGCTGTGAACGTCTCTCTTAACTTAAGCCCTCTTTTTTATTTGTAGTTCTTGTCTGTGGCTGTTTTCACAGTTATGGCCTATATACAATGCAGAATGCTTTGGTTTAGCACTGAATTACTGTTGCTGAATTGCTGTAACACTCCCAGAGGCGGCTAATACAGTATGATCTTCCCTCCCGTCTGGAGTCTCCTCATAGCCGTTGATTTCCGAGTGTTGCGTAAAGTTTACAGATGTGCAACAAATCCACTAAGCCCTTAAAAAAGTTTTCTGACTTTGTGGAACTAATTACAAGATTATTATTACCCAGATATGAAGACCACAGAGGATTATGTTCAGGACAAACAATGAATGTCTAATACAGTGTGTAGCATATTCATATGAATAAGCCGTTGCAGAGTGTGAGGATCTGCTGTCAGTCTGAGGGGAAGTTTGTAGTAGCCACACCTCATCCCCTCTCTCTCTGTGCGCTGCGCAGGCCGAAGGTCTTCCTTTCACCTGGAGTGTCTGAAGAGGCAGACGAGATCGGACGTCTCCCAGAAAACTGCACTACCCCTCCACCTGGTGCACCAGCAGGTAAGGGGGTGGGGAGGGCCTGACCCGTACACTGAGGCTTTCCTGAAAAACATGTGCAGGTTGTCATGGTGGATGTTTCTCTCTCTCTCTCCCCCCTCCCTCTCCCTCCCTCTTTCTCTCTCTCTCCCTCTCTCTCCCTCCCTCCTTCTCTGTCTCCCTCTCTCTCTCCCTCTCTTCCTCTCCCTCTCTCTCCCCCTCTCTCTCCCTCTCTCTGCCTGTCTCTCCCCCTCTTTCTCTCTCTCTCTCTCTCTCTCTCTCCCTCTCTCTCTCTCCCTCTCTCTCCCTCCCTCTCTCCCTCTCTCTCTCTCCCTCTCTCTCTCTCTCTCTCTCTCTCTCTCTCTCTCCCTCTCTCTCTCTCCCTCTCTCTCCCCCTCTCTCTCTCTCTCTCTCTCTCTCTCTCACTCTCTCTCTCTCTCTCACTCTCTCTCTCTCTCTCCCTCTCTCTCTCTCCCTCTTCCCCCCCCAGGCTCTGGCGGTGGCAGGCCTCAGCCCCCTGCTGCGGAGGAGTCACTCCCCCACGCTCTTCTCCAGACTGTGCTCCACGCCCCCGGCCAGCCCGTGCGCGCGAGGGGGCCGGCCGTACCAGCGGGTGCCGACGCTGTGCCTGGAGGGCCCGCCGGGCTCCTACGAGAAGCTCAACAGCAGCCTGCCCTCGGTGAACTGCGGCCCCTGGTACAGCGACAGTAACGGGAACAGCACGGGGCCCAGCACGCGGCCCCCCAGGCCTGTCTCTCTCACCGTACCCCCCGTCATGGGCAGGGAATCCACCATGCTCTCCCACGGCAGCGCTGGCAGCCTGGTGGAGGCGGTGAGGACCGGAGTTACCGTCTCCTGCCATGAGTCAGATGTCTCTGTCCTGTCTGTCTCTATCGCCTCTGTTTGTGTGTAACTCTGTTTCTCTTTCAGTCTGTGCTGTTCTATATGCATGTTTCTCTGTCTGTTTCACCATTTGTATCTTTCTGTGTCTCTCTGTGTGCTCTTGTGGTCTCACCTGTTCTCACCTGTTCTCACCTGTCTCCGCAGGTGCTGATATCGGAAGGCCTCGGGCGGTACGCCCAGGACCCGTCCTTCATCGAGGTGACGAAGCACGAGCTGGCGGACGCCTGCGACATGACCATGGAGGAGATGGAGAACGCGGCGGACAACATCCTGAACGGGAACAGCCAGCCGAGCCCCAACGGCAATCTCCGGCCCTACGTGCACTGCAGGGACCTCAGCACGCAGGAGCCCAGCCACAGCGAGGCCGCCAGGGGGGCCACGGGGGGCCCCAGGGAGGAGCTACTGCCCAGCGCCCCCCTCGGCCTGGAGGAGGAAGGGGAGGAGGACAGGGCCACCATGGCGGGCCACCGGGACTGTGGGTTATTAGAAGACGATGACATGGACTGTGTCACCAGTTTGTAGGAACAGCAGCACAGAGGTCTCTCTTCCTCTCTCTCCCTCTCTCTTTCTCTCTCTCTGTCTCTCTCTGTCTTTCTGCCAGACGTGACCAGATGTTGGCGGCCAATGTTTTTTGATCGGTTTCTTTATTTATTTATTTTTATTTCCGTATTTAATTGTTGATTTTTTTGTGCGTGTATGTGTGTGTGTGTGTGTGTTTGAGGTTTTTTGTGTGCATATGCACGTGTGTATGTGTGTGTTTGTGGGCGTGTCTCAAAAGTGCCTCACAGATCTTGTGCTCTTGAAAGGTGGATTAGGGGAGGGTTTTCGGGAAAGCAAAAAACAAAAGGAAGCAAAATGAATGTCTGGATTTGGTTTATAATTTGGTTTCGTTCTGTTCTGTTTGGTTTATTTCACTTTGGTTTGGCTTTTGTTTCGTTCCCGTTTCCCTTGGTTTGTTTTTTTTTTTTGGCCACCGTGCAGGAGTACCCTGGGAGATGTGAGATTGTGCTGGTCGGTTTCCACCAGGCGTTCTGACGTCAGAGTGCCTCTCGCAAGCTGCTGCGAGCGTTTCCCTGAAGAACAGGAAGACCTTTTTTTTCCTCTTCATCTTCTTCTTCTCGTACTTCAGAGCTGCAGCACAATCATGCCCGGAGTCTCTGACAGCAGGCGGAGCTCGGGGGCCGACGCCAGCGGGAGGAAATGGGGAAGAGCTCCACGACGAGCCAGGGGCGTGTTCTTTGGACCTTCCTCCCACCAGCTCCTGGAACATTGCGTTTTTTTGGGAAAGGGATCGTTTAACAGACTCTGGACAGCGGGGAGAGAAGCTGTGAAAAGAAGAGATGCTGTGAAGAGCGAGCAAAGACACTGGGATGAGTTTCTGCCCGTCCTGCTCTGCTAGTGTCCCCTGGTCTCCGTCCTCTTTCGCCACACTGTCCGCCACCCGCGGCCACTTCCTGGGCTTCTTGCAGGAAGCAGAAGGAGTCAACTAAGGCTGAACCTGAGGGACAGCACCGTCTGCTGCCATATACCTCGATTTCCCATGCCATTTTCCTGACATTTTGGTTCTTTTTTTGTTTGTTTTAGTTTTTTTTTAGGTATCTCCTCGACTTGTCCTGCGTTTGGAAACAGAAGGGTGGTGATGAGGAAGAAGGGAAGTGGAGGAAGAGGAGGGGAAGCAGGGCTGCAGACTCCTCCATCCCCACCCCTCACCGTTTCGGTGGAAGAGCGCTGGTGTCAGCGGGCGGGCTGGAGCAGGCAGTCACACATGCATCAGAAACCCAGATTAGAGATTGTATATTTATACAGTACAGTGTTGTGCAAAATGTAGAGACCAGCCTATATTTTCTGTTGTTTTATTTGTTTTATTTTCCACAAATCTTGGGTGTTGTCCCTAATCAGTTCTTGCTTGATTTATTTAGGAGATTAAGAAGTTAAGTAATCAACCTGTGAACACAGGATTTAGTGTTGTATTTAAGTGGGAAACTTTGCTGTCAGTATACACCTTTCAGATTGTATTTATTTATTTATTTTTTTCCCTGCAACAAAAGTGTGTTTTGGAGTGGGGTGAATATTTGTTGCTGTTAAAAGACATGCGTAAGGGATGAACCCGGTAGCTGAGGTCTGCAGTGACCCTCTTTAACAGCAGGTACACTGGGAGGGAGGCTTACAAAGCTGCGTGCTCTAATTTTCATTCTGAATGCTCTTCTCAATATCTGACTACTGAGGTCACCCAGAGGATTCCGTAGGGGCCATACAGGTTAGACAGACCCAAAATGGAGGAACGGCTTTGGCGTCTGTGGAGCTGCCTGATGTAAAGGGTATCTTCGGCACGCAGATTTTTTCCTCCAGGTAGTTCCGCATTTAAATATTATGGCAGGTGATTTCATTGCTAGTGAATGCAGGCCGTTTGGTACAGTGTAGGGAATAACCAGTGAAGTACACAGGCCTCTCAGGAGGATACCAGCGGCAGGAAGAGAATAAGCTGATTACACTCAGCGGGCAGTCTGACCACAACCGAGGGGCAGGAGACATGGCGTGCTGGGTAGACTGTGGAAGAGAGGTGAAATGTCAGGAACATTGGGGTTGGTTTGAGTAAAGCTGTCCAGTGGAGTTTATAGGGCTAAATGTATTATTATTATTATTATTATTATTATTATTACTATTATTATTATTATTATAGTTGCTCCTACTTTGTTTGGGGTGTTCTCTGCTTTGCCCAGCACTGTATGTGTATACACAATACACACAAACCTAACAGCAGAGAGTGTGTGTGACCCAGAATGACTTACAAATCAATTATGCAAGTATGATATTCCAGTGTTATCATGTGTACTCATGAAAATATGTAGTTAGGATCTGGAGTTGCCATCTGTACTGAGTATGTAGAGGGTGAAGCTTCCACTTGAGGAAATGACAGTTTCAGCTTTCAGCAACACCATATGAAACACAGCTGTTTTTTTCCTTCTGTTTTTTTCCTAAAGCAGAAATTTTAGAATGGGCCTGATGTAGTAACAGTTTGATAAAAGTCTTGCATGTTGGAGTGCTGTGCATTGTGGATTCTTGGTCATTACAGAGTTTATCTTAAGGATCTTTTTTTTATTTTGAAATTAAACTGCCATGGGACTTTGGTCCAGTTTTGTTTTCACTAATTCCTTGCCAATGTCTAAGGTACTAGTGGGTGAAATGCTGTTTGGTTCCTCTGTGAATTGTCTTCATGACTGGCGTATGAGCCTGTTCTGAGAGTTTCCTTTTAAATTGCAAAGCATCTATTATAAGTGAATAAGCTCCATGCAATGAATGACAGCGAGGGGGGGTTGGGGGGGGGGCATGTTCATATTTGTTAGTAAATGTTTGCACATCAAAGTTCAAAACCTATCAAATTCTGGACATGTAGCCGATTTTTTCTCCCCATTTTGTCTCAGTTTGTTTTTCGATATTTCTTTCATTTCTCACAAAATGATTGTGCCATATTTTAAAGATAAGTGGCATGACTGCGCGGTAATGTGTGTGTGTGTGTGTGTAGGTGTGCGTGGGTGGGTGGCACCCTGTCAGGGAGGCGTTTTCTGAGCGCAGGGTTTTGGCGGGAGTGTGTGGGTGCAGGCGTGCATTCCACAAGATATGCAAAAACAATGCAATAATGAATACGACTGTAAATGAGTCTCAAAAAAAGAACTAGCTGTGTAAAAATGAAAAGTGAAAAATGATCAGATAATATATTCAGAGTGGTTTATTAAGTTGCAGATCTTTAAATTGAAGAAACCTGTTATACTTGAAATCAGGTGCATTTCAGTATTTAAAATATCTTGTGCCAGGTATTTTCATTTTCTTGTGTTCTATCTTCTCTAACTGATAAATAGTATACTGATGTTAATTGAACTCACTAGTTGTATATGCATGGGATTCATTTTAGTATTTTAACGTGCCAAGTAGTGTGCCAAGTTACAATTTTAGTGCTTTTTTTAAACAGGGACGGAACACAAATGAAACATCATTTGTTTTATATTTCTGTAAAATAATGAAAAAGATGGAAATGTAAATATTATAGATACTTGGGGAGAAAAAAACAGACTTGCTTGATGTTAACTGGTTTTGCATATCTTGTGTTCATCCAGGTTTGAAGATGGCTGTACATTTCTTTTATTTAAAACAGTCTCTCTCTCTTATTTCTCCTTTGTTGGTCCTTCCTCATATGGGTGGATCAAACATCACATTTAAAAACATAAATAAATCTCTCTGTCTGCCTGTCTGTCTCTCTCTCCCTCTCTCTCTGTCTCTCTCTCTCACACACACAGGCACACACATGCATTATCAACATCCGCCCCCCCCCCCCCCCCACCAATTCCACCCCCCCACCCACCCATCCTCTATATTGGATGTAAGACTGCTTAGGAGTTCTAGATATAGTTACGGGTCATTGCTTTACCGTATATAAAGTGGCCTGAAACTGTGTTGCTAGAATTTGTTAATATGTAGGCAATTTGACATGTGGGGACACAGAATTTATGGATAGAATATGAAAAGTTAAAATGATTTAACCTTTGCTTATATGCAGTTAAGCTTGGATGCTCAGGCATCAGGCGCTGCAATAACTCCAAATTCACTGGCTAACTGGCCGTCCGAGGAAACAGAGGCCATGGGAAAAGGAGGTTTATGTAGTGTTAGCATTTATAACTCCCTTAAATGTAAAATAAAAAAGTGTACTGTTTTTTAGTTCATTGTTATGGCAGCAGATTCCTGTTTAATTATTGATCTGATTCTGCCCTTTGTGAAAATGAAACTTTGCTTTGATTTGTTACCATGGTTTTCGATTTGAAGAAAAGGTACAGTTCATATCAGGGTTTTCCTCTTTACTTTAATAAAGCTCTCTCCGTAATGGAGAACAGGCTATCTCGGAAAGGCAGCAGAATCACTCTCAGAAGTTGGTCAGCAAGGGCTTGTTGGTTTTGCTGCAATGTTTCTGCCCAATAACATTTATCAGATAGGTGTCTTTGCCCCACTCCTCAAGAGCATGACCTAGAAGGTTCAGGTCAGCGTGGCTGTGAAATTTCACTGAAATCGATACTGTTGAAATACAGAGAACTATGATGCTGACACCCCACTAGGGTGATTCAAGGCCCTGACTCTTGACCTTGGTTTGCTCATTCACTTTTATAAAGGTGACAATCCGTTAAGATTGTTAAACACATAAATAACTGAAGAACAATGGAAGAAAATTCCATTGATGCATTCCGGTTTTGAGGGTGGTAGGCACACAAGTAAGGCAGACAGCAAGCTCTCCAAACTTCTATTTGTGTAGAGTTGTCTGCTGGCAAACTTTTTAGCTTTGTGGGTCCTATTGGAACGACTGCGTCTGTCACTTTGAAGCATTTTCCGTCTCACTTCAGTAGCTAATGATTGTAAATTTCTACAGAGTATATAAACTGATGTATAAATGCAGTATATAATTGTTCTAAATGTCAGGATAAGAGGTGTGTCACAGATTATTTTGAGAATGTACTAATTAGTGAAATTTCTAGACGGATCAGGAAGTGAAAATGTTATTTATAATAGACTTATAGGTTTAAATCTTACCATTTTCTATCCTTCTTTTCAGACTCTAACTTCCCGTGAGATCTCTTTTGATCGGTGGGAAGGTCAACAGGGACGGGGTGCGTGGCAATGATAATTATGAACGGAATGAACCTATTCAGGGTTTCATGTGGTGGCTTTAAATTTTTATTTTTTAATCTCGGAGGGACCGTGCAAGTGAAGACCATACAGCATATCTTCCAAAGCCATTGTGTTAGCTGTAGACTCTTATCCATCCTTAGCATCTAGCTCTCTCCAAGTGTGTCGCTGTCATTAGTGCCGTCCACCCGAGCGTTCCTGGCGCTCCTCACAGCTGGCTATAGCCATAGCATTCCTCTGCGTCTGAACCTCATGCATTCCGCTGTGATGTGCACTCTTAAGAACGCGAAGAGCCATTTCAAATATGCATTTTTTTTTGCAAGCCATGGATATTGTTCGGACGAGTTTTCCTTCGTTTATTTCTCCTGTCAGTTAGTCCATGGTGTGTCCAAGGAGACGTGTGAGGAGTGGGGTGAGGAAGGAATCCACTCAAAAAAAGATGGAAGGAATGATCGAAATGCGGGAGAGAATAGACCAAAAATGCTTACATTTTCATATACAAGCAAAAAAAATCATCTCCGTGTTCATTCCCACACAGGAATACCTGACTATAAATGACCTAATGATGTCGGAGGTTGTAATCTGGCTGCTTCAGGAAACACCACACATCTTTCCCGAGTTCCATCCAACAACAGGGCACAAATACATGAGAGTTCTGCTTATAGATATTTATTATCAATATTGTACCAAAAATCAGACACCTGGAGAAGTGTGACATTCAGTTGCCCTCTCTTTTTCCACAGAATGTTCTAGACAACATAAATGTGTAGCTTTTTGGTTATGAGGGAGAAATTAGTCTTGTGTCATTCAACTACCTGTATGTTTGCTTTTGGAATACCATGAACACTTGGCAACATGTTCATGTAGCTTAAAATAAAAGTAACAGAATTAACACTTTGCCAGTGTAATGTGGATAGAAAAGAGAAAAATAGCTGGATGGCCAATGAGATTTTATATGCTGTAGAAACCGAATTCATCTTGGGTTTTTGAAATTTAATTTTCTGTCCCTGAAGTGAGGTTCTCGGATGGTACATTTAAAAAAAAGATGATCTTCTTGGTGTGGTATTAATGCTCCAATGATCTTTTGTCACAATACTTACATCACACATTATCAGATGTGCATCTATCAAATAACAGAAAATGTATTATTTTTCTTGTAAATGGATTGTTATTGATCATTTTGATCTAAACTAAAATATTTTAAGAGAATATTACAAATATAAACTTTATTTTCATTTTTTAGCTGAATCAAAATGTAGTAGTGCATATGTGAGACCCTGACTTCCCTTTTTGAAAAAGAAAAAAGAATGAAAGAATATCACTCTCTTTAAATGTTTTCCTGTTGCTCATTATTGCTGCACCACCATAATATGTATTTTAACACTTACGAGTGCATTATTTTAAGAGAAAATAACACTATTATGTGTTACAAGTATATTCTGAGTGTATAATAGAAGAATGATGATAAAGGTTGTCAGAAAACTGGATGAGAGTTTTGTTTGGAGAGAAGTAAGTATCGATCCAGGACGTTGTGTTTTCTGGCAGATGTGATGGAGAACCAATCCCCAATCCCTCTTTGCCCTTTAACCTAGGGTTCTGTTCCAGTTGGGTATGTTTAATCAGTAATATGGCCATTCATTTCAAGGGCATTCCCTGCAGGCGCTTTAACTTTAAGACAAAGCATCTGTGTTTATTTATAATGACTGTTTCCCACAGACAAGCCTGCTTTTATATACGTTACTCCTTACTTTGCTTGCATGTCAGTGCTTGGTTTTATTACTGGTCAAGGCTTTGTGACATGGCTTGTGGTTGTAGTTTGTTTTCCACTCAGGGTTTGCTTGAAGCTGGGCAGGAAGGAAGCAGTGTGCGGTTTTCAAATATTTGCATGTGTATTTGAAATGAAAGCATGCTTTTTGAAAGCGCTTTTGAAAATAGCCCTGATCTGCACAATCTGTTTGGGATCATTCTAACTGAAGCTTTCATTGTCAGTGTGATAGACCCTACTGTGAGATACATGGCTCTTTAAAAAGGCTATATTTTTCAAAATAGTTTAGCATAATCCCAGTGCGCCTTTTTATTTGTCCTCTTATAGAAATGACTGTTAATTTGCGATAATGATAATTATTTGCACATCATCTGTAGTAAAGGGTTATAGTTGTGGGTTTCTTTTCCTTTGCTTCTACAAATGGGAGACAGTGGGAGACAGTGGGAGATAGCGTATTTCTGACATTTTTGTTCATTGAGATAAAAGGAACAGGAGAAAAGTATTTCAATATTTTTCAATATTTTGCCTTTCCAAAAGGCAGGCTGAATGTTCATCTTTTAGTCTTTGCTAATGGTGGATTAATTTAGTGAACATGAACAGTGTCATAAGACAATATCCCATGTTCCTGCTGTAAAAACGGGAATTTCTAAAGTTAGATACTCATTTACAATTTACAGTATTTTCACAATTACTGAGCATGCTTATCAAAAAACAACTTACTAATTTGTGTTTTCCTCCACTGGACTTGTTTTTCCTAACTGTTCAGTTATGCTGTGTATTTAAAAGTGACGCGCCCTTGATTCAGTAATAGTGAGTAAAAGTCTGTTTTTTTTGAGTGTTGGACTACATCCATCCGTGACTGCTGACAGAAACCTTTACATTTCTATGTAAGGTCAGGGAACGGTGGATGGAGGAGATGAGTTTTGGTTGTTGTACTTGAAATGTACAGATCAACAGATCTATTGCTCCAAAGACACAAGACAAAGATGATCTTTCGCAATATGAATCCTACCTGTTATGAGGGAGTTGTCAGAGAAAGAACGGCATGCCGTACTCATGGTCCTTGTCCGGGTTTTCATTATTGTAAGCTCAGGCTTAATAGTTCATGAAAATTAATCATAAAATCTGTAGTTTCAGCTTCAAATTTGGTTCATTTGGATAAAGTAATGCACCAACAGGTACCGCGCAGTGTGAATTTAACTATTGATGAGCAAAAGTAGTGTTTAGCACGTAACAGCACCATTTTTGGAGAAATTGTGACTAAGGTTGTGTATTGTATGCGTGGTAGCTTTGGTATATGATCTTATGATCAGCTTTGATGGGCTCAGCTGTCTGAATGTGTAATGGATTCATGTAATGCTAAAGTTGTTGAGTTAATTTGCCCTAATCTCACATGCCCTCTCTTCCTCTTGGAAGAGGAGGCCCTGCATGGTCTGCCACTGTTTGCTCACTTTAGACATCCTCTCATTCACATTGTCCTTCTCCCCCCTCTTTCTTTCCTCATTTTTTTTCATTCTTTCATGTAAATTTTAAAAAGGGAACGAGTAAAATACGAAAATCAGAAAATTCAATCACTTTTCTACTCTTGTTTTCAAAAAAAGGAAAAATTTTACAAAAAAACTTGATTTGTAAATAAGTGATGTACAGTTTGTATCTGTTACTGTCAGTCTGTCTTTGGTGACAGAGTCTGTCTTGCTTATAACGCACGCTACCAGTAAATAAAAAAGGAAAAAATATATTTAGACTGTATGGTCCTTGAAAGCAAGTTTTAAATTAATCTCTGATGTATATTCCTGTAACATTGCATTTTTATCTAAGGAATGATGTTATTAAAAAATGCAAATAAATTGAATTTCCTATTTTGCCTTGTTCTTTTGATTTTCTGTGAACGTTAAAAAGATCACCTTATGCATGATAATTCGTTTTCTCAGCGGAATATCATTAAGGGGTAAGGGCCCACCTCATCAAACGTGATAGACTCTAATTGTTTCAGTGTGATTACATATGTATATGAATAATAATACATCAGATTACTTTGTCATGAGAGGTAAGTAGTCACTTTAGGACAGGCAGGTAAAACATCTCTGAATTTCCATATCCTTCGTATTTGCACATTATCGTAGTAAATTAAAACGGTATCCTAAAGTATTTGTCCTGCAACAATATATAACATCTAGTTGTTGTGTAACGTTATTTGTTCGTTAGTATATGGGTTTCACATTTTACTTATTTTACTTAATACTATTTATACATTTGCCCGAACCTGCAACACATTATTGCAACACGGCTTCACAACTCTTCTACTTGTACTTCCTACCTACTCAAACCAGCTATCCGTCGGTTTAAATTACGTTGTAAACAGAAAATGCGTTGCAGAAAAAAAAATCCCTCTTACTACACTACAGACTACATTACCCAGAAATCCTTTGCGATCGATTTTTTTTTCGATTTCCGGGTATTACTGGTATTGTGGGAAAATCGCACTTCCGGAACCTACAGAGTTTGAAAATTTGACGGTGGCGTTTGCGCACTTAGTTGGTGAGTGATACAGCGTATAAGTGAACAAGCAGTCCAGGTACAAGCATTTCACAGGGCATATTCTTTTGTGCAATCAGTTGTGTAACTGGCGAGCAGATATCGATATTTATAATCATAAAAGTGTGTTGCGTTGAGTTTAGTTGTGTTGCTTTGTTGCCTCAGGTGGCCTTGCTGGCAGTGTGGGTAACGTTAGGTAGGTTAGCAAAGACAAGCGATTTCCGATGTGCTTTCTTTCATAGTTTACCCGGTTAAACATGCACTTAAAATCGTCAGGTTAACGTCTGGCTGGCTGGCTAGCGAGCTAGCTTGTAAACTTAAGTGAGGGTGAAACGAACGTAAGTCAGCAGAGATCAGTCCGATCGGTAGCCATGTAGCTGCCCAGCCGAACAGAATCTGTGCTAATAATCTAACTGAGTGACAGTTTAAACGGCCCGCCGGTGTGAGCGCCCCGTAACCCCTAGCAACGCGGTGCAAGTCTAACTAATCGATCCCAGACACACTACATGCGAGACTTGTTTGCACCTTTGCAGGTAATCCTTTATGCTGTTGCACGCACGCTTCTAGTAGCAATTTAAATTAAAATGGTGTTTTAGTGTAAACACTTTTTAGGGAATTAATGCAATATTAAACGATGCTTAGCAATCAAACGGACCATGGTTAGGCAGTATGTTCATAACATTTAAAATGCTTGTGATTTCGTTCCATTTTTGGAACAAATGTAGTTAAGTGCTTATGGAGCGAGGCTTGTTCCCAAAATGCATGTTTGGGTCACTGCTTTTGCGCTGTGGAGCAAACTACATAATGTGAACCTCTTCACTTACATTTAACTGCGTAAATGCATCATATGAGAGTTCCTGCAAGGCAAACTCGTAGGGTAGTAATTTGGCCACTTGATTGGATTTTGTACGATAAATACATACTCTGAACTGCAGTAAATATCCAGCTGTACAAATGGATCATATGTTACAAAAATAGCACAGGCATGCTTGCTAAGCAAATGATTCCTGATAAAAGATATATTGTAGTTCCCCCCTTATAATTTAAAAGGCAATTTAAGATCATAGGTTGCCATACAACAAATTTAGACTAGAAACTAATCATAAGCATTTAATATCACTCTGATTAAAGTGCTCATAATTCCCACAGGTGTTTGCATTGGAGTGCAGCTCTAAGTTACAGTAAACATATGGTACATGATTTCTTTAGAGATATGTAAGTGGTGTGTGTGTGTGTGTTTATCAGGTGCAGAGAAAAAGTTAGGATCAACTCCTTCAATTAAGTGAAACGTGGGTATGCTGAAATGATGGTGCATCTTCAAGATGACACCTTCAGCTATCCATTCTCTGTAGAATTAATGGACAGCACTTCTGAATTTGCTCCCAGTGTGTGTGACAGCAGCAGATTTTGTATTTGTAGATTTTGTACCCTCAAGAAAGTCTGAGTGCGGTTAGAGAGGCACTGTGTTGATTTGATGGCCTACAGCTGTGTAGTGTGGATCACATCAGAAGGCTCATTTTCATAATGGCTTCAGGTAAAGTCGTGATGTGTGTGTGTGAATGTGGCTTTTATTTCAGGTGAAACAGGATTGTGTCCCCTAACGCCCTGATGGAGTCCTCTCCGGAGAGAGATGGTGGCCTTAAGCGGTTTGTCAGCCTTCTTCACTTCTTTGCTTTGCTGCGTTACAGCAGATTTTCAGATCAGGCTTAAATGGGCATCCTGGCGTTTCACAGTCTGCTAGGAGCGCTAATATTGTCCAATATTGTAAACCATACAGGTGCACATTGTATTCAGCCTCTGTCAGACAGTGCTGGACATTTCAACTCAACCATGGGAAGCTTGGCTACAGAGCAGCATTTAATCTATCTGTGTAGATAGATGTTTCTCTCACTCCCTTATGAACAGCAGCAGTGAAACTCAGCCTAAATGTCTTAACATTGTGTTTCTCGCATGTTCATAACTGCAAAGTCTCCAAACACTAAGAGAATGATGATGAACCCCTTTCTGTAGCTCACACTGCATGCATGGCAGAACTTCACTGTTACACAAAAAGGGGTAACCAGGTTCCTCCTCTCCTCAGCAGCAGTCGCACCGGACGCACCCCTGCGCGGGACAGTGACTCCCCCCTGCCCCCAATCAGCGAGAGGCTGGCGTATTTGCGCCCTTCCCGGGAGCTCTTGGAGTTTTACCGCCAGAAGGTGGCGCAGTTCGACAGCGAGCACGAGGACCTGATGCAGATGCTGGAGAAGTATAAGGCCACCATGGAGGAGCAGGTACCGGCAGGGACAGACTCGACAGTGTCTGTGTGCTAGAAATAATTCAATGTCTGCACTCAGTCTGCCCCAGAAAACAAGTTATTGCTTTCCCCACAGATTCAGTCCAAGATGGACCAAATATCTGCCTTGCGTTCAAATTTTTTAAAGAAAATTTGCGAATTTCTCTTCGCATTAGGTAGTGTGTGGACTTGTAAATCTCTCTGTTAATTTCCTCTCTGTCCAGCACCTGGAAAAATGAGATTGTGTCCTTTGTAATGGATTTGTGTATGTTAATATCTGTCTTCTGCCCTTGTCACCCTGACAGTTGTGTTTCTGTATGTCTGTTTCCGTGTGTGTGTTTCTGTGTGTGTGTGTGTGCGCGCGCGCGTGTGTGTGTGTGTTTCTGTGTGTGTGTTCCAGCACAAGCTTCAGTGGGAGATGCGGCAGAGGGAAGGTGAGATCGTAGAGCTGCAGAAGGCCCTAAGTGACATGCAGGTGTACCTGTTCCAGGAGAGAGAGCAGGCCCTCCGCCTGTATGCAGAGAACGACAGACTCAAGATCAGGTGTGTCAGCCCGGTCCATTTCCCCATTCCCCTTAAAACATTCTTTCCCATGTACACACACACACACACACACACATGCACATAACCATGCACACTTTTTTACTCTCTGCTCACCAGACAAGCACAGAATTCGGTCCATAGTCAGAATAAATAGGTGTAAAATCAGTAAGAAAACATTTGGCACGATTTTGCAATTGTATCATAGGAAAGTGGAGTCCATATTTGGAGGCTGCTCAGTGCATCTGGTACAGCTCTGGTACATCACTTTGAGACCTGCGTAATGTTCTGCTTGTCAAGCTAACTCCAGATCTGGTACTTGCGTTTCCTTGCCTTGACTCAGAGAGCTAGAAGACAGGAAAAAGATCCAGCACCTTCTCTCGTTGGTGGGTCCAGATGTTGGAGAGATCACTTACTTTCATCGGGAACCACCACACAAGGTGAAACACCATTTCCTCTCTCCCCTTGTGGAGTGTACATGCTGCTTTATCAGCACTTTACAAACCTGTTTTAAGGTGTGATATGTTTAGGAACTGAGATTACTTTGCAGTGTTGCATTTGGGTTTGAGATGTGTTTCATAAGCCTGTTTTGCTGGTTGGGGTTTCAGGTCGCAATCCCTCAGAAGAAGCTCCAGCCCAGCAGTCAGGAAGCCCGGAAGACCACAAAACCAGGTCAGATGAAGTTCACCTTGAGCAGCAAGCAGGGCGCTGAGCAGAGAAACAGCTGTTCTTTTTGCAGAGGGCCGATGATGTTCTAAACCCAGTTCAGTGTGTAATGGTTGCTGTAAAATGCGCAATGTGTTTTTTCCCCTGTCTACACTGAAGTGATCTGCATTTCTTCCTTGCTGTTCAGCTGCCCGCAGGAGAGTGTCCAGATCAGAGGCAGGAGCTGCAGGTACAGAGCAGCCAGACCAGTACAAGAGGGATAACCAGACCCTATTGCTGCAGGTCCACATGATCTCCTTGCCGTTTATTATCATAATGCCCATGATGCCTTAGTGCAAGCGGCTGTTGTAATGCCACGTGCCGATTTTTTCCTTTGATGACGGCTGCAGTGACACACCGCAAGTGTTAACCGCGGTTGTCGTAATACCGCATGTCCAGGTGGAGGCGCTGCAGGCCCAAATGGAGGAGCAGACGCGGCTGGCGAAGGAGCAGGTGGAGTCGCTGCTGGAGGACCGGCGCATCCATGCGGAGGAGGCCCAGGTGCACTACCAGAGGGACGAGGAGCGCCTCGCTGCTCTCACAGACAAGTATGACCTCCCTCCTCCTCTCCTCCTCTGCAGATAAGTCACAGAAAAGAGTGAGATAAGTCGCAGAGAAGTGTGAGGAGCACAAGCATGGTGAGGGTAGATGAGCTGTTCTCATCTCTACTCCATTGAAATGTAACGGGATGAACAAGAGACCCAGACGAGACATTCGGAGGATGCCCAGTCCTTTATGAACCTGATTTCACTGAGGAAAGTGCCGGTACTTCTGTACTGATGGCCAGCTGCAGTATCACAGAGCTGATACTGTTTGCAGGGTCCACTTTCTGCAGGCTTCTCATTAAAGTTCCTGGGTGTTTCCTCATGAACGTGCATGCAGCATATCGTGTGTAAATAATGACTCCCCGCCGCGGCTCCACCCACAGGCTGCGGCGCACCCAGAACCTGCTGTACGAGAGCACCAGGGACTTCCTGCAGCTGAAGTTTGAGACCCGAGCCAATGAGAAGGCCTGGATGGCAGAGAAGGACCGCCTTCTGAGGGAGCTGGACTCCTGTCAGGAGAGGCTGAGGGAGGGCCGAGACCCTGGGGGTGGGACCCGTCCCATCCCGTCCCCACCCAGACCGGATTTACGCCAGGCCCATCGGGAGGAGGTCAAGGTTGGTATCCCACGGGGGTGTGAATTTCAGACGTTTCAACTTTCTGCTCTTTCAACTTTTCTGTTGCCTCCTAGACTTAATAAAATTCAGACTTTTCCCCCATCCAAGCACTACTTGGAATTCCAGTCCTTTCTGTGTGAATAATGACCCACTGCAGAGAGGTCTGCTTTCACTAACTCTCAGCCAGGAAAATGTAACGGTATCAATTAATTATCTTATTATTATGCAGAGTTCTTAGGCTCTCCTTTGTGAATATTGTTGAGAAAGAATGAAACTCAAGAACTGAAGGTGCCACCAGGGAAAGCTGCTGCACTCTCCATATTCTGCAAGGCAGATCATCTGTTTTAATTAGCATCATTCCGTGGGGAAACTGATATGATGAAATGTTAAATGTCAGCAGTCTGGGGTTTGCTCTGTATGAAAACACTTGGCAGGGTGTAGCATAAAAAAAGGTAAAGCGATGACTCACCTGCCCCCCCCCCCCCCTCTCCTGTCCTCCCCAGGCCCTGGAGGAGGAGCTGAAACAGGCCCACCGGCTGGCAGACATGTACCGGGATCAGTGTGTGGGCCTGGAGGCAGAGTTGGCACGGATCCGAGAGGAGGGAGACGTGGGCAGGGAACTTTTTAAGGTACCGCATGGTGTGCAGGGGGTACCCCATTCATACAGAGGGTGTATGTACTGCATGTAGTCTTAATGGTGGGAATTAGTCTTAATTACATTGATGTTTTTCTGTTTCATTTCTGAAGAGCAGCCAAGAACTCGTTTTAAAAGTCAGTCCCACTGTTGCGGATTTTTCATTTTGCTCTTGGGCAGATTCAGTGGGTGGACTTGTTGGGTAGAAGTAAAATGTCAGTCTTGAGTGATATCAAACATGAATTTGTCCTGGTAAATAGCCAGTCCCTTGAGTTTCCACCAGTGGGGGGTCATCAAATTGATGTGCAAGATCTCCCTGAGGCTGTGAAACCTGCAGGTCTCCTTAGCGTCCTTTGAGAGACCCAATGCTCCAAGGAAATGCTTTGCAGCTTTATCTACGCGTTCACCGCATCTGGGCCTCATGGCTGTGTCCCCTGCGAACGCAGGAGCGGTCGGATAAGATCGGGAAGCGTCTGCGGCTCATGACCCAGCGGTACGAGGCCCTGGAGAAGAGGAGGGCCATGGAGGTGGAGGGCTTCAAGACAGACGTCAAACACCTGCGGCAGAAGCTCAAAGACGTGGAGAAGCAGCTCTTTAAGGTGAGGGGAGCGTGGGGCTGTGTTTCTCGCTCTGATCATCTGAGATATCTTTAGGACTTTGTTACGACGGACATTGTTTTAGTTCACTGTTGAACTGAATCCTGTACCCAGTGACGGTCTGACAAGGCAAATGTATAAGCTGAGTTAAGTGTTTTTTAATTAGGCATGGACAAATAAGAGACAGGTGAATCAAAATATTTTGACATGTTCTCTTCAATGGACGGCATAGAGGGCGAGTGTGTTCAGGTTTTCCTCACGGCTGTAAGTTTCGGCTGTTTTTCTCAGGTGGCTCTGAATGTGGGCCCCGATCAGGACCTGGCGATTCTGCACGAGGTGCGGCAGACCAACGCACGCACCAAGAAGGTGCAGAGCGAGCTGAAGACCCTGAAGACCAAGATCTACGGGCTGGAGAACGAGCTGAGATACTGCTGACACGCTGAGCCTCCAGACGGCCCTTACTGTCCAAAATCGTGCTCTCTGCTCCATATCTATGGCTACGTATTATTCCAGATGCCAGTTGATGTTTTGACTTTATTTTTAAATCATTCAAAATTATGCCACCATGTACAATTCTGTCCATAGGTCCAAGCGTCATCTGTAATACACGCACAGAGTAACATCAGAAACCCACTGACATAGAGAAAGCAAATGTAATTTATTTTCCATTAAGAGAAGTACATATGTGAATTGGAGGCCACAATGTTGGTATTATCATTCAGAATGCCTGAATTCAAAGTGCCTAAATTAGTATAGCCATCTGTTTCATACATGCTGAATGATATAGCTGTATTTCCCTCTGTGATTTAAAGTCATACATAGTTGTGTAATTACAACAAACGGCACAAAGTTTGTGTTGCTTGGAAATATGCCAGCAAAGAAAATCTTACAATCCAAATATTTCTTGTGAGATTATATTACTATTCATAGTCACCAGCTTGAATGTCCTCACCTTTTTTTACTTGAAAGTTATTTATTAAAACTATTTCAAAGCAATCCCCTACTGTGTCAGTAATTCAACCAGTTACGATACGTTACATTTCAAATACAGTCTGTATATTTTGAGTTATAGCATAATGTAGCAAATTGGTGACAAGAATAACTTGTAGATGTTGATTAAAGAACACCTTTTAAACTAAATTGATATGAAGTGGCAATAAATACAACCTTACTGTTCCATTATGAAATGTATAGATTCTTAACAGGCAGTTCCTTTGAAAAACAGATCGACTTTTTATACAAATGTCTACAAACGTACACATGGTAAGGTTGCTGCGGGTTTGGATTTGGATGACATGAGATTTAACACTGGAGATTCACGACGGTGGAATACATTTCCTTTTCTTCCCTTACCAAGCGAAGGGCAAACGCATCTCCTCAGAACTAGGAAAGGTTTCGTCGGTGGAAACTCGTTGCACGATATCCTGCGAACGGCTCCGCGCACCGGTGCGTTTGATTCCCGATGCAGAAAGACCTGCCTGAACAGTGACTCAGGTGCACGATGTAGCGTCGTTTCGAAGCATCGACTGTGAATTGTCACCACACTTGACATGCGTCCTCAGACAAGAAAACATTTCGGAGCTGATGTTTTACTCCACAATGAAGGTAAAAAGATGGACCTACGGGTATAATGTCGCATGTTTTGTTACATTTTGAAATACGAACGAAAATCGAATCGCTGGGTCCTTAACACGCCTGAAATAATCTGAGAAAATGCAGTAGGACTGAGTGTATTTGCACCTCAGTGGAATGCGTTTCTGTCCCAAGAGAGAGACACATTATCTGTTTCTGCAGCAAAGACTATACATTTAAAAATCCGCATGCGAGATGTATATTGCGATTGGTTTTAAGCATGCAACTACAAATCACTTAGCTCACAGTGCAATATTAGAAGCTCTGCAGTTCATTTTAGCCTCAGCTGAATCATTTTAAGATACTCGACGACCAACAGTAATTCTTTACATTTCTATGGTTGACAGCTATTTACTCAGTGCTTCCTCACATTCAACCTCCAACGGCTGGGTGCAAACGGTTTCTCAACTGACAGTTTAAATCGCACCAGTGTAAAGTTTAAAGTGTAAACTTCCTCTGGAAAACGAAAGGTCCGGACACAACAGAAACTGCAATCAAATGCTTTATAGAATTACGTCAACAACATTATAAAAAAAATTTATTCCACCTTTTCATTAAAAGCGTTAACGTAGATATAGTCTGACTTCTGCGTTTTCAAAACATTGAAATCTGTATCCATTCCAACCGTTCGCCCCAAGAACCGGAAATAGCTACATGCTTTGAAGCGCAAGGCTCGACGGGAACTGTAGTCTCAGTGTCGTGCGCATGCGCACCTCCCCCGGCTATGAGCCAACTGTGCCGGCTGTTTTGTACAAATCAATGCGGAGGCACTCCAGCTGAGAGTAGAGAACAACAAGCCGACAGACACAACTTAACATTTTCTTGCGGGGGCATTGTATCATTTAAAGATAATTTTGAGCTGATCTTAGTTTCCCAGTGTGTTACGGACGGCGGTTCGCGGTTTTGTTTTCAGTTTCACCTTCACAGAAATGCCTCTTTGGATTTGGATATCGACAGTAACGTTACTTAACCAGCAGGCTGTCCTGCTAGTTTAGGTAAACAAGATGGCTAACTAGCGATCGAGTGTAAAAGGTAGTCTAGCTAGCTAGCTAGCGAGCTACCCGACTGGATTGATATCTTAGATAACGTTACTTAACGTCATTGCTGGTTTAGCGTTAGCTAACCCGGCTAGCCGCTTCCTTCTGAAGACATGGCAGAGTTTCTGCAAAGGCTGAATGTTTTAAAAGTTGGGTGGCAAGTCGTGAGGTCCAGCAGTTTTGGTGGAAGGCTTCCACGGAGATGTTTTTCTTCGACAATCCCACACCACTATAACCATGTAAGTTATAACTC
Organism: Megalops cyprinoides; assembly: GCF_013368585.1. Classification (NCBI taxonomy): domain Eukaryota; kingdom Metazoa; phylum Chordata; class Actinopteri; order Elopiformes; family Megalopidae; genus Megalops; species Megalops cyprinoides. The sequence continues at coordinate 23,461,105 of NC_050605.1, forward strand.
TGGTTATAAGTTAAAAGAGTATTTTTGACTGTTGTATGATGTGTTGTCTCTATGTAATTACCTGGGTGTGAGTAGACTGTACATGGTTTGAAATTTAGGTACATCACCTCTGCCGTCCTTTGCACGTTTTCAGATCATTTACCGAACAGTTTATTGAATGTTATGATATATGCCGACTTCCCTCCCACTCTCTGTAATTTCTAAATTTTGCACTTTTAAAATAGTTATTTTAAAATATCAGTGCGGCCGTGTCCTCTTGCTGTATGACTTTGTGCTTGAACATTATTTACTGTGCATCCGGTGTGTTCTCAAGTTTACCAGTTGAAACGAGACAGAGCTGGGTGTGTAACTGCGATTCTCTGCTTTTCCCTGGTACATGTAGCTACATTACCCCCAGTTTATCAGGGTCTAAGAGTGATTAAAACTGGCAGTTAGTTATTAGGTTAGTTGTTTTACAAGATAGGCAATGCTTCATACAAGTTTCAGTCGTAAGATTGTTTTCCTAAACTAATATTTTGGGGGAATTTCCACTCTCTTGCTCTGTAATACACGTGGCACAAACATAAGGAATCAGAGAGTGAATATCATATATTTATGATGGTGGAAGTATTTGTTTTGAATATATATGTAGGGATGAATTTCACTGCATGTTTCAGCAGATGCATAAGATTTTTGGTCTTTTGGTCCATGGTGAAGGAGTGTGGCTGATGCACTTGTTTCTCCTTCACATGAGTCTGAAAACTTGCGTTGCAAAACCATAAACTCTGGTCAAATTTTGACCCCAACTCCTTGATCCCTCCTTGCTGTGCTTATTGAGCCAGTAGTGGGCAGATAACACTTACTGACCTGTCCGGTGTAACTGTGCGTCCACACTGTTTGAATTATTCTCTCATTACGGTCAGCTTGTGCATTGATGTGTGTGAGATGTTTTCAGTGGTGCTGAAGTGAATGAAGACCTCCTTGTTTTGGGTTTTAACAGGGCCAGCCTTCCTTTGGGCTGCTGTTCGACATTGATGGGGTTCTGGTGCGGGGAAGAACGCCCATCCCTGCAGCGAAGCAGTGCTTCCGAAACCTGGTGGACAGCAGGGGGCAGTACAAGGTTCCTGTGGTGTTTGTGACCAACGCAGGGAACTGCATGAGGCAGACCAAGGCCGAGCAGCTGTCTCACCTGCTGGAGGTGGAGGTGAGAGCGATGCCCTTACTTTCAGCTCAAAGTGTCGGTATTCCTGTGCATTCGTATGAGAATACCATGTGTTCGTTGAAAGACCGATTGTAATAAAAAATGTATATTATCTATAGGTATGTAGTGATTTTAGATTACATCACCAACCTAATGGACCTTTGCCCCTTGACTGACTGTTTTGGGGGGGTTTTTTCACTCCTCTACAGGTGTCCCCGGACCAGGTGATGCTGTCCCACAGCCCTCTTCGGATCTTCAATCAGTTCCACAGCCTGTGTGTGCTGGTGTCGGGGCAGGGTCCGGTGCTGGAGGTGGCGCACAAGTATCCTCATGAGACGGCTCTGTTTGCACTGCGGGCTCCAGGGCTGATCCTCTTGACAGTTTGCCTGACTTCGGCTCTCATGCACAGTGGTGTACAGGGTGCATTTTATGAAATGAACATTGGAATCTCACCGTTGGGCCTTTCTTCTTCCTTTGTGGTGGCTGAGGCGTCTGGCTGTTGTGAGTTTGATGATGATACACTCAGTCAACCTCCATGTGGCCAATTCTAAACGTTTTGTTCTGAGTTGCTGTCTTTCTTACACTGTCTCTGTCATTTTGGGCTTTGTCATGTGATTGATCTTAACTCACAGAATTCCACAGTCTGGGATTCCAGAACGTCGTGACCATCGATATGCTGAGGGACTCCTATCCCCTCCTGGATGTGGTGGACCACAATCGCAGACCCAAAGACATGGTATGTGTTCAAAAAACAAACAAAAAGGCAAATCGGAAGACAGATAAACCTGCTATCCTCACACGCCTTCCCAAAATGGCTGGTGTCTCTGTGGGATTGGAGTAAAAACTGTTGAGTGGAAAAGTAAATGCATGAATATATCTTTTTCATGGTATGCAGCGATAGACATTATTGTGTAATTGTGGTTGTATGAACGGGGCCTCTTTGGTTATGGTTGCACATTATTTTTTGAGGGGCATTGTGTTTTTGACCTTTACAGTAAGGGAATCCTAATTCATGTCTTTCAGGTGCCCCCAACCAAGGAATTACCTCCCATTGAAGGTAAAGTTTTCCACAGAATTCCCTTCTTTTGACATCTGATTATTCATGAGGAACTTTCTCGGTGTACAAGGTGGTAATCTTCTGTGACCCGTTCTCACCAGCCGTGATTCTTTTTGGGGAGCCAATCCGATGGGAGACAAACCTGCAGCTCATTGTTGATGTGCTTCTGACCAATGGGAAGCCAGGGAACCCTGTGACATCACCACACTACCCTCACATTCCTGTGCTGGCCTGTAACATGGACCTCATGTGGATGGCGGAGGCTAAGAACCCCAGGTAAGGCTGAGAACCCTGGCTGGGGCAGAGAGCGGTACCGATGGATACCCACGGAGGTTTGAGCTCTCTCGTTTCTCTTAGGTTTGGTCACGGGATGTTCCTCGTGTGTCTGGAGAGCATCTATAAGAAGATCACCGGGTGCGAGCTGAAGTACGAGGCTCTGATCGGCAAACCCAGCGTCGTCACGTACAACTACGCCGAGCTGCTGGTGCGACAGCAGGCGGAGAGCCTGGGCTGGACCGAGCCCGTCCAGAGGCTGTACGCCATCGGGTGAGTCCAGAGCCACTGCACGGCATGCTGGGAAGGGGCACTAAGACATGCAGAGAGCCAGCCGCACAGCTGAAGAAGAAGCTCTTTTTGGCTGTTGCTTGATCTGGATGTATCGGGTTCCATCTCTCATGTCGACCCTCATCCTTGCCTCACAGGGACAACCCCATGGCCGACATCTACGGAGCCAACCTGTACAACCGCTACCTGCAGGCGTCTCGGCAGGCCCAGGTGCAGGCTCAGGTAAAGGGCGGAGTCGGGCCGGTGGGGGCGGTGCCGGCCGTGGAGGGGATGGGGGTGTCGGAGGAGGCGGGGGCGGGGGGCGAGTGTGGGCAGGGGCGTCTGCCCGAGGCCTGCCTTTCCATCCTGGTCTGCACCGGCGTCTACAACCGGGAGGTGCCGGCCGACCCCCTGCACACGGTGACGGAATGCATCTTCCACGGACACCGCGACTTCCGCTTCGACCCCAGCCTCACGCAGCCCTCCTACGTGGTGCAGGATGTGCGTGAGGCCGTCGAGCTGATCTTCCAGGAGGAGGGCTGTCCGCTCGACTAGCTGCTTCCTGTGTCTCTGCACTTCCTGCGTCTCTGCACTTCCTGTGTCCCCTCCGCAGAGTCCGGACTCGGGGTCGTCTTCACAGCTGCCCGATCCACACCACCACCTTTCAGCCTGGCATCACAGGGCCAGTGGGCCTCTTACCAACACGTTTTACATGTGCTTTTATATTATGCGCTTTAAATTTTCTAATGGCTTTTATATTAAATATGCATTTTAGATATGCATCCATTTTTACACAACATTATTTTCTATGCATGAGTTCACTGTCTTCATTGGTCAAGCGAGCACAGTGTTGCTTCTAATACATTTCAGGTTTTGAAGTGGACTTGTTGATCTGAAAGTGTCTGAAGCAGATGCAATGTCAGGTGTGCTGTGTCCGGGATCGGTACGCCATTGGCCTTGTAGGGTGCCTTGGTGCATTTTCTTCCAGCAAGCAAGTCACCTTCTTATCTCTACCACATCACCTGACAACTGTTTTCTAGGCCAATAAATATTTACTTACTAGTGAAGTCGACTCACATTATCCAATTAGAATAAATGAAAAGATGAATGACATCATAGGATCCCTGTCTTTAACTGCTTAGAGTTGGTGGGAGGAGTTAGGATTTCTAGTTTTGCAAGCGTTTGGAAGGCAAATTGTCCCCGTTCTCATTACTATGCAGAGAAAACTTGGGGTCACCATCAGGCTGACACCTACAGGTTCCATTTAACACAGACAGCTGTAGCAAGGGTATTGTCAGCATTTTAACTGGGCTCTTCGTTTTGTTAAGAGATGGGCCAGTTGCTAGCGTTATACTGTTATGCAGTTCAAGGGTTTTTATTCTTTTTTAAATAGTTACATCGTATGTGTTGAGTCAGTTTGCTAACAGCCCTCTTACCTTTTAGCATCATGTTACAATTGCAACAGTGTTATAACTGCGTTTGAAAGTTTGTTAATGTATCATTTGACTGAATTTGCTGCCAGATATTTAAGGCAGCAGACATTATGAAGGAAGGCTTGGAGAGGGGGGTGAGTGCAGACGTCGGAGCTCTCTCTCTCTAGGCCTGTAGCTCACTGGGAGCTGCAGTTAGTGGAATGGTATGAGGCGAATCTCAGGACTTCCTTGATGCAAAAAACAGTCGTTTCTGTTCCAGCTTTGCGGTCGAGCTTCCTCAGAAATATCAGGCGGTGATGTCAGGGAGGGGTGTGGATTCATATGCATCATGACAAAAACTTCTGGGACTCCACATAGTTTTCATGCTTCCATGCTAACATCTTGTGAACATCACATGAAATAAAATGTTCTTTTTTTCCCAAGTGCTTTGCCACTGTTTTTCTCTTATATACAGAGGAGAGTGCATTTTGCTCTGTGAAAACATCCAGTAAATGGTGAAATCTATTTGTGACTCTCTGATGAAGAGCAGTGATAAGATAAGGTTTTAGTGATTGAAGTATCCGTTTCAAACTAGTAATATCAACCAATACCATTAAGCAGAAACTAATACAGAAACGAATCATATCTCCATTTAATAGTTCTTTCAGGATGCCGCAGGATGCCATATGTCATGCTAGCACTGTCAAACCTGGAACAGTAAGTGCATGTGTACAGGTTCTGCCTTTCTGAATTTAGCTAACTTAGAGTCTAAAAGGTTCATGGTTGTTTTGTTTTGATCTGTTGTGTTGCGACAGAAAGAATATTAATGTGGCATTTGCTGCCATCTGCTGTTTGCTTTACATTACATGGCATTATTTAGCAGATGCCCTTTTCCAGAGCTACTTACACCGGTTACAGTTTTATCCCATCATACAGCTGGATATTTTCTGAGGCTGTTGTGGGTTAAGTACATCACCCGAGGGTACAACAGCAGCTTTATTTTCAGAGATCCCCTTTTTTCATCAGATTTACCTGATGTTGTTGGATTTGAAGCATCAATGCAAAAACAAAAATCTGCAACCAAATTCACTTCTGAAAGACTGAGTGTTCTGGTTCTGTTAGTGAAAGTATATGCTGAGTGAGGTGTGGGACTGGCTGATAAAACAGCTGAATATCCCACTACAGAATAATTAATTCAGCATTTAATTCACATGTATTTATTGTAAATAAACTGGTATATTCATATGGAAATATTCTAGGGCATGTTAATAAATAGAATCAAAATTACAGTGTTTAGACGGAACAGGGGAACCATGTTATTTCAGGTGCAGAATAATGCAAATCAGCAAAGAGCATAAAATTCATTTAAAATGTTTAAAACGTTCAGATAAGCAGGAAAAAGTACCAGCTCTCAGTGTAACATACATCCAGACCATTAGGAAAAGAAGGCATATCTGTGGGAGGTTCCCTTCTGACACCTGCTCTCTCAACTTTTCTCTCTTGGGTTATCAGAAATTGCAACACTGTGTTGCCATGAGAGGCAATGACACTTAAAATACAGAGCATTGAGCATCTGAGCAAAATAACAGCAGACTGCATGGCAGTTTCTGAATTCACAGCTGAAATCCAAATCTGAAAAATAGGAGGATTACTAACAGTGTGGCTATACTGTGGACATAACAGCTACAGCTGGGTGTTGCCAGCTTCCTTGCTTCATCAGGTACTCCCTTCTGGTCACATGATCCACGTTGCTACCCAACTTAGGGATTGGACTCATTCAACGCCATTGTAACGTGACATCACTCTCCTCTTTGACCTGCCGGGGGGGAGGTCGCAGTGCATGACAGTCACAGTCATGGATCCCATCCTGGTTTGGGGTTCCTCTGCCCCACAGCCCCCCCACCCTCCCTTGTGTCTCAGCAGTCGCATGACTTCTTCTCTGGAGCTCCTGGGCCATTGATTGGTCGGGAGTTGGTGCGCAGCAGGACGTGGGAGGAGTCGTGGATGGGGGTGTGCTGCTGGACCATCATGCCGTTCCGCACCATCAGCTCTCGGGCCATCAGCATGAAGGCCTCCTCGATGTTCTGCGCCTCCTTGGCCGAGGTCTCCAGAGCGGCCAGCACTCCGCGCTCCTCCGCCAGCGTGCACGCGTCCTCGAACAGCACCTGCCGCTGAGACGCCAGGTCCGCTTTATTCCCTGCGGGAGGGGGAGGGGCAGGGGGAGGAGATAACCCACCAGTGAGGTGCAGCTTCGAGACAGCGGCCCGTCAGAGTCATGTGAACCAAGGGCAGATAAAAAGCCTGATACAGGAACAAGGAAAAACAGCCAGCGCCAGCAGGTGGCAGCAGTGTGTTAGACGGCGATCTGTACGTGGAGGTGTTCTAATTGGCTTCTCTAGGTGCTCTCACTCACCAATGAGGATGAGGACGACGCTGGCGGCTCCGTACTGCTCCACCTCCTGGATCCAGTGGGGGACGGACTCGAAGGTGCTGCGGCGGGTGAGGTCGTAGGTGATCATGGCGCCGTGGGCGCTGCGGTAGTAGCTCTGGGTGATGGTGCGGAAACGCTCCTGGCCAGCAGTGTCCCACACCTGCATCTGCTCCCCAACAGAGAGAGAGAGACATGTTCCCAATCCCGCCAGCAGAGGGCGACACCACATCACAGTGACTAGGCAGGGCAGTGTGGTCCATCATTTGCTCTGATGTGACACAGACTGACTTTTAACAGCACATCTGCTTAGCAAACATATTCATCATGGGCGCCTTATGATTATTTTTTATATTAATCATGCATACAGCTGGATATTTAAGGCAATACAGGTTAAATAGCTTGCACAAGGGAACAGCAGGGATCCGCCTGAGAACTAAACTGGCGACCCTTGGGTTAGGAGACCTGCTCCTTAGCACTACATCACAATGCTGCTGTTATATGGTCAGACTCATTTTCTGTGAGGATTCACTGTCGATACATATCTACCACGCCAAACACACAGTGGGCCCCTGAGCAAAATATTATTTCATTATTTTATTTTGTGTTATTTTTATTTTTCTAAAAACAAAATTCCCCTAATGCGTGTCTTAGTACCCTCATCACTCTTCCTGAAGGCCTGCAAAGCACTTTCTGAAAGTATGAATTAAGCTGAAAAGGAAAAAAACAGGCAATTACAGAGGCTGCCATATGCCCACACTTCCCCTCATTCCCTTAGTCCCCTGAGATCCCTCCTGCTGCGGCCCCTCCCTCTTCCTCACTACCTTAGAGAAAGTACATCGCCATGGTGACCTAACACACCTGACACCTGCGGATTGGCTTATGTCTTCACCTGCTGTGTGCGTGTCTCTCTCTCGTGCTCTCTCACTCTCTCTTTCTCTCCATATCTCCATCTTTCATTCAGCTTCCTGTCCCACCTGGAACAATGCATTCCTCGTCTTATTAAATATTTCGGGATATTAAACATTTCTCAGAGGTTTGAAGAATGTAGAGCAATACAGTAGCAGGGACACATTTTGGACCTAACAGATATTCCATGCACTATGTTTTCTCTGATATGTTCTTTTAATTTTACAGACACCCTCTTGACTGTGTAGTGAGAGGGTCCAGAGGTATAAATATGCTTTCAAAGCCCTCCGGGCACAGTATCCCCAACAAGGCATGAAGTATAACAGGCAAATATGTTACATGCTGATTGTTAAGTGCTTATCACCTCATAGTTATTAGTTAATGTGTTCCCCACCGAGTCTTACATGTGGAACAAAAATTAAGCAGTGAGCTCCCTCTTGCTCTTGAATATTTCAAATGTTCACAACAGAGGATTTACAGATAGCAGGATTTACCCTGAATTTGCACTTCACCAGTGCATGTCACCAAAATAAAAAAACCTTAGTCTAATTGCTGAATTGCCTGTCTCCTTTTCAGAGTGGAAAGTTCTGAACATGCAAAAATGAAACCAGAAGAACGAGGTCTTTCTCTTGTGTTTCCGCAGGGTGAGAGTTCAGGCACCTCTGACGAGGGTTTGGGCATTCCTCACGTTCCTCCCTCCCTTTCAGTCAGACGGGTTTGGCAACTCTACAGCCGGTAAGCTGTGCTACTGTGTGTGGAGGTCCCTCAGGCTACAACCTCGCGCTCCCTCTCGCACACACACACACAAACGCACACACACTCACACTGAGCATCTCCCAGGCTACAGCCTTGTGTCTCTCTCACCAGCGCAGAGCGACAGTCACTGAGCGTTCTCATTATGAAATACACAGAGGAACTCTACCTGTGCATGTCTGCGGATTAACTCGCAGGGATGCTAAGATTTGATGCAGGAAAGACAGTTGGCTGAAACAGCAGTGGGTGTGGGATCAGAAAAACAGGCAGGGCGAGTCACCCATCGGCACAGCAGGCCTGACCTGTTTACAGGTTCTCACTGCCTCCCTGATATGCAGGAAGACCGTGATCAAGATAAAGATCTCATCCATACAATGGCTCACTTCAAAGTCTCTCTCCAAGGCTCCACGCACTTTTGTCTGGCTTTTAACAGCGACATTTTATACAAACCTACAGCCCAGACACATTCACATGCACATTTAGAGTTTACTTGTTTTACTATTTAAGCTTGAATATTATTTTTGAGAATTTATTTCCACTAGCACAAAATCTGCCTAAAGGAGATTGACCCATCATGCCATGAGAACCTCTTTTTCTGTCTCCAAGATACTCCTCAGTCTGAAGCAACAAGGTCAACACAGTAGAGATGTCAGCAATGCTCATTCCTACATGCTAAACAGCCTCAGGAGGGGTAATTTAATACAGCAGAGAGAAGGTGAATAATAGGAAGAAATTGGGGCAGGTATGAGAGTTTGTTTTCCTTACCTTAACTTTCTTGCCCTCAATGTCCAGGGTTCGAACAGTGAAGTCCACTCCAATGGTGTTCTGCTGCCTCTCTGCAAAGACGCCAGTCTTGAAGCTCTGAACCACACATGTCTTTCCCACATTGGAGTCTCCAATCAGAATGATCTTAAAGAGGAAGTCGAAGGAGTCGTCCTGTCCTGACCCGGCAGACTGCATGGTGAGGATTTGGAGAACGACCGCTTCAAGTTAGTGGTGGTCTCGTGCCTTCTGAAAGGGACTGTGATTCTTACTGTCTTTGCTATAACAACAGCAGATGTAATATATCAATTATAATACGTGTAACTGTGTGGAATATCTCAGCCCTTTACTTTCTGTGCTCAGATATAAACTTCACCAAGCCTACAGCCTCCAGTCCGAGCACAGCGTGTTTTGCGTCCCGTAAATCAGAGACGCGGGAATCAGGAAAACCCTTGTAGCCCTCTGTTGACACTCAGGCCAGCTCAAGTGTCACAAAAACACCCCGGACCAAGCTTGCACTGTTCATCAAATCAAAATCACACACGTCTGCCATTCGAAAAGTTAGCCAGTTCCTTCTCCCTTTCCCCTCATGTGAATAAGAGAGCTCAGGTCTCCATAAGGAGGGTATTCCCTTTCAGCTGCGGGTCGACTCCCTGTCTGACTGCCAGAAGAACAGGTCCAGTGAAGAGGCCCTTTCACCTTTAACAAGCTCATTCAAGATCGGGGGAGGGATCCCTCCCTGAGTTACAGATTCCAGGTGATCTCGGTTCTCTGAGATGTACTCACTGTCTCCATATGAGTTTTTATTTGGGTGTATGTCTCCTGCTGTCTCCTTCGCTTGCTTTGTCTATCTTCAACGGCTTCTTCAGTGCACCTGTTGTCCTTATGCCCTCTTTCTCCTGTTGTTCTCTGCCTCTCTGTCTCTCCCCTCCCTCCCCCTGCATTCATTCACCCACATACACAATTGAGTCCCGCCCTACCTTTCCTGCCAGGTAAGAGTGTTTCCTCCAGCCTTCTGCCCACCTGCACCACTGCATTCTGGGAGATGAAGTTTCTATGCACCATTCAGGTCCTGTCAACACACAAGATATGAAACAAGGAAGTAAACCTGGGTTAATATTCAAATGGTAATTTATCAGCAGCAGCTGTCATTATAGCATTCATTTATAATAGCAAGTGCAACATATTATTGAACGGGCAGCAGAGATACACTGTGTTAGCCACTCCTTACAGAATCCAACAGGATATAACCTAAGTACACACAGCCGTTGAATGGTGTCCTTTTGGACTCCATAGGGTAGGGCTGCATGAAAGCATTCCAGTCACACAGACCTGTAAGCCCCATTCCCAGCATTTAGCACTGATACAACAACAAGCCCCCAGCACGTTCCCCACCATCTTATCCACAACCCACAGCCACAGAACACCCTGCAGGAGCGATCCTGAGACCTGCGGGTGCAGCGAAGCTAGCTTACAGCATGCATGGCATGTCTCCCAGCCTCACCCGTGGCTCGGGGGAGAACGCTCCCAGCGAGGTGTTGATCTTTGAGAGGAGTGGGATGATCTGCCGCACCAGCTCGACGCACGAGCGCTCGTCCCCGGTCATCTCTCCCCCGGGACGCACCAAGCGGTGCCGACCGCAGACACCCCGGCGCGTGCCCGCGGGGGGCGCCCTTGGCCCGCCCTTGTCTTCTCACTGACTTTTTGTTATCCCACAGAGAAAAGTCACGCGACGGCGGCGGCCGTGGCTGAACACTGACGGCCTTGTTCTGTACGCACAAAAGAATAGTACAAATTATTTACAGGGGGCATTGGGCAGCCTACAGTTATAGTATAAATGTGTGTGCTTCCCTTTGTTAATACTGCATGTTAGGAAAGAGAAGCGTCTGCAGTCTTTCATGGTGAATATGCGTGCATATTGATAGGCTGTAGGAATCCATCAACAAACTGATCTCAGTATGAATTATTAATCAGATATTTCCTTACAGTGTTTTCACCCTTGACACAAATATTATCACTGAGCTGGATATGCTTTCTGTAGTTTAGAATCTTGCGATCTGCTGATAAAGGAGAATGTATTAGGTCAGAATATTTTTTTTAAAATTGAAAAGAAATAAAATAATGAGACCATGGCACTTGAATGTCCCCTGTTTGCTTTAAGGTCAGTAGGCTATGCTGTAGCTCTGTGGGTAGCAGTGTGATGCCGTAGTTAAAGAACTCCACATTTTAAAGGAGGTTGTAGGTTTGAATCCGGGACAGTGTAATTAGCCTGAATTGCCCCTTTACATGTGTTAAGTGTTAATGTCCTCAATGTGGCTTGGACTGTGGGAGGCAGTGTAGCATAGTGGTTAAGGAGCAGGACTTGTAACCGAAAGGTGTAAAAAAAAAAAAATAAATAAACTATAACCAATGTAAGTCACTCTGGATAAGAGTGTCTGCAAAATGCCTGTAATGTAATGGACTGAATAAGGTGATCCAGTAAATTAAATGAGGAGAGCTTGGTAGAGGACTCTGATACTCTTAAGAGCTGCTGTAGCAGTCCTAAAGTCTGAAATATCCACCCTGTCCTGAGGTCATTTGTTTCACCAGAATTCCTCCAAAACCTCTCTAGTTGTCTTGTTCATGGACTGACAAACAGAGAAATATAAAAGGATGATCACAAACCCTCCAGGCCCACCTCCCAGGGACAAATGTAAAACCTGGAAAATGACAGTTTTGGAATCTCGCACCTGTGTTCTGAAAATCAAACTTTGTGCTTGAGGAGTCGAGACACAAAATTTGCACAACTTTGCACAACATTTGCACAACTTCACTTGCTTAAGCGTTTGTATTACAGATGCATGGACTGTTTTAGAGATAGTCGTGTGGTTCAACAGCAATAAACTGTTCAGTTTACTGCCACACAAGAGGTTTATGGTGTGAGTTGTTACAAAAAAACTTGGTCATTTTGCAAAAACATCAACCATGTTAGCTAATTTTACAATAGCATGACCATTGGCGATTTTAGACTCTTCAGGGTGGTTAACGGCCCCTTGGCTTTTGCTGTGGGGCCGCATCACACCACCCCGCCGTGGTTTATTTCCATAGAACAGCACCGCCAGTCGTGGTTTATTCCTTACTTAGAAAGTGTCTCATTATATTTCCAAGGTGTGAATAGTGTCAAAGAACGCTAGCTGACGTAGTTCGCTAGAGATTATCGGCTAATGTAAGCTTTCTGAGCTAGTCTCTGCTTGCACAGTTGCCAGCTATGGTGCTAACTGATGCACTTTATTATTTTAGTTAAAGTAGTCACAATGTTTCTTACTCTGATAGAATTGGGCTTTATGGAATTTTTACAGTACATTTGAACCATTATTATTATACACCACAATAGACCACCCAACTAATTAGGTTGCTTCTGAAGGTAACATTGTGTACGTAATTGAACTGAGGTTTGCCAAAGTGAAAGGGGTTGAATACTTTTGCAAACAGCATATTCCATTTTTCATTTTCTTAAAAAAATACTTTGTGGTGTAAAACTCATGTTACTTACAAGTAATTCATTAAAACTATTATTGTTGTAAATAAGAATATCATATACAGGAAAATATTAATGTATTAATTGTTATCCAGTGAAATGAGTGATTTAGCAGGGGGGTTGAACACTTTTGCAAGGCACTGTATGCATGTCCCGTTCTCATTCGGGGCTGAGCCCCCAAAAGGTCTGATCCTCGAATCGCCCATGATTATGACCGCTCCTCTAATTTCCGATCTATTTCATATGACAATAAGAAATGGTTAGTTAGTAGTTATGTTGAAAGGAAAATAGGAAAGATGGTTTGTTTTGTGTATCGTCTGTATTTTTGTCTTCCTTTTCCTTTCCTACATCTCCCAGGGTGCATTGCTGGAATTTACAGGAAGTAAAGAGAAAGTAGCCAGTTGGCCAGTTAACAAACGTCGCCTGTGGCTAGCTAACCAGCTAGCGACGTAAAGACGCCTTTTATGACTTAGCTAAACTGAGAAAATTCGGGTAAGTGCTGTGTGCTGATTGCTGGCGATGCCTTTGGTACACAACGATAGCATAACGCCTACAACAAATGTTAAATAGATGTACTGCGTCAAGCTGGATCGCATCGCAGGCAGCTAGCTAACAAGCTAGTCTAGCTATTTGATTGACTTAGCTTGTAGCTAGCGATTTGATACCGGTCAACTACATAGACAGTCGACCCAGCTAGCTATCAGCTAACAGGGTTATTTTCTTCATTAAACAACTAGTTAACTGTTAACTGTTCCCGCTTTGCTGGATAATGTAAGTAGCTCCATCTAAAGCATTTGCATTTCTCTGATGTTTCGGTCTGATTTACTGAACACCGTTTGATTGTGTAGAAAGTCCAAAAACTGAAAAATTAAAAAATTAAGAAGTTGAATTAGCCAAGAGTCAGTGAACTGTTCAAGCTTCTTAAACAAAATCACACAGTGAGATCTGACCATGCTGACAGACTCACGGCGTGGCACGGTGTTTAATAGCTGTAATGTCCAGATAAGAATCGCTTGATATTGTTACTAATGACTAATAATATAATATTGATAGCGATTGTTACGTTAAATGTTCCGAGGCCGTTATCAGTAACTAATTGGTATGTTGGCATCGAGGATAGAGATGAATATTTGTAGGTGTATAACGTTATATACTTCTGGTTCTGATTGTCGAAAGTAAAAGCAGACATGGTATATAGCTGAAGTGCGTCTTGCGGAGTTATGACAGTCAAGCTGTTCGTAAACATGTTTGGAAGATGGGTTTGTTGTTGGTGGGGGCTGTGGAGTAATCTCCCACCGATCAAGTCGCGAAACGGTATCAGTCGAAGTGTCAGATTTAATTACACGCCAGCAGCCGAGTGAGAAAGAACGGGTCATAGTCATAGATCTCAGAAATAGAAAGTATTAGATTGTGCAAAGATACAGAGAGCGCCCTTTACCTCCACTTTAAAAGGTGTGTCTGATTGTAGAAGTGATTATATCACTGGAGGGTGTTTGTTGCAACATTAGATTGCTCCAAGCAGAACCTGCGCGTTTTGCTGTTCAGCTTACAGTGGTTACGGTAAGAATTGCGTTTGGGGAAATCTGGTCCTGGGTTTGCACATACAGGCAGCTTCTGCCTCGACCTTATTCACACCACATTCTGCCACAGATTACTGTCCAATCACTAGTTTATAGTGCACTAGTTTACAGGTCCAGTGAGGCCCTCCTCTGAGAGCGTGATTCGTGAGGCGTGATTGTGTGCTGTAGCTGTGTGTTCTCAAGCCTTTGGAAATTTCACCGCTGTAGTTTTTAAATCCAGTGTGCTGTTCCCTCTGTAGCCCTGCTCTCCGCTGTCCCACCCCTCCCTCTCCCATCGCTGTTCCCCTGAGGACCTGCACCCCCTACTCCTTCTTCAGACCCTGTGATGTCGCCCCCCTGTGGTGGCTTCCTGTCACAGTACACCCACCACCACCTGGTTGCCTTCCTGCTCACCTTCTTTAGGTAAATACGAGCCCAAGTAACCTGTTCGGACACAGCTACGCACTCGAACCTGAAGCATTTCTGATTTTTTTACTGCTGACACTGGACTTTGTTGACTCTGTTTTGTCAGTTTATACTGACACTTTTGGGACTGACCATCAGAGGGGTAAGGTTCTGGGAAAGACATCATTCCTGTTCCTGTTATCCCAGGAGCAGTGGGAACCTGTCACAGATCTCAGAAGGAGGCAGGAACCGCTGTGCTGAAGGAGCCGGAGCTGACGGGTGTTTAGTGAAACCTTCCTGTGTCTGCTGTTCTAATTTCCACCCCTCACTCTAACCTAACCCCTCCACTCTGACCTTTGACCCTAGCTCTAGCTGTGCCCTGTGAGTGGTGCTGTGAAGGGAAGTTGCCCAGCTGTGATTGACATTCTGCTGGTTTGCACACGTTCACCTCACTCTGAACATCCCTCAGAATTGTGTGTGATGCAGTGTGATAACACACGATGGGCAGAACATTGGTGTGCACAGGGAGGCGGATTTTTTTCCCCTCATATCCCTGCCTGTGTTAATTCGTTGCCTGGGTTTCTCTGGTGTATGAACCAGGCAGGTACAGCAGAGGGCGCTGTTTTTGATGCCGACAGCTGAGGGTTTGTCTTCCTGTCTCCAGCTATGTGCTCCTGCACTCCTCGCGGAAGACCTTCAGCAATGTGAAAGTGAGCATCTCTGCGCAGTGGACCCCCTCTGTGCAGAATGACAGCAGCCCAGCCTTCTCCCCAGACGAGGTGAGTGTGCGGGCTGCGGGCTGCGGCCCCTTCCTGAGGTCTGCTTTACACGCCGTGCTGCTGGACGGATGTGTACTGGTCTGCTTTCTCTGCGAGACGCATCTGCAGCTGTGTGTCTGTTTCTGAAGCCTGATCTCTGCGGTGGTTTCAGTTATCGCTGCATGTGCATGTTTCTGCCGTTAGTATCAGGCGGGAAAGGGAAGTCCTCCGCCAGTGTTATGCAACTCTCTAACAAGCGTGCTGTGTGAATCTGTCTCAATCTCCGCGAAGTTACAGAGTGACCAGTGACTTGTGATGTGTGTGTGTGTATGTGTCTGTGTGTGTGTGTGTGTGTGTGTGTTTTTCAGACCTGGCAGGAGAATAAGCTGTTTGCGGATGCTGGAGAGGCCACCCTGTTCCTGGGCGCTCTGGACACCATCTTCCTCTTCTCCTATGCAGTTGTGAGTGTCAGCAGAATGTCCCCACACACCAGCTCAGATGGCAAGGAGGGGGCCTGTGTTTGGTCTCTAAACAAAACAACACACAAAAACACCCTCGGAGGCGCCCACTCCACCCACACAAACACGAAGGCATGCGCTTACACACAAACACTGCCAGTCCCACAGCAGCACGCAGACAAGCAGGAGGGAGATTAAACGCTGTGGACGTGTGGCTCCTCTGTCCTCCCTGCAGGGCCTGTATATCAGCGGGGTGATCGGGGATCGGCTGAACCTGCGCTATGTGCTGTCCTGCGGTCTCTGCGGCTCCGCCGTGGTGGTGAGTGAGAGAGCACCGGGCCCCCTCTGTTTCTGTCACTGTCACCGCACACAGAGGTGGCTCTCCTGTGCCACCCTTTGATCCATGCTGTCTCTGACTCCCTCTCTCTCTGACTCCCCCTGCGTGGGTCTCTCTCTCTCTCTGACTCTCTCTCCTGCGTCGGTCTCTCCCTCACTCTCTCTCCTGCTGGGTCTCTCTCTCTCTCTCTCTCTCTCTCTCTCTCTCTCTCTCTCTCTCTGACTCTCTCTCCTGCGTGGGTCTCTCTCTCTGACTCTCTCTCCTGCGTGGGTCTCTCTCTGACTCTCTCTCCTGCGTGGGTCTCTCTCTCTGACTCTCTCTCCTGCGTGGGTCTCTCTCTCTGACTCTCTCTCCTGCGTGGGTCTCTCTCTGACTCCCTCTGCACGGGTCTCTCTCCCCCTCTCTGCAGGAGTTTGTGTTCGGCACCCTGACGGAGTGGCTGCACTTCTACAGTGTGTATCTGTACTGCGGCCTGTGGGTGCTGAACGGCCTGCTGCAGTCTTCCGTCTGGCCCTGCGTGGTGGCCGTCATGGGGAACTGGTTCGGCAAGTCAGGGTGAGAGCGTGCTCCCTCTGCTGCTGCTGCTACTGCACGCACACGCACACGCACACACACTCACACGCACACGCACTCACTCGCACTCACACACACACTCACACAAACTCACACACACTCACACACACTCACACTCTCTCTCTCTCTCTCTCTCTCTCTCTCTCTCTCTCTCTCTCTCTCTCTTTCTCTCTCTCTCACACACTCACACACACACACTCTCATTAGAACAGCCATGCTGCTGTCTTGAGAAAGAGGTGAATATTTCGGAGGGGGTGGTGAGCGCTCTCTCTCTCTCTCTGTGCTGCTCCCCAGTCGCGGGTTTGTGTTTGGCCTGTGGAGTGCCTGTGCCTCGGTGGGGAACATCCTAGGGGCGTTCCTGGCCTCCAGTGTGCTGAAGTACGGGTATGAGGTGAGAACCGCCGAAACGCGGGCCGCTCGACCGCTCCGCCCTCGCGGTCCATTCGGGATGAGATCGGTCTCAAAACAGCCTGGCAGCGCCCCACGCGCCTCTGTGACCTGAGAAACGAAGCGCGTGGCTGAAGAGAAGAGGGGAGTGTGCAGAAGGAGCTCTGAGATTTACAGCAGACTGCAGCAGAGAGAACTGACTGTGCTGCTGTTTGCAGTTCCGGTGTTTTTGCAGTTGTTTGATGTTTTGATGGTTCTGAGGCGCTGCTGTGTACCCCGTGGGCTGAGTGTGCTTTGTGTTTGGGGGTTCCCCTGCAGTACGCCTTCCTGGTGACCTCCACTGTGCAGTTTGCGGGCGGGGTGGTGGTGTTCTTCGGCCTGCTCACCTCTCCCAAGGAAGTGGGTGAGTGGCCCTATGCTGCTGCTGTATTTCCCCCATTCTCTCACAGTTACATCCCCAGGTTACTGCATGTGTGTGTGCATGCCTCTACATGTGTGTGCATGAATGCGTTTGTGTGAGGGTCGTGCATGTGTGTGTGCATGAATGCGTTTCTGTGTGAGGTCGTGCATGTGTGTGTGTGCATGAATGCATTCCTGTGTGAGGTCGTGCATGTGTGTGTGCATGAATGCGTTTGTGTGAGGGTCGTGCATGTGTGTGTGTGTGCATGAATGCATTCCTGTGTGAGGTCGTGCATGTGTGTGTGCATGAATGCGTTTGTGTGAGGGTCGTGCATGTGTGTGTGCATGAATGCGTTTCTGTGTGAGGTCGTGCGTGTGTGTGTGTGCATGAATGCATTTCTGTGTGAGGTCGTGCATGTGTGTGTGCATGCCTCTACATGTGTGTGCATGATGCCTCTACATGTGTGTGCATGCACATATGTGTTTGCACGTGTGCACGCATGCGCCTTTACATGTTTGTGTTTTCTCTCCCCCTCTCATCACCCCGGTGACCCACAGGTCTGAGTTTGCCCTTGGAGACTGACCTGAGAGCAGTGGAGCGAGACTCGGACAGCCACCGGCCGCTCATTAGTGACGACGAAGAAGAGGAGGAGGAGGAAGAGGAGGTGTACAGTGGGGGGGGTTACTCCATTCAGCAGCAGGGGCAGGAGCCCGAGACCCCCCCCACTGCCATCGGCTTCCTCCAGGCCTGCTGCCTGCCGGGGGTGCTGCCGGTGAGCGCGGACTCCGCACACAATGCCTCACACTTGGACTCTGCAGTTGTTTTGCTCGTAATATTTCACCACAGTGCAGGCTCTCTCTGATTTTGCCACTTACTTCATTTCTTGAAACTCCTTCATAAACTGTATTTCCAGGCATTTAGATGTATTTTCTTATAGGGGTTTTCACTTGCAGTTTTGTAAATGGGGGTTATATTCCCAAAGATTGGTTGGGTTTTTTATTACCCTAAAAGGCTGTATAAATGTGGGGTTAAGAAAGATATTCATAATAAATTGTGTAAATACACTCAGAACTTATATAGTGTATTGAACATACGAAGTGGTAAATATTCAGTGCTGTGGTGAGTGTGTGATGATTGGTAAGTGCCAGGGCATGGAGAACAATAAAATACAGAGCAGAGTCCTCGGATTTATTTCACCACAGGGCCAGTGGAACAGGGCGCTCAAAGGGTTAAATAAATACGCCTTCAGGCCATTGAATAAAAAGCCCTAAAACCCAGACTCCTGATGGGGGGGGGTCTTTGTTTTGTTTTATTTTTTGTTTATTTTGCTGCTCAGCTCTTTTTCTCTCCCCCAGTCGTAAATCTGCATTACATGCAGTAAAACAGTTCACACTGACGTTTACATCAGTGCAGTAAACCGCATATGGTGAAACAAGAACTGCCAGCGTGTTGCCGTGCATGAATGAGGGGGTCCCGTTGCCTGGCAACAGCGTCACTCACTCCCCTCCCCCCTCCCCCCTCCCCCCAGTACTCCCTGGCCTACGCCTGTCTGAAGCTGGTCAACTACTCCTTCTTCTTCTGGCTGCCTTTCTACCTCAGCAACAACTTCGGCTGGCAGGAGGCCCAGGCTGACCGCCTCTCGGTGTGGTACGACGTGGGCGGGATCGTGGGTGAGTGGCAGTGGGGGGCTAACGCCGGGGGGGGGGGGGGGGGGGATGTGGATTACTACAGTAAGAGCAGCCAGGAGAGTAACAGAGCTGAGGGAAGGAAAAGGAAGGAGACATCAGGAGTGATGGGAGAAGTACTTGAGGTGTCACTGTTCTTAGTCGAGTGGAGGCTTAACTTGATAACTTTCGTTTAGCTGTTGTTTATACAGATTAGAGTGACTTTTGTAATTAGTAACAGTCCTGAGTAACACAGCTGAATAATCGCCAGTCTTGTGGAAGCAGAGACCCGTAGAGTGTTCAAGAAAAGGTTTGCCACAGTGCTCTGACACAGATGCTCGAAAGGCAGAGTGATGCACCTAGTTGGGTTGAATGACCTCATGATTGTATTCACATTCTGATCTTCTCCCTGTCCCTCCCCCACCCTGCCCTCCTGCCCCCTCTCCCTCTCAGGCGGGACGGTGCAGGGCCTGATCTCAGACTGTCTGGGGAAGCGTGCCCCGGTGCTGGCTGTCAGTCTGCTGCTGGCCATGGGTTCGCTGGTGGGCTACAGCCGTGAGTACCATCCGTACGGGAGCGGAGTCGGAGCACAGCGCTCTCCGTGTGGTTGTCCTGCAGGGCTCTGTTCCAGCGCTGAGATTTATTGATGTCTTCTCATGTTCTTTGCTTTTTTTAGACTCTCCGAATGATCAGGTGATCAATGCAGTACTGCTGGCAGTCACAGGTGGGTGGAAAGAGGAAGTCCTTCTCTTTTCCCGTAGATCATTTCAGACACAAGCCCGGAGGTCTCAGTCTTAGTGTCGATCTGTTAGCGTGTTACCATCGTAGGCTGTAGCCAATAGGGTGGGTCTGGTTGTTGCCGAGGCGATGGTCTCTCATCGCCGTGACGCTGTCTGTGTGGGCCGCAGGCTTCTTCATCGGAGGACCGTCCAACATGATCAGCTCGGCCATCTCGGCAGACCTGGGGAGACAGGAAGCTCTGCATGGCAGCAAGGAGGCGCTGGCCACCGTCACCGGGATCGTGGATGGGACCGGGAGCATCGGGGCTGCAGGGGGACAGGTGAGAGAGAGAAACAGAGACAGTTAAGTAGGATTGAAGCCAACCCATACTCTTTAACCAAGAGAGAGTCTGACAGAACAAAGTGAAAGTGGAGAGGAGAACTGTGATTGGCTGTGGCAGTCACTGTGGGATGTTAAAATGTGTTTTTTCAGTACCTGGTGTCCCTGATCGAGAGCAAGCTGGGCTGGATGTATGTCTTCTACTTCTTCGTTGTCATGGTGAGTGTAGGTGCACGCGTGCGTGTGTGTGCGTGCACGCGTGCCCTTGTGCAGACATTATAGTGTAATGGGTTTATCGCCTCTGAATTGCAGTGTGATACTCATGTAATCTCTCCTTTACTCCTCAATGTTTGATCAGCCTGGCCACTCCCAAGGTGATAGGCGAAGACACATTCAGTGTTCAAGGAACAGTGCAGCATTCTGTAGCTTATCTTGTCTTAACCCAGCAAATCTGCATGTGGAAAGGTTATCCGTGCTTTAATGTTTTATTATTCTTGTACAGACATTTAAAGAGGGACAGAGGTGCAGCTCTGTGTGTGTGTGTGTGTGTGTGTGTGTGTGTGTGTGTCTGTCTGTCTCTCTCACCTGTGTATGTGTGTGTGTGTGTGTGTGTGTGTCTCACCTGTGTATGTGTGTGTGTGTGTGTGTGTGTGTCTCACCTGTGTATGTGTGTGTGTGTGTGTGTGTGTGTGTCTTTCACCTGTGTGTGTGTGTGTGTCTCACCTGTGTGTGTGTGTGTGTGTATGTGTGTGTGTGTCTCACCTGTGTGTGTGTGTGTGTGTGTGTGTCTCTCACCTGTGTGTGTCTCACCTGTGTGTGTTTCTCTGTGTATTTGCTGCAGACGGGGGGCAGCCTGGTGTTCATTATTCCCCTGATCTTCAGCGAGGTGTGGGCCATGTGGAGAAGCAGGCGCACGAGAACACACCAGCTCTGACCCCCCCCCCCCCCCCCCCCCCCCCCCCATGCAGGGCGTCCCACCCCAGGAGGCTGTGAGGGGCTGAGGCAGATCTGACTGCTCTGGCGGGGTGTGACTCTGTGACCTGTCCCGCAGGGGTCACAGGTCATCCGGCTGTGAGAATAGCAAACCACTAGCAGCTCGACTGGCTGCCCCATCACCATGCAGAGAGGCTTTTACCGTGAGTCTGTGTCAGCTTTGAGTCCTCGTTTTTAATGTGCACACATGTATCAAAAGGGAACCCTTCCTCTGGGGGGAAAAGCGGAAAAATGTACAGCTCCCTGTTTTTAAATTTGAGGACCACAAGCTGAGGGTATAGATAAAGGCCTTTTGGGTTGTGGGGCGGGGTTTGGGGGGGTGTGGGGAGGTAGGGGGAGGGGACTGTAGGAGGTTGGGGGAGGGGGGGTGTAGGTTAGGGGGCAGGCTCCCCTCTGGTGGAATTCTTACTCAGGAACAGGGAATTTCTTTACCTACAGTCAGTCATTCCAGAGCCTGAGGGCTGATTGCAGCTGACGAAAGGGAATGCTTTGGGAATTTCTTCAGCAGCAATCAGATCTCCCCGGGGGGTTTTACTCTTACACCTGTGCTCACACCTGAGACATCGCACCTGTCCACCTGTCTTTCGATCCTCAGTTACTGCTGATAATCACTGACATGATGAAATACAGTTACAAATAGTGCAACTTTAAATGTGTGTACAGCCAGTTATAGAGTTGAAAAATTCACATGTAAATAATGGTTTCTTATAAAGCTTAAGTGTTTCGTTATGCATGTAGGCCTTAGGTCAGTCCACTGATGACCACGCTGCCAGAATGATTTCATTGCAGCTTATGAAATACGCATATTATAGATGGTACGCTGACAAGCACACTTTGTGGTAAAGATGTGGTGATCATTGCAGTGCAATCCCAGCAGGGCCAGGAGAAAGGGCTCTGCTTTGCTGCTGTGTCCTTTATCAGGAACTGAAATTTACTCTTAATTCAAGGTGAATGCTTCCCCAAGTATGCACTTTTTAACATATATGATTTCTCTTTAAAACACAGTAGTAGTCTAATCTTTTGGGGGTCCTTTTATATTCTGTCTTCCGTTTGTCTCGTCTCAGTGTAAGAATGCTGTTTGGAATCAAAAATATGTTTTCTGGGATGTGGTCTCTGGTCATGGCCCCTTACAAGACATTATCAAACGATCGTTTTGTTTTAGGATGTTTGGTAGGGTTTTATTGGCTTGTATTTTCAGAGAGTGGAAACAGCTTTTAAATGCTCATGTTCATGTTTTCCTTGTTTTTTTACTGACTTAGACATAAAGATAGTCATGCAGATCATTGTCGGGCATTAATGCAGTTGGCCCCTTACAGTGGTATATGTTAAGCATCAGTAAAGGAAGTGGTTTCCTCTAATGTATAAATACATTTTTAGGTTTTCTGTTGTCCCTTGACATATTTTATGGCTACTTCCTTTAGAATAAAAATAAGGAGGAAATACTAAAACATATGCCCTGTTCTTAATGACTTACAATGCACTATCTTCTAATGTTTAAATCACACTAACGAGTAAAGATGACATATGAACTGTAAACTGTGGTGCTGCTGGCCACCAGCAGAGGGCCCCCACTCTAATCTTTGTTGTCAGCTGACTGTTAGGAGAGGCGTTTGACCACATTAAAGACGGCATGAGAAAATGCAAATGGGGTCTGCCAGAACAGAGGCCTCTTTTTACCACTGATCTAGATACAGCGCTGTGTGTAACAACGCTGCATTAATAAGGCAAAATGTCAAGTGGACTCACTACTGCCAGATATCCAATGAGAGCCACGGTTCTTTTAAAAACTTCACAGCGCAAGTAGGCATTGTGTGTTTTTTTTTTTTTTTTCAATGGGCAATGGTGCTTTCATGTTATTTTAGCCTTATCTGGGCAAACAGGCCAGTGGGGTGTTATTGGTCTGTGTGCTCAATGTGAAGCCATGAATCTGGGCCTTTCTGGGTGAAAACTGTACATATGTAAAATATGTCTACCTGTGTAAAATGTGGCTGATGTTATCAATCATAAAGGAGTACTTCCCTCAACAATTCCCTGTGCTTGTGTACACAAATGCACAAACGTATAAAACCCCTCTGAGTCCACACCCATTCTCATAGCATTTCCTGTGTGTTATGGCCAAAGGCGTGGTCAGCCCCCAGGCAAAGGCAGTCACCAAGGAAACAACTCCAGACATGTGTATTAATGTTTTTTATTCAACTATAAGCAAATGGAGACCTCATACACTATATCAATGTACTTTTAGGTAGGGTAGGATTTTTGTTCAGAAATAAATTCACAATATCAGAATAAACATTTTGAAACGTGACTCTTTGAATGAAAACAAAAATCAATACAAAAGTTATTTTATTCCCCTATAAATCTAAGCAGTAGTAAATTATATCATTTAAACTGTATATAAGGATATAATTTATTCATGCATATAAGGCATAAAATATTAGGTTGATATACCTTCAGCAGATGAATTAGAGGAAAAAGATTTTTTTTTTTTAAAAAAGCAGTTTGACACAGATTATGGGTGAGGCAGGACTAGATCAGTTTCTTGGTATAGACACTTTCAGCGCTGCATCAGAATAAAAAATACACCTGACGGTTTGGGGGGGGTGGGGAGCTGAAAGGAAAAGATGCACTGTGTCTCAGATTCCATTTCATTTGATTTACCAGAGGGGGTGGATATGTTAACATGCTATGGAGTTTAAACTTTTAATGTGACCAAAACTGTATAATACACCAGCGGTCAGAAAAAACAACCCCAATCAGACTAGATTTTTCTCATTATCTTTTGAGTTTTGACTGGCTAATGAACTTCCCAGTCCAGATCCAATGGCCCACATTCTGTGTCTCCCTGCTCAGTGGGGGTGTGGCTATCCTGGTGCCATACCCCCTGTCTCCATAGGAATATATTATCACATCGGTGATGTTTAAAAGTAGTGCAAAGACAGTACAAAAAAATACACCATTCGTTAGTATTATAAAAAAGGCATTTATAATTATTTTCCTATACATGGAACAATACATAATCAGAATAAGTTAAAATATACTTTTAAAGTTTGTTTGGAACACATGAAAAGACAGGCACAGCAAAAAAAAAAAAATCAAACTCACAAAACATCAATTCACTCAGCAGATCCAAGCTTCTTTCATTCGTGAGGTGAAGTGTGTAAACTTGCAGTGAAATACAGCATATTTGTTAAGAACTGATCATTGCTCCTGTAAAAACTCTTTTTATATTTGTGCAGACATTGAGGCAGTTGGCAAAAACAAGAACGAGAGTTTAGACTACAAAGAGATCACACAAAATGTTTCTGAAATACCAAGTCAAGAGGCTAATAGTCCTGCAAGAACTCCATTGATGCAAGCCCACAAACTGTGTTACATTCTACTGGGAAAACCCTGCCCCCTTTTCTGACTGTTTCTGGGAAGCTTGTCAAACAAAAGCCAGTCAGGGTGCCAGAGACAATAGAAATGAGATCCCCCAGAGGATCTGAGCTTCCTCTCCAGGGCAGAGGCAGGGGCAGTGGGCAGTGGGCAGGAGGCAGGGGCAGTGGGCAGGGGGCAGGGGCAGAAGGCATGAGTCACCTGATATGAATTGGGCTTTTACAAGGTCCCATCAGTCACCTGATATGAATTGGGTGAGGTAGACAATCCAGATTATGGCTATTAATTAAAAAAAAAATCTTTTTACTGATAATCGCAGTCTGTAGTCTGCTTTAACCTCGGCACTGCTGTTTGCAAAGGGTACATGGTGAACTGTTACTGCCTTACATTACAGCACGGTTTTCTAAATAAGAAGAATGCAACATGCTGACTTACAGCCTGCCGTTTACTGATAATTTCCTTTGGTGTGAGTAACGCTCTGAATGCCCTTGCAAAGCCTCTAAGGATTATGAGTATCATTGGCCTTTTCACCTCAGTGCTGCTGTCTGAACAACTTTATTCAATTGGCACCAATTCGGTTAATTTTACGAAGCAACACTTCTTTGGTTAACCGCTTCAGCTAATGCTACCATTTACACTGTGTAAAAATAAATCACACACACACACACACACACACACACACACACACATACACACAAACCTGCACTGCACAGGAAATGTGACACATCTTAATCAATATATGTTTTATGTTCTAAATCTGTGATGAATTTCCCTGCATTTATACACCAATCATAGTACAATCAGTATATGATAAAAGGGTCCCTAATCTTTTCTGCTATCTGATGCTAACCAAACCTAATACGATCAACGCTACATTCCCTTCATGTACTACAAAGCTGCAATCAGATCCTCTAATATGTTATTTCTATAAAAAGACAACATAAAATGCTACATTGTTAAAAGTAAGATGCTAAGAAAGCTACATACAAGCAATGCACCATTATCAGTTAGGACATTTGATTACTCTGCTGCTCAGACATCATTTCAAGGAACGCTGATGCTGAAATCTGGCATAAGGCATTATTTGCATCATTACATGCAAGTCACTCTATCTGTGGTGCAGATGTGGTGTTATGAATAGGCTGGATGAATGGATACAGCATCCCCTGAAACGGGCAAGACTGGTTCTGTCCTGTACTGGTCCAGCAGGCTCAGCACTGGGCAGGTCGACACCAGTGATAATCATAAACAGTTAAACATCAGAGGGGTCTGTCTGACCAATCGGTGTCTGTCTTGGATTATCTCTAATCTCAAACTCCCCTGAGCCTGTAGGGTGAATGCAGTCGTGGAATGGCCACATAGTTTAGCTGCATCAGTGGGTGAGGCATGGCTCAGTTCTTTAATTACCAAAGGTAAAGCTACTTTCATACAGGGCTATATAATGTTCCTCTTCCCCCTGGGACAGCAGTGTCAGAGCAGTCATCTCCGGATGCTCTCCGTCTAAAACTCCAGGCCCTGACCTTTGCCCCCAAGGATAATGTCCAACCACAGGTCCTGTTTCAACCCTGAGAAGAGTCTCTGACCTTCGGGTCAGCTGACGGCTCACAGGGCTGGGAGTTTGAAGCCCAGGGAGAAAGCGCACTGAACACAGAGCAAGGCTGGTGAGAGCTGCTCACCCAGCTGAACTCTGGGTAGAGTAGCCTGGGGTTCAGGAACAACTGAAGCCATTGTTTCAGAGACCATAAACAAGGAAACAGGTGATGGTCTCTTCCAACAAAATGTGTGTTTTTTTTTAAAAACTGAGTGCATTGTTTTTTTTTCACAGTATACATAAAACATAGAGCACTGGGTTAAAAAACTCCATTAAAGGCATATATATCTTAATCTGCTACATATAGTCAAAGTGATAGTTTTCATATTAAGGCCTTGTAGGTGGACTGGTGTTTTTCTACAGGAGGACTGTGAATCTCCTTATACAGAAATAGATTTCCCAGACATTTTTAAGCCCATACAATATGAGCTTATGACTGTCAAAATATTAAAAGTAAAGAAATTATGTACATATTTATATACAGAGAGACTACTTCTGGTCCATGGCCATTGTGTTGTCTTCCACCACTGTGAGGCGCTCTTGAGTCTTACTGTCGCGAGGAGCCCTTGTGATGTAAGGACCTCTTCTTCTTCACTGCAAAGAAGTCTGAAAGAGAGAGAGAAAATGATGAGACGACACTGCTGAGCACCTGAGAAGCACGGCAACAGAAGGCTTTAAAGCTTGTTTATTTTATGAGCCTCAACTAAAGAACCTAAACATTTAGATGTAGATTAGGGACATAATATCACCTGTTGGCTTTGCAGTTGGCTGTGAAGACTTGGACATTCTTTACCTACAAGCTAGAGAGTAGTTTCTACAGGCATCTGCATTCTGCCAGCTTATCTAGCTAATGCGCATGCTCACATTTGACCTAGCTTCTTTAATGTGGTTATAACTATCAGGAATACAGAGCTGCGGTTCCCTCCTGACCTGTGATGGTGGCCTGTCTGCGTTTGAGTGTGCTGGATGAGGCTGCCCGCTTCTCGGCCTTGTGGCTCCTGTAAGCCTCCCTGGCCGTGACTTCCAGGTACTCCCGTGGGGGACGGGGGGCGGCCACCCCTCCGCCCGGCACGTCCGGCGCGCGCCCGATGCCCGCCTTCACCACGCAGCTGCGGTAGAACGCCGGCACATCCTGGCATTGCAGCTCCTCCCACTCGATGGAGCCCTGCGACGGCCGGTCTGTCTGGAAGTCGAAGTTCCACCTCTTGTTGGCCACCTCCACGCTCATGCAGAGCAGACGCTGGAAGTCCTGCTGCAGCTGCTGGTGGTCGACCGGCCCAAACAGGTTCCTGCGCACCGACGCCCCCCGCAGCTTCACGCCTTCCCCGTACCCGTCACATTCAGACGACGTCATCGCCATGGTCCTGACAGAGACACAGGTAACCCCACTCAGGTGAGAATGCAGGTCCATCTCTGTATATGTGCTTCTCTGAGCAGTATGAAGAACACACACACTCACACACACACTCACACACACACGCACACACACACATACACACCAGCATGCATTCAAAATCTGTTGCATGCTCCCTGTTTAATGAGGCTGATTTTTATTTGATCGAACACACGTGTTTCTAAATATGAAGGAACAGGGGTGACAGACTCCAGACACCCATGCTGGGGGTTTTACAGACACGTCGAATAAGCTGTACATGTTACTCTACCCCCAACACCTGGAATCTTTATATGTGAACCTGTTTCTCCAGTTTCAGTTTACGGGCCTGGGGGGTGTGGCGGGGCGGGGGTTGGGGGCTTGGGGGGCGGAATGCTGAGGAAACACAGGAATGTCTCACCACAATACCAAACCATTTCATCCCACATCATTTAACAGGACATGCCGCACTTCAAACCCAGAGAAATCTGAAGCAGCCTTGGAAATAGTTTATTAAAAAATGTTTATTGAAATTTTTAGATCCACCATTAGGTTTGGCACTAGACTGATTGCTTTTTTTATTCCATTCACTAAATTTCAATACAAACTAAATATTTCAACACTAATTTAAAAAAACAACTAAAAATGAAATGAAAAGGGTCCTCTTGGACTAGCTCTTCTGGAATCGGCACTGCGCCCCAAACATTTAGATCAGAGATTAGAAGTGGCATCACCACGTGAGTTTCCACCAAATATCGAGTCATGTGGCAGTCATGGGTTTGGTATATACTGGTTCTTGAACATAAAGTTTCATCTATATGCATCTGTACATTTGAAAATAACAACAACCAGCAATATAAAAAAACGCATGCAATCAGAATTTATGACAATTAAATATTACCTTCTAGTTCTGAATGTTTCCGTCAAATGGAAGCGTCGACACTACCTCCCTAGATCTCAAATTTGTTAATCTCTAAAAGCTCCAATTTATTTATTTATGTACATCAAAGTAAGAAACGCCTGTAGCACTTGACTTCCCCGGAGTTAAGTGCGCAGTGAGTTGATCTGCGGCAGTTTGCCTCTTGAAACGGCGCTTTTGGCGCCAGCTGTGTTACTACATCACATTAATGGCACTCACTAACACCCGGGCGCTGGCCGTACGCCGCACTCAACATGCCGCCTCTTATTAGAAAATACGTGCGCCGTTGAATCCGGGCAGCCGTTAAACGCTGAACAAATTAAGGTGCGTCGGTAGGGTAACAATAACACGGTCGTAAAAGGTTAACTGCCGCTGGTTATTGCCCACAATGAACATAAAAGGGCTTCTAGTGGCAGCTTCATATATCCTGAATCTGTCATGCTATTTGGTGGTATCACAGGAAACCTGAGACTATTTGCTAAAGACAAGTGTTTGTTTCAGATTTAAAGAAATGGCAAATTTGCACAGTCAGAACATAACTTTGTATTTTTAATACTTTTAAGATCGCTGCGCCGGGATGTAGCCTTCTTAAACCGGTTTCGGCGTCCAAAATGACCCCCCTCCCCCCAAATAAATAAATAAATAAATAAACAAGGCTTTTCCCGACTCAGCAAACAGTATATAACACGGAACATATCTAACAGATTGGCCACCGTTACGCCGTTGTGACCACAACCAGCCACAGAGCATCCATAAAAAGTTAAGCGTAGATTGCATTATCTCTGTGTAGATTTTATTACATAGGCAATTTTCACGCCAAAAATATAACATTTTTGTGTGTAATCGTGCTGAATCGTGTCACTGGCAAATGGGAATTAATCAAACTATGTCAAATCGCAACTCCATCAATCATTATTATCTTATTGACATAATTCAATGCTTTTCACGTCATGGCAATTTGGGGAAAGTTACCAAAAAGGTCATTCGCGAGAGTGAGCAGCTCCCCATCACAAGTAATGGCCATAAGAAAATGACTACGCCGACTGTCTCTGCACTACACATAGACGGCGCTTTCAGAAAGAGGGCCTCTGGCAGTGTAGAGCAAACTCTCACGCAAAGTAGTATTTCGCAACAGCCAACTCACTCACTCACGCACTCATTCTGAAAATAAAAGCATGCAGAATAAAATGCCTGTGGAATGAAAACACCTTCGCCGCAATGCGCAAGCATATCTGTAACGCATGTACTTTAGTTAAGTCGAAAAAATCGTACAACTCGCTTATCTGCGTGACTTAAGTGTCCACACTTAATGTGTGACGCAGTTTCTTAGGGACAAGGCAGTATCCAGCTGTACGGATCGTTCTGTCCGTCTGTCGTTTGCCACGCATTCTGAAATTTAACAGCCACTCTTTTGGATAAATGCATACGCAGAGCCCCTATTAAATCAACATTCGACCATTCTTCAATTAGTGTCCAAATCTGGTGACGTTACCAGCTGTTGGTTCTCCTAGATACTTTCATTCGACGCACCGTCTCGTCAGATTTCGAATTCAATCTGATTTCTGATTTATGCTTTCCTGCCTTCGACATAAACTACCCATTTTCCAAATGTAAATTGTTTGCACTTATTACTTCGTTGGCGTATACGTCTTTACGTGTTAAGCACACGAATTCGTGAGTTTTATTTCCAAATAATGTAATGATATTTTTATTGAATGGGCTCTTTTAATTTCATGTTGAGCCGGGACGCTTCGTCTTAATTACGCCGTTGCACGAACCTCCGCACTTCGGCTTGCGGAGAAAGTTGTTTACGTAGCAGAAGTGGGCGCGGTGTGGGGATCGCGTTACTACAACACTACACACTGACACACAGAACCGCCACTGTGCACTGCTTGTGCAAAATACCCGCTTCACATACCTCAGAAACTTCGCCATGTAGCCTACCTCCAGTTAGCATTGTGGTCTTTTTACAAATGACTAAAATATAAGCTCCGAGTATTTCTGAAGACAACAGCTCTCAACAGTACAGCGCAAATGACGCAGTAGAAAGATACCGTGCACACAGCCAGGTATACTGTAGGTAATAAGCTACAAATAGCTACGTGAAACAATTCGACCTGTGATTCGAATCTTTGACACTGGAGAAAACAGAATCTAATATTTAATTAATGTATATTTATTAAGACACAAAGCAACATGCTCTAGCAGAAAACACTACATCACAGAGAGAGGAAAAAACACCTTTTCAATGGCAAAAACATCTAAGTCGTTGACAAACACCGAGTCACTGCTAAAACGATGAAATGCAACAGAGTACGCGTTTCTGTACTTACCGGCAGAGTGAAATCAATCCCTTCAAACCGCGAAACAGTTTAATTTGCTGATCTACAGAAACTGACTTTCACCGTGGCGATAATTCAGGTTTTTATACAGCCTGCAAAGAGCGAATGTTGCTATAAACACCTAAGGACGCAAACCCCCCTGACGCTGCCCGTCCCTACCCTTTCCTTGCCTTGTTTGTTATGGACATTAGAAGTTGTGGGACGTCCTACAGTCAAGTCAGTCACGTGACCGAGTTCACAACAACCTTTCTTTGGGAGCTGGATCGACGCCAGGGAAAACTGTTTCAGCGGCCGCCTATGGCAGACTTACAAAAACAGGCTTCTCCGCTCCGAGTGTTCTTCCGAGCATTTTATATTGCCAGAGCCATCATTCGATATTGCATTCCTACGTTGCGTAAAAGTTTTATTATGCTGTGGGAAAAAAATCGTCAGAACTAATTTATATGACAAAACATTTTGTTTGCATTCTGCATACCCGCTCCGTTGTTCTTCCAAGCTTTCCTTTAAGTGTTCTGTAGCCTTTGCAGACTGCCCTGGTTGCGGTGCGCTCACTTAAAATAGTATCGGAGGCGCTCGGCAAGAAGTAGGTCAGATTCGCTGGCAGCGGGGCAGCTCCCCCCTCCGCGCCTCTGTTTGACACACATTCCCGTGTTTTGCTTGCGTCACGTTTTGCTCTGGCACCGTTTCAGCGCTCCGGTCACGTTGCTGCGCCACGTGAGCGAAACCCTCGCAAACTTTTTTCGCCTTTCTCCCGCAATTTCTGTGTGAAGAATCAGGGCACATTTCGAGGGATGCGTTAGTTTGCTGAAAACAACATAACCTGCTCTAGCTGGCAACACAAAGCACACACGACTGGTATTAACCAGTTTTTAAACGAACACAAATATTGTGCAATGCACAACGATCGCTCATCATTGGAGTTACAACACTGTTGGTTATATCTGCGTACAATTATAATTGGTCTTGCGACATTAAATTATTGTTTAATATTTCATATTTATATTTATTAACGTTATCATTTAATTCTTATAAATCTTCCCAGTAGCACGGGAAACCATTGTAAATTTGGACTTCATCCCCAAAAGCCCAAAGTCTTCAAGATGGGCAGCTAGTGATATTTTATGGACTTACTTTCTCTAGGATATCTCAAAGGAATTATTACTAGTAAGCTACAACTAAGCAACTAATTAGAACTTGATGATCTGAAGAAAAATACTGGAAGCATATGACTAGACAGATTGTCAGAAAGTAGGAGAAACACAGATGCACAGCACAAAAATGTGTTTCATTGAAGTTCTGTCAACGCATTTTTGTTTTGGTAGGCAAGCATAATTACATTTGACATGTTATATTTCTTGTGTAGTTATAGGAGTCAGAAGCTGAAACAGGCCTGAAAACAAGCTCTCCAAACAAGGTGATACAGATACCTTTATTCACATTACAAAATGGTGATGTGAAATGCATTTTCAAAAATGTGGTTAACAAAAATATTTAACACACTGATAAAATATGTATGAATTATTATGATAGTATATGTATTAGTGATATGCCCATATTATATATATATATATATATATTTTTGCAAGCCAGTTAACATCATAGTTGTGCCATACAGTAAAATTCAGAAAAAGTTTTAGTTCGCAGGTGTCTTCACTATCAGGGACAGACCATGAAAACATCTGGATTCCTAATTTATCTGCTTCTCTTTTACTGGCAGTAGGATTGTGAGCAAAGGGCATACTCTGTAGCAGGTATGGCTTCAAAACATCACAAAAACTCTCCAGATGCACATCAAAGTTAATGTAAATTTCTCCTATAAGATATTTAAGATATTTAATGTGCAATCTGTAACTTGTAATATGATGATAACACAAAAAACTACACAAACTCAAACTGCACACAAAAAATGAACCCTAGTCACACGTCAGCCTCCATTCTTTGATTGTCTGAAATGGGTCTGTTTCCCAGTCTCCAAGAAGAAAATGTTTTTCCTCTCGTTTCCTTTCCCTCACACAACAGTCGACATTTATTTGTCACATGACAGAGTTGAGCGTAGAGCAGATTTTTTTCCTGTTTCTCCAGGGAACTCTGTGGCAACCTCCAGCCAGCAGCAGCGTTTCCATAGCAGCGCGAATCAGGGAAATGTTAGCAAGCCCTCCGTATGCGCACATGTCACTCGTCCTCTGGCTATGCATCATAAGCTGGCATTTCTGTGCTGCCGCTTCCTTATGAAGCCACTGCCGCAGGTGGTGGACACACAGGTGGTGCTAAATGCAGTTCCCGCTCGCTGGGCTGCCCCATGGCTTGCAGAATCAGAGAGGAAGTACGACTGTTTTCAGACTTCATCAAAGATAAAGCAGCAGAAAGGAGAAATGAAACAGAATTAAGAGAGACTGAAGTGCTGAGTAAAATGAGAAAATATTCAGCTAGAGTAAGGAGTGTGTGTGTGTGCGCGCCTGTGTGTCTGTGTGTGTGCCTGTGTGTGTGTGTGTGTGTGAAAGTAAAATATTTTGAGGCACCATTGAATTCAGTTTACAGAACTATTCTCCCAGCACTTGGAGAACTTATTTTGCAGGTAGCCCTCTAAAGAGCTGCATGCTCAGTAAATTACATCATACCAGTACACCTTAAGAAATAACCACTGTGGTAAAGTTCACAGGGCTGTCCCAGGCTTCCACGCTGAAGCCTGCTGCCGTGCTAAGCATCAGCAGGTGATAAGTGCATATTGTATGCCTCCTTTAAATTACCTTCGCCCACATGGAATGAAGCTATAAATATAACACCCCGCATCCTGAATACAAAGCCGGCAATCGTACTGTCTGTGTGTAAGTGGAATCTCACTCCTGCTTCGTTTCATTGCTGGCAGGGCCTCCTCTTTGAATATGTGAATGACTAGTGTTCAGGCAGATGATGTCATTAGCAAGGAATGCTGGTCGAGAGACATTATATCATAGAGGGTTTAGCATTAAAGGGGGCAGTTCAGACCAGGTTTCCAGTGTTATAGTGGTCTCCTGTTTTCTTAAACTTAAAATGTCCATTTATTCTAGTTTATTATACCCCATTCTAATTTATTTCCAAATCTCATCTGTCATAATTGATACAGTACATTTAACAAAGATCAAGGTAGTGAGAGATGTGATGGTATTAACGATGTTCCTGTTAAATCGTGAAGTGACAGCGCCTAGTTCATAGTTTTTGAGGCAGTTCTGGTTTCGACTCCACGTTACTTTAATGAGGTTATAAATATTTTGAAAGTTCTCCCTGTACCTCTGCGTTTCCACAGCGGATTTCAGCTCCCTGACAGATGAAGCTGTGTAGTGGCCAAAGGACAACCCTGGGAGTCACGCACCCCCTGCCACAGTGATTATCCTCTAAACATGTTCCCAGGTTATCTGCACTTATCAAAGGTTACCATGGTTACCAACATTGTAACCATGTTGTTGGTTAAATACATGGTTACCAACAAAAAGCTGTATGTTGGCGGTTTCTTTTTAAATCCTATACGGTGTGTTTTGTTTGTCATATTTTCGATTGTGTCTTTCTGGGTCACAGATAAAAATGCCATGACTCTTAAGCTGTACAATGCTTTACAGTGACAGAAAAGGTTGAAAAAACATAAATAGATAAATAAATTTTGGGGATTTGGGTTTTTTGAGGATGCCCTTTTGTAATGTTATTGTTGTTACAGAGGCAGGGATGTATCTGTTGGCCTGCTTGGAGAGCTTCCTTCAGAGAATCACATTAACCCTTTATTAGTTTTGTCACAAGTTTCACCCTATCCTGGCAGAAGATGTAAAAAAATGCATAGCTATGAGTTCTATGTGTGGTGCTAAGGCTTTTTTTTGGTCATTCAGCAAATGAGAAAGTGCTTTTGAAAAAATATTTTCCCTTGTTTTCTTGTGAGACCAATTTAGTGTTTGAACTGACAATAGAAAGGCGCCCACTAGCTACTTGTTTGTGGATGGTAATGTTTTTGGTCTACTCTATCCTGTATTTTCTGTTTTGGCAATTGAGCCAGCCTTTTGTTGGTGTAAATAAGCTTCCTTAGTGTTGTGGGGCATACATCCTGATCTGTAATTCCAGTCACTGCAGAGGTGAGATTTTTTTTTCTTATTAACAAATAAAATAATGGTACTAAAGTGATTGCAATAGGTTATTAAGTTGCAATAA
The DNA here is from genome assembly GCF_013368585.1 of Megalops cyprinoides. Classification (NCBI taxonomy): domain Eukaryota; kingdom Metazoa; phylum Chordata; class Actinopteri; order Elopiformes; family Megalopidae; genus Megalops; species Megalops cyprinoides. Next base: position 23,496,028 of record NC_050605.1, read on the forward strand.
CTGTAGCACCCCCAAGAATGTGTAAATTGTTATTCAGAAACCAAACATGAAATAAGAATTTCGGTTAAATTAAGTGGCATTATACAGTGTTGCATTATAAGTGTTGCATTAAAATGTGTTGCTATATCTCACATTAAAGAAGCTTATAGAATACCAAAAACATTGTTATAGCCCCCCTCCCCCTCCCCCACCGCCACGTCCTCACTTCTAACCTTAGAGGAGAGAGGTTTTTCTCTACTTTGCTCTTTTTTGATCAGGATTAGCTTCTGAGTAAGAATATAAATAGCAGTAGGACTCTGCTGTGGGCCTGCATGCCAGTTTTTTAACTAAGCCACAACATTAATCAAGTGTTGGGTAACAATCAGCTGTGTTATTCGAACCACGTTACTTGGAGTGATTTATTCGACAAACTACAATCAAGTAAAATTCAAATCATTATTAATTATTAAGAATGAATTATTATTAAATGAATAAGCATATACATACATTAATTATCAATTAATTGTAATGCAGTAATGTAATTATTGTTATTGTATATGTAATTATTATGAACGCCATTTTTCCCATCTGAATAAATAAGGACAGGGGGAGACGAATTCGTCCATAGATGTAGGTGTAGGTTTACTCAGGGGTGCTGTCGAGGACGGGAGCTAACAAGGATACTAGGCTACCTGCCTGCCAGGTAGGCTTCCTGATACCGACAATGGTAAGCGTTTCCACCGGCTACCGGTGTGAGGTCACATTCGAGCCGCTAGGCGGCAGCATTTCCCCTGGAACGACTGAGCCCTAAGCTATTAATTAGCTAGCTAGCTAAGGTCGTAATCAATCTATGGCTGATTCGTGTGCTCATGTATTTTACATTACCGTGACGCACTAAAAATATGAAAATAAGGCAGTGTATACAGCTTTAAAGTTCTTTGGATATTGTTTCCCCACTAATGCAGCCCCATTTCGCCTTCACTATAGCTAATAAAATTTCCCGCTTTTCAGACAGGAAATGTCGTCATCAGGCCAGACAGCTCGCGAGCGGTTTCGCGAAAGTTTTGGCGGACGGGCGCTGCACCCGCAAAGGTGAAACCTCACAGCGTTTAAAGCGGAAAAACGGTCATTTTCCCCCACGAAGGGAGCTTTCACCCCCGCAGAGTCACGCCAAGCCGAGCCCAACCCGCGTCCTGGCGGTGTCTGGCGGCGCAATGGGCTTCCTCAGGCAGTTAGACGTGGAGAACTTTAAGTCGTGGCGCGGAAAGCAGGTGATCGGGCCGTTCAAGCGCTTCAACTGCGTCATCGGCACCAACGGCTCGGGTAAATATCAGCACAGGCACGGCTCGGGGAAATTATACATAAAAATATATCACTAAAGACGCGGGAAAATGATACAGAAAAATTATATCAGTCAGGGCTCGGGGAAATTATACATAAAAATATATCACTAAAGACGCGGGAAAATGATACAGAAAAATTATATCAGTCAGGGCTCGGGTAAATTATACATAAAAATTATATCACTAACGACGCGGGAAAATTATACATAAAAATTATATCAGTCAGGGCTCGGGTAAATTATACATAAAAATTATATCACTAACGACTCGGGGAAATTATCCAGTGCATCGCTCAGGTAATTTACACCGGTTACAGCTGAGGTAAAAAAAGAAGTTATTTTCTTAGGTAATTTACATCAGTCTCGCTTCCTCTCGGCACATACAGCTGCCCAGTTAGCCGTTAGCTTTGGCATCGGAGGAGCTATGTGCTATGTGTATTAGCTGTGCTAACGTCAGGAAAAGCCTGATTAATGTCCCTGCCGCAGGGAAGTCGAACGTGATGGACGCGCTGAGCTTCGTGATGGGGGACCGGGCGGCGAACCTGCGGGTCCGGCACACCCGCGACCTGATCCACGGAGCCCACATCGGCCGGCCGGCGGCCGCCGCGGCCAGCGTCACCATGCGCTACTGCGAGGACAGCGGCGAGGAGCGGGCGTTCAGCCGCACCATCGCCGGCGGTGAGGCCCACCCTCACAGTCTGCGGTCACCGGAACAGTGCGGTGGTGCTGGCCACCGTGCCGGCCTGATCGCTCATTCAGTTTCGTGTTTGTTTGGTATATTTTTTTGCCAGGAACGTCCTCTGAGTACCGCATCAACGGCGAGCAGGTGACCCTCGCCAAGTACACGGCGGAGCTGGAGAAGATCGGCATCGTGGTCAAAGCCAGGAACTGCCTGGTGTTTCAGGCACGTAGGGCGCCGATCGCAGCACCTACTGATTCAGCTTTCGAGGGAAAGGGTCACACTGTCGGATATAAGGCCCTAGAGTCCAGCACATGCATTGCATCTCTTTATTGCAGAGAAAAACACAATAAAAACAGGTTTTGGGTCTGTTACATGCAAAAATATGTTTATTAAAATCTCTTCATTTTATGTCATTATTGTATTGAATAAAATATTTGCCTGCTGAGGGTATTTAGTGGTAACTTCTAAGTAAAATCTGCCAGAGAAACTTCTTTTTTATGGTTGGGTTGAGTATATATGTGAAATATGAGATGTGAGATACATGCACACACACACACGCACATGCACACACACATACATTCATCATTGAGATGTGTATATTGAAAGGAGGTGTAAATGAAAGAAAAGAATGAACCGAAACAAAATAAAAGGTGCTGCTCTGAAGCAGCTCACAGTCCCCCAGGTGGCATGTCAGGTTAGCCAGAAACCCACCTGGGAGGCGGGGCTGGAGGAGGTGGCTCTGGGAGGGCCCGTTGCTGGCAGCTCACTGGGCCGGCTCTGTCCAGGCCTTTGGCTGAGGCTGGGTGTCTTTTTTTTTTCGTTCAGTTTAGTGTCCTAAAAGAAAAAAAAATCCCTGTGCCAAGTAAATAATTAATATGTACAAAGTTCCTGGTTAGAGAGAGAGGGCAAAACACATTTAGGTGGAAACAGCACTGTTTCTGACATCAAGTGTGGTTCAAAAAAACAATATGGATGCTTTGGTCCACAAACAACGCTACAGCTATGTGCTCAAACACCAACAGGAAGTCCAGTCTCACCTGACCCAGGTGAGGTCATGTCCCTTACGGGAATTAAGACTGCCCCCTCAAGGTGGGATGAAGCCAGTGCCAAAGGAAGATAAGAGTAGATTGAATACACCCAGTGCAGTGTGTATGCGTGTACACTAAGTATTCTCCAGTCTCTGCTTGCCAGAGTGCTTTGTTATTAACAGTGGGGTCAGTTTTGCTTTAGCATTTGCAGTAAGGACACTGTTTAGTTCAGATGCTCAGTACCGTTGCTTTGGCCTGTGTGTTGCAGTACTCGTGGAGCATGGCTCCTGCGTTTTTGAGTGAAATTCCTCGGCACGCAGTGGTGAGAGGTGTGAGTAAGTGAGCGTGTGTGTGGCACAGGGGGCCGTGGAGTCCATCGCCATGATGAACCCCAGGGAGAGGACCCGCATGCTGGAGCGCATCAGCGGCTCTCTCGAGCTGGCGGAGGAGTACGACAGGAAGAAGGAGGCGCAGCAGCGGGCCAAGGAGGACACGCAGTTCCACTTCAACAAGAAGAAGACGGCCACCGCCGAGAAGAAGCAGGTGTCCCTGGAGAAGGCAGAGGTGGGCCACTCGGGGCAGGGGCAATGGGGGCCACTCTGCTCTCTGACAGGGTGAACGGGATGGGGAGGGGAGAGTTGGCAGTGCTGCTTTATGGGTGGATGTGTTGCATTTCTTACGGGAGTGTGGTGGTTTCCTGCTCAGGCTGTGAGGTACCAGGCGCTGGTGGATGAGCTGGCCGGTCACAGGCTGCAGCTGAGCCTGTGCCAGCTGTTCCATAAGGAGCGGGGCATCGGGGCGCTGACGCGGACCCTGCAGGAGCAGCAGGCCCTGGTGGCGGGGAAGAGGAGCACGGTGGAGGCACTGGAGGGGGAGGTCAAGGGCCAGAAGAAGGCGCATGGAGGCCTGTCCCGCCAGCTGCAGCACATCGACAAGGAAATCCAGTGGGTCCCGTCCTAGCCCTGAGCAAGACTGCATGTGTGTGTGTATGGTAACTGTGTGTGTGTGTGGTAACTGTGTGTGTGTGTGTGGTAACTGTGTGTGTATGTGTGTGGGTGTGGTAACTGTGCGTGTGTGCGTGTAGTAACTGTGTGTGTGTGTGGGTGTGGTAACTGTGTGTGTGTGTGTGTGTGTGGATGTGATAACTGTGTGTGGGTGTGGTAACTGTGTGTGTGGTAACTGTGTGTGTGTGGATGTGGTAACTGTGTGGATGTGGTAACTGTGTGTGGGTGTGGATGTGGTAACTGTGTGTGTGTGTGTGTGTGTGTGTGTGTGTGGATGTGGTAACTGTGTGGGTGTGGTAACTGTGTGTGTGTGTGGTAACTGTGTGTGTGTGTGTGTGTGTGGATGTGGTAACTGTGTGGGTGTGGTAACTGTGTGTGTGTGTGTGTGGATGTGGTAACTGTGTGTGGGTGTGGTAACTGTGTGTGTGTGTGTGTGGATGTGGTAACTGTGTGTGCGTGTGGTAACTGTGTGTGTGTGTGTGGATGTGGTAACTGTGTGTGGTTGTGGTAACTGCGTGTGGTAACTGTGTGTGTGTGTGTGTGGATGTGGTAACTGTGTGTGTGTGTGTGTGGATGTGGTAACTGTGTGTGTGTGTGTGTGTGTGTGTGTGTGTGTGTGGATGTGGTAACTGTGTGCGTGTGGTAACTGTGCGTGTGGTAACTGTGTGTGTGTGTGTGTGGATGTGGTAACTGTGTGTGCGTGTGGTAACTGTGTGTGTGTGTGTGTGCGCGCAGGGCTCAGGAGAAGGTCCTGGGGCAGCAGCGGCCGCAGTACATCAAGGCGAAGGTGAACAGGACGCACCACGAGCGCAAGGCGGAGGAGGCGCGGGCCGCGCTGCAGAAGGGCGTGGCACAGCAGCACAGGAAGGAGCGGGAGCTGCAGGAGCTGCGCAGGGAGCTGCAGGAGCTGGAGCACGCCTGGAGCAGCTTCCAGAGGGAGGTGGAGGAGGAGAGAGCGGCGCGGGGCGGGGACGTGCAGCTGGAGGAGGCGCAGGTGGGGAGGGGAGCTCCGGTTACAGCACACACGGCCGCGGCAGCTGGAGACTGTCAGCGCTGCGCTGGGGGAGGTTCCTCTGTCGGGGTGAACGGGTTTAAGATGAAATGCTCCTGGGGGGTTGTTGAGTGTTTGTTTTGGGGGGCTGGGAGGTGTGGGTCCCGGCGAAAGCACAGGGGATAATTTAGCCGTGTGGAGAGGGGCACAGAGCAGCCCCTTATTTCCAAAATGTGCTTGAGATTTGAGGTGATAATGTCCCTGCGTTTGTGAAATGTTGGTTTTGGGTCAGGGTGTTGGGCCAGCGCGGAGAGCAGAGCTGCTGGGACTGGAGGCTAAATCAGGCTTTTGTTTCGGCTGTCGGCCTGTGTATCGGCGTGTGTGTTTGTGAGTGTGCGTATGAGTGTGTGTGTGCCTGTGTGTTTGTGAGTGTGCGTATGAGTGTGTGAGTGCCTGTGTGTTTTTGTGGGTTTGTGAGCAAGCATGTGTGTGCTTATGAGTGAGTGTGAGAGTTTGTGAGTGAGGGTGTGTGAGATAGTGAGAGAGTGTGTGTGAGGGACTGTGTATCTGTTTGTGAGCAAGCGTGTGTGTGTTTATGAATGAGTGTGTGAGAGAGTTAGTGAGTGTGTGAGAGAGTTTGTGAGTGAGTGTGTGTGAGAGTTTGTGAGTGAGTGTGTGTGTGTCTTTATGAGTGAGTGTGTGAGAGAGTTTGTGAGTGAGTGTGTGTGTCTTTATGAGTGAGTGTGTGTGAGTTTGTGACATGACTTATTCACAAACCAATTCCCCAGATGACCAGGAGAGGAATGAACTGAGGACCTCCTTGCTGTCCATTTAAACCAGCCCCATGACAGTTAGGCCCTGCAGTGTGGTATACCTTTACCCTCATAGCTGTAAATGCAAGCAGCACGCTAGCGATGCGGCGTGTCAGAAAGCTGAAAACACGGTAGGAACACATAGCATGTACACAGTGTTCAGTGGCTGAGCCTTATTTATGTGCTTTCCTTTCTGCTTTCCATATGGGACCCATCTGCCATGTGTGTGGGATCTGTGTTGTGAGAAGCACTGTATCTGTGTCTGTGTGTGTGTGTGTGTGCGCGCGCATGAGTGCGCAAATGCGCGTGTGTATAATTGTGCGTTTGGCATATGTATGTGTGAGTGTGTATGTGTAAGCATATGTGCACTTGGATGTATGCGTTATTGTGTGTGTTTGTGTGTGTGAAAGTGTATGTGAGCATGTACGTGTCTGTATATACTGTATGTAATTGTGTGAGAATGTGTGTGAATGTATGTATGTGTTTAAGCATACATGTGTGTGTAATTGTGCTTCTCTGTGTGTATGTGTGTAAGAATGCGTGTGCTTGCCTGTGTATGTAAATAGGTATATATGTAACTACATGTGCTTGCCTATGTGTGTAATTGTGTGTGTGTGTAACTGCGTGTGTGTAATTGTGTGTGTGCTTGCCTGTGTGTGTGTAATTAAGTATGTATGTAACTGCATGTGCTTGCCTATGTGTGTAATTGTGTGTGTGTGTGTAATTGTGTACGTGTGTGTGTTTAATTGTGCATGTGTGTGTGTAATTGTGTGTGCGCATTTATGTGTGTGTAATTGTGCATGTGTGTAATTGTGTGTAATTGTGCATGTGTGTAATTGTGTGTGTGTGTAATTGTGCATGTGCGTGTATGTGTGTGTGTAATTGTGCGTGTGTGTGTGTGTGTAATTGTGTGTGTGTGTGTGTGTGTAATTAAGTGTGTGTAATTGTGTGTGTGTGTGTGCGCGCGCGTGTGTGTAAAGCGTGTGAAAGCGGAGAGGAATGAGCAGGGCCCCAGCCTGCAGCTGGAGATGGTGCTGGTGCTGGTGCTGGTGTGGAGCGGGCCGTTATGGGCAGAGTGGGGGTGGGGTGGGGGTGCAGCTGCCTCTCTGAGCCCCTCTCTGAGGCAGAGCGGCTGCCGGGCTCGTAGCAGGGTGCGCTGGCCGGCACGGCCTGCCTTCTGTCACCGCTCGATCCGGCATGCGGCCTGTGAGCTCAAGGCCAGGTACGCTACAAGGCCTGGAAATGGTTTACATTCCAGGAACCTGCTCTGTGGAAGGAGCACCTTGAAGGGGGCAGGGCCAGGCGCCGGCGGGCAGCACAATGCCATTTTCTGTTGAAAACAATAAACTCTATGTTTCATTCGAAGGCAGAGCTTTAATGGAGGAAATGCCTAAAATGATTTGTATGCGAGGTTTTTGCGGGTGTGTGTGCATATGCACCTGGGGCTGGGAGTGCCAGTACTCCTGTGAATGTGAGGTTACAGCCCATGTTAAAGAGAAGTGGAGGAAGCCACTGAGCTTAGAAAGGTATTTCCTATCCACACGCTGGGCTCCGCATCCCGCACAGGATCCACAGTCCTCTCCGGCGGGTAGCAGTGGCCCTCTGTTGATGTACAAAGTCAAGAAACTGTTGTGCATCACATGTTTCAGGCCTCAGCATTACCCTCAGAATCCAAAGACCAAGGCAGGTGTTGTGTTTGAATAGGCCTTTAACAGGCTGTAATGCTAAGTCTGTGTGTGTGTGTGTATATGTGTCTGTGTGTGTGTGTGTGTGTGTGTGTATGTGTATGTGTCTGTGTGTGTGTGTGTGTGTGTGTGTGTGCGTGTGCATGTGTATGTGTCTGTGTGTGTGTGTGTGTGTGTGTGTGCGTGTGCATGTGTGTGTGTGTGTGTGTGTGTGTGTGTGTGTGTGTGTGTGTGTGTGTGTGTGCGCACGCGCTGGTGCAGCTGGAGCGTTACAGAGAGCTGAAGGAGTTGGCCAGGAAGCAGGGTGCCATTCTGAGGCAGCAGGCAGAGAAACTTCGCTGGGATGTCAAGGCAGACAACGAGAAGCTGGAGTTTGACCAGAGAAGGAAGAAGGAAGTGGAGGTAGAGTGTGTGTGTGCGTTTCTGTGCACGTGTGTCTGGGCGTGAATGTGTATGTGTGTGTGTCAGTGTTTGCGTGTATGTGTTTAATGTGATGATTTAGTTTTTAAAGCGTACTTTTTCAGCGATCGTGGAAAGGTGATGCTTCACATCTTTATTTTAACGTTGCCTTTTCCCCGTGCTGGTGTGTCTGTAGGGGAACATCAAGCACGCACAGACTCAGCTGGATGGCTACAGCAGGAGAGCCGAGAAGCTGGAGGAGTACACCCTCTCCTGCAGGTACCACCGCAGAGCTCAGAGCTAATCTGAAAGATAAGGATGAGTTACTGTGCGCGTCTGCTGGAGGTGACTGATAACCAACAGAAGCTGCAATGTTCCTGGCCTGGTAACAGCACTGTCTGCTGTTTGTGTGAGAGTGTGTGTGTGTGTGTGTCTGAGAGACGTACTCCCCTGATCCTGCTTGTTGCGTGTGGCATGTTGGTGTGTACCTGCCTGTGCCGTGTGGTAGCTCTGCTCTCTCTGCTCCCTGGCTGTGCTGTGTGGAAGCTCTGCTCCCTGCCTGTGCCATGTGGTAGCTCTGCTCCCTGCCTGTGCCATGTGGTAGCTCTGCTCCCTGCCTGTGCCGTGTGGTAGCTCTGCTCCCTGGCTGTGCCGTGTGGTAGCTCTGCTCCCTGGCTGTGCCGTGTGGTAGCTCTGCTCTCTCTGCTCCCTGGCTGTGCCGTGTGGTAGCTCTGCTCCCTGGCTGTGCCGTGTGGTAGCTCTGCTCTCTCTGCTCCCTGCCTGTGCCGTGTGGTAGCTCTGCTCTCTCTGCTCCCTGCCTGTGCCGTGTGGTAGCTCTGCTCTCTCTGCTCCCTGCCTGTGCCGTGTGGTAGCTCTGCTCCCTGGCTGTGCCGTGTGGTAGCTCTGCTCTCTCTGCTCCCTGGCTGTGCTGTGTGGTAGCTCTGCTCTCTCTGCTCCCTGCCTGTGCCGTGTGGTAGCTCTGCTCCCTGGCTGTGCCGTGTGGTAGCTCTGCTCCCTGTGCAGGGCGGCGCTGGAGCGGCACCAGCAGCAGGAGGAGGGCCTGGTGCAGGAGCTGGAGCAGGGGCGCGTGCGCTCGGAGGAGGTGAACCAGGAGCTGGGCCAGGTGCTGGCGGAGCTGCAGAATGCCCGGCTGGACAGCCAGGAGAGCCGCCGGCAGCAGCGGCGCGAGGAGGTGCTGGAGAGCCTGAAGAGGCTGTACCCCGAAACCCTGGTGAGCCTGCTCCTCACTGCTGCTCGCTGCTCCTCACTGCTCCTCACTGCTCCTCACTGCTGCTCACTGCTCTCACTGCTGCTCACTGCTCTCACTGCTGCACACTGCTGCATGTTGCTCCTCACTGCTGCACGCTGCTCCTCACTGCTGCACGCTGCTCCTCACTGCTCCTCACTGCTCCTCACTGCTGCTCACTGCTCTCACTGCTGCTCACTGCTCTCACTGCTGCATGTTGCTCCTCACTGCTGCACGCTGCTCCTCACTGCTACACACTGCTCCTCACAGCTTCTCACTGCTCCCTCTCCCCCTGCTCTGAGCACAGAGAGCTCTCATTGGTCAGTGGTCAGTCTTTACTGCAGTGATCAGTCCCTGCTCTCAGCTGACAGGCTGGCTGCCGCAGCGCTCCGGCTTACAGTGCGCTTACACTCTGGCAGTGCTCTCTTCATGGGAGCGTGGCGTAATGGGAAGCAGCTGTGCAGTTTTCCTACACATTCCCCCGTCCACTGAGGCACGTCCCCATTACGCCTGACAGGCACAGAGCCTCTGTCAGGCACGGCCTTCACCGCACTCTGCTTTTTAGAAAAAGACCGCATGTAAACAAGAAAAAAAGAGTTCATATTCCTTCTCGGAAAAATGCCTTTTCTTGTCCCTTTTTCCCCCTCCTCTTAAGTTTGGCCGCCTGGTGGACCTCTGCCACCCCATCCATAAGAAGTACCAGCTTGCTGTGACTAAGGTGTTTGGCCGCTACATGAACGCCATCGTGGTCTCGTCAGAGAAGGTGGCGCGTGACTGCATCAGGTTTCTGAAGGAGCAGAGGGCCGAGCCAGAAACTTTCCTGCCTATTGACTACCTGGAGGTGAGTCTGGACATTTAGCTCACTCTGCAATAGCAGTAACAGCCTGTAGTAACTGTCTCCCAGTTTGTAGAAATAAGGCCTGTTTCTAGGAAGTGAAGTCTGGGACCACACTGCACTGTATCCTTAGCCAAACTTGCAATGTCTCTCAAGACTGTTTTTCCAGGTTTCGTGTTTTTCCTGAACTTTGACCTCTCTGTCTGGTCAAAGGCAGAAATGGTTTATAACTTGTTAGCGGTGCAGAGGTGCTTATGGTGAAATATTACATGAAACCAGATGTGTTTAGTTCAAGACCAACCTTCTGCCTCACCCTGGAGTGAAAATAAATCTGAGTTTTTACAGGGAAAGAAGCAATCAGAGACTGCAGACCCTCATGCTTTTGAAGTAACCTTGACCTGTAGGGGAGAGATGTCATTGCTGCGTCTTTTTGATGCGAACAGACAAACATACGGCCATAACAATCCAAACACAACACCCCCAGGCTGTGGGTGTTTGACTGCACATTAACACATTAACTACAAACGTGGCAAGGAATGAAGGCATCTCTGGAGGCAGAGACAGGCTGCTGTTTGCTTTAGGATCAGTTTCTTCAGCAGAACAAAAGAAAATCAGTTCAAGGTGAAAGTCACACTGACACTAGAAAGTCTTTTTCCATCCAGAGAGTTGTGCATGCAGGGAATAAGTTCCCAGGATCCACGGTGGAAAACAAGACCCTTAAAGAGTTAGAGAGCAGTCTCAACACCTAGGCTGGGCTGAATGATCTGCTCTCCTCATTCAACTTATTTATTTATAAATATATATAGTATTTGTATATATTTATTTTATTTATAACTTTATTATTTTGCTCTTAGGTGATGAGGATAGATTAACTGAGATGTGCAACAATGTAGAGATCTTGTCCTGTGAGAATGTGCCAGTGTGTGAGATGCATAATGACATGAGGTTTTGTCTGTTGTTATCTCTATGCTTGTCCCTGTGATTATCTTTGTGGGTGTCTCTATGCTTGCTGTATGCTTGTCTCTGAGGTTATCTCTGTGGTTATCTCTGTGCTTGTCTCTGAGATTATCTCTGTGGTTATGTCTCTGATTATGCCAGTGGTTCTGTCTCTGTGCTTGTCTCTGTGGTTATGTCTGTGATTATCCCGGTGGTTCTGTCTCTGTGGTTGTGTCTCTGATTATCCCGGTGGTTCTGTCTCTGTGGTTGTGTCTGTGGTTATGTCTCTGTGCTTGTCTCTGTGGTTATGTCTCTGATTATCCCGGTGGTTCTGTCTCTGTGGTTGTGTCTCTGATTATCCCGGTGGTTCTGTCTCTGTGGTTGTGTCTCTGATTATCCCGGTGGTTCTGTCTCTGTGGTTGTGTCTGTGGTTATGTCTCTGTGCTTGTCTCAGTGGTTGTGTCTCTGATTATCCCGGTGGTTCTGTCTCTGGTTATGTCTCTGATTATCCCAGGGGATCTGTCTCTGTGGTTATGTCTGTGATTATCCCGGGGGTTCTGTCTCTATGGTTATGTCTGTGATTATCCCGGGGGTTCTGTCTCTGTGCTTGTCCCGGGGGCCACCCAGGTGAGCCCGTTGGTGGAGCGGCTGCGGCAGCTGCGGGGGGCGAAGCTGGTGCTGGACGTGGTGCAGTGTGCCTCCGGCGTGCCGCAGCTGCGGGAGGTGCTGCAGTTCGTCTGCGGGAACGCCCTCGTCTGCGAGACGTTGAAGGAGGCGCAGCACATGGCTTTCGAAGGAGCCGAGCGCCACAAAGTAAACACACCCCTCTTGTCAAAGGCACTAAATCACCCTTAGTGAGCACTTAACCCCCCCGACCTCTGCGACAGTGTCAGAACCCCAAAAACACGCTAAAACACTCACGCACTTTAAAGACTACACTTTACAGACAGCTCCGTACCAACAATTGTAGTGTAGAGGCGCCTGTCTGGTTGTTTGCCATGCCTAGTGTTGCAGGGTTGCACCCTCACACAAAGCATTAACCACTCTCTGGGAATGAGAGGGTGTGTTTCAGCTCTCCTCTCGCCCTGAGGGTATCAGAAAACAGCGTAAACCTTGATGCTGGGGTATGAGTTTAGTGTTAGTGTTAGCTGTACACAGTCCTGCACCTGTGCGTGAAGGTTTGGGTTTCATATTGATTGTTGCTGAGACTGAGGGATGTTTTTGGCTTTCTGCCCCTTGATTTGCAGAGAGAATTCCTTTGGAGATACTTAAGAAAGGGATCCCTCCTTTAAATTAGAGTTTTTGTGATTCTGATGCCATGCTGTGACGGTGTGTGGCATATGGGGTAAATGTGCTTTTGTTTATTTAATTTGTGCCTCTGTAGCCTTGCATTGTCCCCCTCTCCAGCAGAGCCGTAACCAGGCCCTTTCTGTAGCTCTAAATTACTGATGATGCCAAGTGCACAGCTCTGTCCATGCTGTCCTCACCAGGGGGCTGCCATCTTAAAAAGGTCTCATTACAGATTACTGCCAGTGGTGTCTTAAGCCAGTGATAATGATGATGAAGAAGGTCGCGGTGGTGTTGGTGATGATGATACTGATGATGATGGTGATGGTGGTGAAGATGATGATGATGATGGTGATGGTGGTGGTGGTGATGATGTAGATGATACTGATGATGGTGGTGGTGGTGGTGGTGATGATGTAGATGATACTGATGATGGTGATGGTGGTGAAGATGATGATGGTGATGGTGGTGGTGATGATGATGCAGATGATACTGATGATGATGATGATGATGATGGTGAAGATGATGTAGATGATACTGATGATGATGGTGGTGGTGGTGATGATGTAGATGATACTAATGATGGTGATGGTGATGGTGAAGATGATGTTGATGATACTGATGATGGTGATGGTGGCGTTGATGATGATGACGACGGTGATGATGGTGATGAAGATGACTGTGTCCGACGGCCTGCGCAGGTGGTGGCTCTGGACGGTACCATGTTCTCGAAGTCGGGGGAGATCTCGGGGGGCTCGGCTAACCTGCGCAGCAAAGCACGTCGCTGGGATGAGAAGGAGATGAGCGCGCTGAAGGAGCGTAGGGACCAGCTGACGGCCGAGCTGCGCGTGAGTGTTGCAGCTTCACACAGCTCCGTCCCTTACCTCTGCACCACACCATCCCATACCTGCACTCCACACCATCCCACACCTGCCCTCCACACCTGCACTCCACACCATCCCACACCTGCACTCCACACCATCCCACACCTGCACTCCACACCATCCCGTACCTGCACTCCCCACCTGCACTCCACACCATCCCACACCTGCCCTCCACACCATCCCACACCTGCCCTCCACACCATCCCACACCTGCACTCCACACCTGCACTCCTCACTAATCTCAGACAGAAAGCCAAACACTGGTGCTGGCAGAGCACAGTGCTGTTTATCCCGGCTTGCCACTGTGTTCAGCTAAATGCTGCCCTCTAGTGCTTGCTGTGGGAAAGGCCTCATTCAACGGGACCTGTCTGCATGTGTGAGGTGTGTGTGTGACCTGTTCAGGGGCTGATGAAGGTGAACTGCCTGCATGTGTTAGGTGTGTGTGTGACCTGTTCAGGGGCTGGTGAAGGTGAAGCGGAAGGAGGTGGAGCTGAAGCAGGTGCAGGCGCAGATGCAGGGGGTGCACACCCGCATGAAGTACACCAACAGCGAGGTGGAAACCATCCGCAAGAAGGACATCCCTGCATGTCAGGCGGTAACCCTGTCAACGCTGGTCACACTGCGGTCAACCACCGCTGTCCTTACTGCCAACGCGGTCACGCTGCGGTCAACCACCGCTGTCCTTACTGCCAACGCGGTCACGCTGCGGTCAACCACCGCTGTCCTTACTGCCAACGCGGTCACGCTGCAGTCAACCACCGCTGTCCTTACTTCCAACGCGGTCACACTGCGGTCAACCACCGTTATCCTTACTTCCAACGCGGTCACGCTGCGGTCAACCACCGCTGTCCTTACTTCCAACGCGGTCACGCTGCGGTCAACCACTCCTGTTCTTGCTACCAGCACATACTTCCATTCGCATAGCCAACGTCTGTCAAATTGTTCTCAACAGTTCCTGTTAAATCAACCAGCATCACTCACATCACAACTACTGCCCTCCAAGTAACCAACACCTTTCACCATTTATACCACAGTGCACCATTTCCATTTTCCATTCACATCAGCAGCAGCATTGAATGATTTTAAAGCGGGAAGTTGCTGTGGGTGCTGATGAGTGTGTTTGTAAGGGCTGTCACTCTGTCCTGCAGGAGCTGTCCAGGCTGCAGAGTGAGCTCACCAATCTGGACTCCCTTATTGAAATGCAGAGACAGAGTGTGGAGGTGAAGGAGGCCAGAATGAAGGAGATCCGGGACAGTGTGAATAAGGTGCTGTACCTGCAGGAGTGGGGACGCTGCACTGTCCTCTGCGGACAGGGCTGCCTGGAACTCTGCCGGCGTTTCCACTGTTTCTCACGCTGCCGTTTTAATTCAAACTCGAAAACAAAGCAGTGAGTAGGTGTTCTGAATTCATAGCTTGATCCTGATTAAGGCTTGAAGAAGGATCCCAAACCACTGTAGTCCACTTTAGTCTCCACCTGTAAGGACCCGTGTGCTAAACATGTCACAGAACAAACAGGAGCAAACTGTGGCAGGTAACTCTGACAGCCCTGTTAGACTGAGGGGTAATTTAGCCGTGACCCTGTGCCCCCTGCAGCTTGAGGACACGGTGTTCAGCGATTTCTGCGCTGAGATCGGGGTGGAAAACATCCGGCAGTACGAGCAGGAGCACCTCAAACAGCAGGAGGAGCTGGACAGGAGGCGGTAAGCGCCACAGTGCACAGTGCTTCACAGTGCTGACCCACGCACGAGGCTGTCCCCATTTTCACATGACACCCCCTTCACAAAGGAAAAGACAAAATGCACTTTCCACTAATGCCACCAAAATATATATTTTTGCAAAAACATGTCTGAGAATACAGGGAGAGTTGTATTTTTAAAATGTTTCTCTTGGGGCAAAGCTCACCTTGGACAGGATTTGGGACAGTAATTTAAACAACTGGGCTGATACTTGGGAAGTTGCAGGTTTGATCCACAGCTTTGTCATCGTACCCTTGAGCAAGGTAGTCTGGTATTGCAGGAAATGTCCAGCTGCTTTTTCAGTGTAAGGCAGGGAGAGGGTTTGGCAGGTGGGCGTGCTGGCTCTGACCCGCCCCTGTCCCGCCCCTGTCCCGGTGCAGCCTGCAGCTGGAGACTCAGAGGACCAGGCTGAGCACCCAGCTGGAGTATGAGCAGTCCCAGCTAGAGCAGCAGAGGAACAGGGGCTGGAAGTGGGAGGAGACCATCCTCAAGGAAGAGAACAAAGTGGCTGACCAAAAAAAGGCAATAAAGGGCGTTACGCATCTTTCAGGTGTTAGGAACGGGCAGGGTTGGGTTCAATCAAGTATTTACATAATAATTCGAGTTCCAGTTGGATTCAAACAAATATCTCTGTAATGATCTGGGATCTGTTTGGACTTAACCAAATATCTTTTTGATGGATTTACTTAAAAATCTATGTAATGACTCAGATTTAACCAAATGTCTACATGACGACCCAGGATGTTAGAGCTGATTGGGTAGTTGTCTGGGGGGGGGGTTCTGTGTTTCCGTGGTTACATGTATGTTGTGTGTCAGGAGGAGGAGAAGCTACTGAAGGCTGTGGATGAGACCCTGGCGAAGATGCAGGACCTCAGAAACCAGCAGCTGGCCAAGAAGAGCCAGGTGGCCGACGCCAAGGCCGAGCTGGACAGGAAGGTGAAGGGCCTTCAGGAGAGGTCCAGGTGAGGGAGGCCCACGAGGCAGCACTTGGTGACTGATGATCTAAATGACCAAACCACTTCAAACTATTACACTTAGAAGGTTTTCCACCCAGTGAAATGGCTCAAACTGCTTGTTTTATTTTACATATTTTCATTTATTTGTTGTGAGACAGGCTGCTCAGGAGCTCCCTGAAAGGGGAAAAGATGAAACGTTCTTCCCTGCTCTCAGCCCTTACACCCTTCAGGGCTCCAGCACTGTAGCGACTCTGAGTGCAGTGAGAGAGGCCAGGTGTAACTCAGCTGAGGTGAAGGTGACTTCTCCAGTCCTGAGGTTTTCACTAAAACGTCTCTAACTCTCAGGGAACTGGTGAAGTTGCAGAAGGAGGTCATCTCCACGGAGACGGCTCTGGAGCAGAGGAGGATGGAGAGACACAACCTGCTACTGGGCTGTAAGGTCCAGAGCCTGCCTGTCGCTCTGCTGTCCGGCTCCCTGGAGCAGATCAGCGAGGTGCAGGTGAGAGGTTGGGTCTCGGAGGGAGAGATTGGAGGCAGGGGTGGAGAGCTCTAGTCCAGGTCAGCCTGTGTGTGTGTGGCACTGGTGTTTCACTGCATACCTGGCTGTGACAGTGCCCTCCCTCACAGCTGGATGGAGACTCTCTGAGCACCGCTGCCACTCTGGACATCTATGAGCGAGAGGAGCAGATGCAGATCGACTACAGTGCCTTGGGACCAGAAGTCAGGGTACCTGCCTCCTCTCCCCCTGTCTGTTTAATGCGTTTAATGCTTTTTAACATTGATAGGAATTCTGTGCTTCAGCATTTTTCATTGGTTGTGAGTGTATTGATTATCCATGTGCTTCATACCAACACAGTCACCTGAGGAAAGCAGATACATTTCTTTTTTTAGTTGGAGTGCCCAGTGCCTTTTCCGTAACAGTGTCATAGGCATGTGGTCTCCATCACTACAATGGCCACTGGCGATCCAGGATAGGTGTCCTTGCCAACGCACCCACACATATATGGCCACCCCATGAGAGGTGTCCTGTAGACTGGGCTATCAGGGGAGACGTGCGTCTGACCGGTGGGCCGGGTTACTGAGAGAGGCGTGTGTCTGATCGGCGGGCCGGGTTACTGAGAGAGGCGTGTGTCTGACCGGTGAGCTGGGTTACTGAGAGAGGCGTGTGTGTGACCGGTGAGCTGGGTTACTGAGAGAGGCGTGTGTGTGACCGGTGGGCCGGGTTACTGAGAGAGGCGTGTGTGTGACCGGTGAGCTGGGTTACTGAGAGAGGCGTGTGTGTGACCGGTGGGCCGGGTTACTGAGAGAGGCGTGTGTCTGATCGGCGGGCCGGGTTACTGAGAGAGGCGTGTGTCTGATCGGCGGGCCGGGTTACTGAGAGAGGCGTGTGTCTGATCGGTGGGCCGGGTTACTGAGAGAGGCGTGCGTCTGATTGGTGGGCCGGGTTACTGAGAGAGGCGTGCGTCTGATTGGTGGGCCGGGTTACTGAGAGAGGCGTGTGTCTGATCGGCGGGCCGGGTTACTGAGAGAGGCGTGCGTCTGATTGGTGGGCCGGGTTACTGAGAGAGGCGTGTGCGTCTGACCGGCAGGCTGGGTTACTGAGAGAGGCGTGTGTCTGACCAGCAGGCTGGGTTACTGAGAGAGGCGTGTGTCTGACCGGCAGGCTGGGTTACTGAGAGAGGCGTGTGCGTCTGATTGGTGGGCTGGGTTACTGAGAGAGGCGTGCGTCTGATTGGTGGGCCGGGTTACTGAGAGAGGCGTGCGTCTGATTGGTGGGCTGGGTTACTGAGAGAGGCGTGTGTCTGCCCTGCGACGGGTGCAGCGGGCACCGTGGTGTGTGCTGGTGTGAAAGCTGCGCTTCTGAAAGTATTGGCTGTGGTGCTGTCGCCTCCCTCTCTGCAGGAGCTGGAGGCAGAGGAGGAGGTGGAGGCGGAGGTGGAGAAGCTGCGGGGGGAGGTGTCTTCTCTGGAGGCGGAGCTGCAACGCACCACCGCCCCCAACCTCAAATCCCTGGAGAAGATGAGGGAGGTGAAGGACATGTTCCAGGAAGTGGTGGATGGTACGAGGCTGCAGAACAACAAATGCGGTCACTCACAGGACACTCTTAGTCAGAGTGACTGACAGAGAACAGGCAGGGGAAAGGCACAGAAGCACAAATACTCAGGGCACAGGAATAACAGAGAGCCTGAACATGTCCTTCACACAGTGCTCTGATCATGAGGACCTTGCTGAATATAGCAGTGCCATGATAAAAGTCACAAACAATAAAAAAAAAATACTTCTACCTCTTAGCAATATATAAGAAAAAAGGAAAACCAGTGTTACGTGTAGGTAGGAATTGCAAAAATGCGGTCTGAAGAGGCGAGTCAGTAGTGACCTCTTGTGGATATTTATGAAATAGTGTGACATGATTAGCATTTTGGAGAAAGTTGATGTTTATTAAGTACAACTTTCACACACAAATAAAGGTTTGTGATGACTATTTGAACAGATGTACTTTAAGCATCTCCTTGGTCCTTGGAAGTCCTTGATCATATTTTAACTCTGGAAAGCTGTAGAAAAGTCATGGAATGTCCATCCTCAGAATTTCCCAGTTTCATGGTAATTTACAGCAATAAAAATAATCCTTAAGTCACACGTTGATCCTGAGAGCGTCAGTGAAAAGTCCTGGAGTGTGTGAATGTGTGTGGATGTGCGCTGTGTCCCGGCAGCCTTTGAGGCCAGCACCAGACTGGCCCGCAGATGCACCCAGGAGTTTGAGCAGGTGAAGGCCAAGCGCTTCCGGCTCTTCAGCCAGTGTTTCGAGCACGTCTCCGTCATCATCGACCAGATCTACAAAGAGCTGTGCAGGAACAGCAGCGCGCAGGTGAGCCGAGGGCCTCTGCATCTGCACAGTACATCACCGCATTCTCATTGAGCACACGCTCTTATCCAGAGCACACGCTCTTATCCAGAGCACACGCTCTTATCCAGAGCCCGCTCCTTACCACTCTGCCGCTTAGCGCACGCTCTTATCCAGAGCCTGCTCCTTACCGCTCTGCCACTTAGCGCACGCTCTTATCCAGAGCCTGCTCTGCCGCTTAGCGCACGCTCTTATCCAGAGCCTGCTCCTTACCGCTCTGCCGCTTAGCGCACGCTCTTATCCAGAGCCTGCTCCTTACCGCTCTGCCGCTTAGCGCACGCTCTTATCCAGAGCCTGCTCCTTACCGCTCCGCTGCTCTTATCCAGAGCCTGCTCCTTACCGCTCTGCCGCTTAGCGCACGCTCTTATCCAGAGCCTGCTCCTTACCGCTCTGCCGCTTAGCGCACGCTCTTATCCAGAGCCTGCTCCTTACCGCTCCGCTGCTCTTATCCAGAGCCTGCTCCTTACCGCTCTGCCGCTTAGCGCACGCTCTTATCCAGAGCCTGCTCTGCCGCTTAGCGCACGCTCTTATCCAGAGCCTGCTCCTTACCGCTCTGCCGCTTAGCGCACGCTCTTATCCAGAGCCTGCTCCTTACCGCTCCGTTGCTCTTATCCAGAGCCTGCTCCTTACCGCTCTGCTGCACGCTCTTATCCAGAGCCTGCTCCTTACCGCTCTGCTGCAGTGCCGCTGCTGTATCATCCATGTTCACCTCTAAACACAAGGTCCCAGCAGTTACTTTGTGTGTGTGTGTGTGTGTGTGTGTGTGTGTGTGTGTGTCTGTCTGTCTGCTTGTTCAGGCCATCCTCGCAGCAGAGAACCCGGATGAGCCCTACCTGGGTGGGATTAACTACAACTGCGTGGCTCCAGGCAAGCGCTTCATGGCCATGGACAACCTGTCTGGGGGAGAGAAGTCCATCGCAGCGCTGGCCCTGGTGTTCGCCATTCACAGGTAGGTAATGTCACTGACCCTGCTGCTCCCCCTGAGAGTGGGGTCAGAGGAAATGGACTGGCTGTTCTGTGAGCTGGGAGCTGCTCATGTGGTTTTATCTTGCAGCTTTCGACCTGCCCCTTTCCTGGTTATGGACGAGGTTGATGCAGCCTTGGACAACACCAACATCGGCAAGGTGAGCCCCACAGGCTCTGTATCGCCCCCTAGCGGTGTGAGGCAGGGTCACGGGGCGGCCAGTCAGACAGGTTACAGTGCCAGTGGAGGGCTCTCATTTGCTATGCAAACACGCAGATGCAGGGGACCTGAAGTCCTGCTTCGGGGTTTACTGAGCTGAGCGTTTACCAGCTCTGCACCATCCGCCCACAGCTCGCACTCTCTTTCAGTACACCACACTGCTGATGAAGAGGAATGTGATGATGATAATGGTGATGGTGATGATGAAGATGAAGACAGTAATGATGACCCTGCGTCTCTGTTGGGATTGCAGGTGACCAGCTACATCAGAGAGAAGTCTCGAGAGCACTTCCAGATCATCGTCATCTCTCTGAAGGAGGAGTTCTATTCCAGGGCCGACGCTCTGCTTGGAGTTTACTCAGAGGTTAACATACCCCTCACCGTACATGTATTTTATAGTAATAACAATAGTAAGAATGTTTGTTAAAACTAGTCATGAGTCAAATAAGTCTGCATTAGTCTCTTGTTAGTAACTCAAGGAGTAAGATGTTCCCATAAGACCATCTAGAGTGGGATTGTTTGGCTGTTACAGTGATTGTAGGGGCTTGCAGTTGTCCAGTAATATTGTATGGATGAGGCTGCAACCCAGAGTGGAACAGGGCTGAACCAGTAGCTGCCAGCCTGGTTCACTTAGATATCATTGGTTGCCGTGGATGTGATATGTCCTGATGGACCAATCGTAGCCTTTCACCAGGCTGATGGTGGCTTTGCTCTCTCCCAGTTCAATGAGTGCATGGTCAGCCGCCTCCTCACCCTGGACCTCCGGCCCTATCCTCTGAAGGAAGGGAACGAGAGAGAGGAAGGAGAGAGAGAGGAGCAGAAGTGAGGAGAAGAGGCACTAGCCATGGTTCAGGAGCTACCTCATTTCATAATCACTTTAATCCAAAAGCCTGTTTGGTGTGGAAGAGTTACGCTGTTAGCTTTTTCTGTTTGAATCGTTCCAAGAAGAAATTATGTTCAGCCTTTGATGTTATGGAACAGAAGCGTACTGAGCTTGTTATTACTGAATAATTGTGTTTTGTGTTTATCATTGTTAACGTTAAGTTAAAATTCCTGAAGTTTATGTTCATGTTAACCTGTTACTCATTACTCTCCACCATGTTCCTTTGTTTAAATGGATATCATTGGTCCTGAATAAAAGTTTACTGCATCCAGTTGTAAGTGGTTGGTTGTGCAGCTGTCTAGTCCACAGACTGTGGTGTGTTAGGGTTCACAGGAAGTTATTTTCTGCTGTTATTTTCTCTGCAACTTACAGAGAGCTGGAGTTTTGTAATTTTAGCTGTATTTATTAGTTCAGTGTATCAACATTCATATACCGATATAATTAATCCTAATGTAGCTACAGCTTGTGAGGCAGTAAAGAGTGACTAGTGTAGGAGTAATATGGTCCTGGAGTAAAGCTGTGTTTTTGCGGTGTGAAGGGATGGAGATGACACTGTTGATATTCATGAAAGGGGGAGGGGTGTTAAAATCCCTGGGTTGGTGCTGTTAAAGCAGTGCTAGATCAGTGCTGTGTTTCTCTTCACCTCTGACCTCAGGACCTTCAGCTCTGGTTATGTAAGCCGCCGATGCTGCTGTCGGACTAATCACAATGTTTTCATTGACTACTGATTCTGTATGTGTGTGAGAGGCTACATGCACGTGTATAGTATGTGTGTGTGTATTTGTGTGGCTGGAGTTTGCTGGTGTGTTCTAATGAGGTTTACTTATATTTAGCATTTTATGTCCATGAATATCTGTATTGATATGTAAATACGATGATAAAAAAGGTCATTGTCGGTCCACACTGAAAGTTCATGGTGTTTTATACTGTAGCTGGTATTTGTCATCTCTGGGTTTAAGCACCTCCATGCCTTGTGTGTTCTTTCAGCCCAAGTTAAGGCACATTCCACAACATGTTGGAACAGGGAGAGGGTGAAACTCTAAAAAAGTGTTTGTGCCCGTTCTTCCTGTCTGACTGACAGCTGGAATAGGAGGGTCTGGATCCCTGGGGAGTCCCTGCCGTTTCCGTGCCTGTGCGCTCTCCTCTGGGGTGTCCAGGCGCAGGGGCCCTGACCGGCCTGCTCCAAACTTCCTGTTTTCCACCAGCGTTTTTTTCACCCTGCAGTCCCCAGCCTCTCTGTCAATAACGCAGCCATCACAGCGACACGTGGAATTTTTCATCAGCTCGCCCTGCAGCGGTGCTTCCCACTCCACTCCCTCACTCTCTCGTGCTCTGTCTCTCACTCTCAGTCTGTCTCTCTCTCCCTCTCTGTCTCTCCCCCTCGCTCTGTCTCTCCCTCTCTGTCGGTTCCCCTCCTGTCCCGAGTGTGTTGGGTCTCTCCATGGCGTTCTCAGAGTCCTACACCGTGGTCATCATCCCTCTCCAAAGCAGCCTACACAGCCTGGACGCTCTGCGCTTCTTCCTCTGGGTGAGACGGGGACCGAGCGTGTGTGTGTGTGTGTGTGTGTGTGTGTGTGTGTGTGTGTGTGTGTGTGTGTGTGTGTGTAGGTATGTTGTATTTCTGTCAGTGGAGTGTGTATGTGTGTGTGTATGTGGGTATGGTGTATTTCTGTCAGTTGACCGGGTTTATCAGGTACAGTATGTCTACATTTGTGTGACTCTAAGTGCATTGGAGTTTCCCTGAGCCAGGGGCATTTATTGGTATTGTAGGTACAGAGTGTATTTGTGCGATTGTTGATGTGAATGTGAGTGTTTGTGGGTACAGAACGTTACTGTGAGTGGGTACAGAGCATTACTGTGAGTGGGTACAGAGCATTACTGTGGGTGGGTACAGAGCATTACTGTGAGTGGGTACAGAACGTTACTGTGAGTGTGTACAGAACGTTACTGTGAGTGGGTACAGAACGTTACTGTGAGTGGGTACAGAGCGTTACTGTGAGTGGGTACAGAGCATTACTGTGGGTGGGTACAGAGCGTTACTGTGAGTGTGTACAGAGCGTTACTGTGGGTGTGTACAGAACGTTACTGTGAGTGGGTACAGAACGTTACTGTGAGTGGGTACAGAGCGTTACTGTGAGTGGGTACAGAACGTTACTGTGAGTGGGTACAGAACGTTACTGTGAGTGGGTACAGAGCATTACTGTGAGTGGGTACAGAGCATTACTGTGAGTGTGTACAGAGCATTACTGTGGGTGTGTACAGAACGTTACTGTGAGTGGGTACAGAACGTTACTGTGAGTGGGTACAGAGCATTACTGTGAGTGGGTACAGAGCATTACTGTGGGTGTGTACAGAACGTTACTGTGAGTGGGTACAGAACGTTACTGTGGGTGGGTACAGAGCATTACTGTGAGTGGGTACAGAACGTTACTGTGAGTGGGTACAGAGCGTTACTGTGAGTGGGTACAGAACGTTACTGTGAGTGGGTACAGAACGTTACTGTGAGTGGGTACAGAGCATTACTGTGAGTGGGTACAGAGCATTACTGTGAGTGTGTACAGAGCATTACTGTGGGTGTGTACAGAACGTTACTGTGAGTGGGTACAGAACGTTACTGTGAGTGGGTACAGAACGTTACTGTGAGTGGGTACAGAGCATTACTGTGAGTGGGTACAGAGCATTACTGTGGGTGTGTACAGAACGTTACTGTGAGTGGGTACAGAACGTTACTGTGGGTGTGTACAGAGCATTACTGTGGGTGTGTACAGAACGTTACTGTGAGTGGGTACAGAACGTTACTGTGGGTGGGTACAGAGCATTACTGTGAGTGGGTACAGAACGTTACTGTGAGTGGGTACAGAGCATTACTGTGAGTGGGTACAGAGCATTACTGTGGGTGGGTACAGAACGTTACTGTGAGTGGGTACAGAACGTTACTGTGAGTGGGTACAGAGCAATACTGTGAGTGTGTACAGGTTAGTGGATACAGTGATTGTAGGCATCAGCATGTGCTGTGCCTGTCAGTATTCGTGTGATTGAGTCTGGGTTAAAGGCAGTGCTGAGTTTCTCTGCCCTCGCAGTGCAGTCTGAAAGCAGGAGATCCCCCAGGTCTGTATTTGCGTGTTGCTGGTTTTGCGTTTTCCTCTGGCTGTGCTCTGTGTTGGGGCGGTGGCGCACACCCCTGCATAGCAGTGGGGCTGAGTAATGCACACGTCTTACGGAAAGGGCAGTCGTGTGCAGCGAGGGCGTGGGGGGCGTCTCTGCGGGACGCTTTACAGGGAAAGGCGCCTCAGAATGTGGGTGTGGAGGAGCTCAGGGTCCTGGTCTGGAAGGCAGAACAGTGGGAGTGAATGTGTTTGAACTGGAGCAGAGATGCAGGGTGTGTAATGAGAGGACTCGAAGCCGCACACAGAACCTGCGAATGCTCCTCTGGCAGCTACACATCGCGCTCCTGTTAGAGCCGCACTGAGCTGCAGAACAAGCCTATTTTACCATTGCCTCCTAATCTGCGGTGTCCAGACGCTGTCCGTAAAGCTGTCACAGAAACAGCACTGTCATTCAGTCAGAAGCAGCACAGCATTCAGTTCTCACACTTCACTCGCTCTAAAAACTGAAACTTTATTTCTCCTCTTCAGCAGACTAGGAGTGAGCGGATGCCTTATTTCACATGCCGCTATTTTTACAATCTCAATATGGGCACTGGTAGCATGTTCAGGTGGCTGTCCTGGGCTTGGATCACACCACAGATGTTATTATGGGATGGTAGTATTTCATAGGATATGAACTGAAATGGACGGTGGTGTCTTCAGATCCCAGATGCCAGTAATGTAATGTGTAAATGAACTGCATTTTTAAAAGAACTGTAGGTGTACAACTGAGGTTTACAGTAAAAGTGATGATGTGCTGAGTGGGCCATTCCTCACATTGCTGCTTTGACTCACTCTCTGCTTTAAGCCTGAATCCGGTGGTCACCTCAGTGACACATTCTTATTTGTTTAGTCTCTCCATTCACAGCACCTTGTCAAGCACCCGGATGGTCACCTTCCATTATCCTGGTTCCTCTTCCCTGCTCATGAGCCTTAACTCTCCATTGGGTGGAACCAGTACTCAACCTCCCAGACTGCCCTGGACCACAGCCCTGCTTTGACCTCACAGATTTAGTGATTAGCTAAACAGGCTCTTACCCGTTTGCTGTGTCTTGTTTCAGCTGAAGAGGCTGAAGGATTTGGAGAAGGAGAAGGACTGCCTGTGGGCCGGGCTGCAGGTTCTGGAGCAGGCCCGGCTGTGGTACCAGTGCCGGCTGGAGGAGAACCGACACAAGCAGGGCAGTGCTGGGGAAGCCCCATGGGCCCAGGTACCTGAGCCAGTCCCAGCCGTGCAGAGCACCCAATCAGAGAGCGAGAGCGAGTCCCAGCCGTGCAGAGCGCCCAATCAGAGAGCGAGAGCGAGTCCCAGGCGTGCAGAGCACCCAATCAGAGAGCGAGAGCGAGTCCCAGCCGTGCAGAGCACCCAATCAGAGAGCGAGAGCGAGTCCCAGCCGTGCAGAGCACCCAATCAGAGAGTGAGAGCGAGTCCCAGTCGTGCAGAGCACCCAATCAGAGAGCGAGAGCGAGTCCCAGGTGTGCAGAGCACCCAATCAGAGAGTGAGGGCAAGTCCCAGCCGTGCAGACCTCCAAGAG
This sequence comes from Megalops cyprinoides, assembly GCF_013368585.1. Lineage (NCBI taxonomy): Eukaryota > Metazoa > Chordata > Actinopteri > Elopiformes > Megalopidae > Megalops > Megalops cyprinoides. The sequence continues at coordinate 23,521,477 of NC_050605.1, forward strand.
AGTCCGAGCAAGTCCCAGACATACAGAGCTTGCAATTAGAGAGCCAGAGCGAGTGCCAGACATACAGAGCTTGCAGTCAGAGAGCCAGTTCGCCCCAGACCCTAGCATCAAGGTCCAAAAAGCCTTGATTGTCATGTTGTGCCATTTAAATGTTGTTCACATTGGAAAACAGAAAAAATTACCACACTAAAGTAGTAAACCACAATCTGATAAATGAATCACATCGCTAATCTGACAGCAACTCAGTCTCTCTCTGCCTTGCCTCTCTCCTCCTCTCCCTCTCCCTCCTTCTTTCTCTCTGTCCCTCCCCACCTTTTTTCTCTTTCTCCCCCTTTCCCCTCCCTGTGTTCACCGCTCATTTCCTCCCTCTTCCTCTCTTTCTCTGCCTCCCCTTGTCCTTTTCTTTCCCTCCCCGTCTCCCTCTCTTCCTGTTTCTCTCTCATTAGGAGAGTCCAGCCAGGAGGTGTTTCCTCAGGATTTGTATGCAGAGAGTGAATGGGAGTTTGGGAGACCTCGTATGTGACCCCGCTGCTGCTGCTGTCCCCTACGCAGAACGAAGCAGAGATCCTCTGTCAAACCTCCGCTGGCGGAACACAGCACTCGTACAGGTAACTTTCTCTATAGCACATAAAGGTAGCTTTCTTTATAGAGCTCATGCAGGTAGCCTTCTCTCTGCCAGTCTCTCTCTCTCCCCATGTTCATTCAGCCTCTCCCATTGCCCTCATCCTGAGAGGGACTGTTCGCGATGAGCGTCTGTTGTTTGACGCAAAGCCCCAGCTCAGTGATTAAGAGCTGATCTCTTGCGTCATCCTGCTGCTTTTATACTGAATGCCGGTCATCATGCAAACTGCAAGGTTGGAATTAAAGAGGAAGATGCAGTGTGCATGGCACCCCTCCCATTCCCCCCAAAAAAGGATTATGAAGATGATTTTGGATTTTACAACGACATAATTACATATCACTCAAAGCCACAGACAGCAGACAAAATCTGTTCTCCAGCACAGAATCATAGTACTTCTGTCAAAAATGCAGATATAAATACGTAAATAATAAGGCTCTATGACCATTTATAAAAAATGTCAAAAAAGTTTTCTACAGAAAAAGGAAGTCCTGAAAATGTGTGCTTAGGCTTTTCCTGTGTGTTCCTGCAGGAGGTGAGCGCTCGGAGTCTGCGCATCTCCAGGCTGGAGCAGGAGAGGGACAGCCTGCTTCAGCAGCTTGGTGAGCTGTAGGCCCTGCAGCTCTACGACGCACCCTTCAGCACACCAACGCGCTAGCTACACGCTGTCACTCTCCGACGCACTGTTCAACACACCGACGCGCTAGCTACACGCTTGTCTGTGTGTATATTTTCCACATGTCTTTATTTCAAAATGGACTTCATTCAGTCACAGTGATAACAACTCATAACTACAGCAAGAGTTTTCAGAAGAGTCTTGCCCTTCGGTTACATGGCAACCCTCAGTTTTACTGTAAATATGCTCCTGTGAATTATACCATAATTGCATACTGTGTGTACAAAAATATCATTTAATATAACCAATATGTGCTTATTAAAATGATGAAATGACTACATATCTGGGAGCTGTTGATGTTGGTTTATGAAAGCTGGAGATCTGAGATGTGTCGCAGTTGGTGTTGGTTTGCCATTTGGAGTAAACCCTGTCCTGCTGTAATTGAGAACTATCACTGCAAAAAATGACAGGCGCCAGCTTCCATGGTTTTGTCTGCCTGGTGTGTTAGTGTATTACTGATCCTGCGTATAGTAGATGAAGTATAGACGGGGGTCTGCCTTGAAACACTGATCCTGGATAAGCAGTCTCACTTCACACAAAATGGTAGGCATTTAGGACTGGGGTGGTGGAGCTGATCTGAGAATGAGAACAGAGCACCTGGAGTGTGCCTCCAGTGCTTTTGCACTGCATTGTGGGAAAGCAAATGAAAACTGTAACTTTCAATCCTGTACAACAGATGGCAGCACCTGCGCAGTTCAGCTCCACAGAATGAAGAAAAGGTTAGCTCATCCACAGAGAACCAGGCTGGCGTTTCAGAGCTGTTCATTTCATCTTTTTTCTGTTGTTTTTGTTCTGCAAATCACTAAGGCTGAGATTGTGGCACTGCAGGTGTGGGACCCAAAATGAATCCAGAACACTACAGTTTGCAAATGTGTATATATATCATTTATTATGTATTATGCATAAATCAGAAGCTATGACCTTTTTCCGGAGAAGCTGGCAGTGTTGGCAGTCCTCTGTGCGGTAGACAGAAGGGGCACGCACTGTTTAAATAACTGCTGTTCCTGTCAGTCTTTATGGTGTTGTAAGTGTAATGGTTATGGGTGCTGGTTGGTGATTTAGATGCCGTTAACACAAACCCCTTGGCCTGGTGTGGCCTGTCTGGTTGTCCCTCCCCTAGCAGTGTGGAGCAGAGTGGCTCGGTGCAGAGTGGCTCAGTGCAGTGTGGAGCAGAGTGGAGCAGAGTGGCTTGGTGCAGTGCAGTGTGGAGCAGAGTGGCTCGGTGCAGAGTGGCTCAGTGCAGTGTGGAGCAGAGTGGCTCGGTGCAGTATGGAGCAGAGTGGCTCGGTGCAGTGCAGTGTGGAGCAGAGTGGCTCAGTGCAGTGTGGAGCAGAGTGGCTCGGTGCAGTGTGGAGCAGAGTGGCTCGGTGCAGTGCAGTGTGGAGCAGAGTGGCTCAGTGCAGTGTGGAGCAGAGTGGCTCGGTGCAGTGTGGAGCAGAGTGGCTCAGTGCAGTGTGGAGCAGAGTGGCTCGGTGCAGTGCAGTGTGGAGCAGAGTGGCTCAGTGCAGTGTGGAGCAGAGTGGCTCAGTGCAGAGTGGCTCAGTGCAGTGTGGAGCAGAGTGGCTCGGTACAGTGTGGAGCAGAGTGGCTCGGTGCAGTGTGGAGCAGAGTGGCTCGGTGCAGTGTGGAGCAGAGTGGCTCAGTGCAGTGTGGAGCAGAGTGGCTCGGTGCAGAGTGGCTCAGTGCAGAGTGGAGCAGAGTGGCTCGGTGCAGTATGGAGCAGAGTGGCTCGGTGCAGTATGGAGCAGAGTGGCTCGGTGCAGTGTGGAGCAGAGTGGCTCGGTGCAGTATGGAGCAGAGTGGCTCAGTGCAGAGTGGAGCAGAGTGGCTCGGTGCAGTATGGAGCAGAGTGGCTCGGTGCAGTATGGAGCAGAGTGGCTCGGTGCAGAGTGGCTCGGTGCAGTATGGAGCAGAGTGGCTCGGTGCAGTGTGGAGCAGAGTGGCTCGGTGCAGTATGGAGCAGAGTGGCTCGGTGCAGTGTGGAGCAGAGTGGCTCGGTGCAGTGTGGAGCAGAGTGGCTCGGTGCAGTGTGGAGCAGAGTGGCTCGGTGCAGAGTGGCTCAGTGCAGAGTGGAGCAGAGTGGCTCGGTGCAGTATGGAGCAGAGTGGCTCGGTGCAGTGTGGAGCAGAGTGGCTCGGTGCAGTGTGGAGCAGAGTGGCTCAGTGCAGTGTGGAGCAGAGTGGCTCGGTGCAGAGTGGCTCAGTGCAGAGTGGAGCAGAGTGGCTCGGTGCAGTATGGAGCAGAGTGGCTCGGTGCAGTATGGAGCAGAGTGGCTCGGTGCAGTGCAGTGTGGAGCAGAGTGGCTCAGTGCAGTGTGGAGCAGAGTGGCTCGGTGCAGTGCGGGCGGTTCGCAGGGTTAGCGTGCCCGTGTCGTGTGCGGGCGGTTCGCAGGGTTAGCGTGCCCGTGTCGTGTGCCCGGCACTCTCCTCTCCTGCTGTTTTGTTTAGTGCACTTCCTCCCGCCCCGCGAGGCTCCTGTCGCGGCACGCAGAGCCCTTCCCTGGTGGTCCCGCAGCGATAAGCGCTATCTGATCCTCCATCGCTGGCACAGCCTGGCCTCTCCGCGCTGCGCTCTCTCCTGCTCTCTGCAGCGTAACACACTCACAGCAGCCTCTCCTCCTCTCTGCAGCGTAACACACTTACAGCAGCCTCTCCTCCTCTCTGCAGCATAACACACTCACAGCAGCCTCTCCTCCTCTCTGCAGCATAACACACTCACAGCAGCCTCTCCTCCTCTCTGCAGCGTAACACACTCACAGCAGCCTCTCTGCGCTGCGCTCTCTCCTCCTCTCACACACAGCAGCCTCTCCGCGCTGCGCTCTCTCCTCCTCTCACACACAACAGCCTCTCTGCGCTGCGCTCTCTCCTCCTCTCACACACAGCAGCCTCTCCTCCTCTCTGCAGCGTAACACACTTACAGCAGCCTCTCCTCCTCTCTGCAGCGTAACACACTCACAGCAGCCTCTCCTCCTCTCTGCAGCGTAACACACTCACAGCAGCCTCTCCGCGCTGCGCTCTCTCCTCCTCTCACACACAGCAGCCTCTCCACGCTGCGCTCTCTCCTCCTCTCACACACTTACAGGAGCTCCTCTCTCCTCCTCTCTGCAGCATAAACACACAGAAGCCTCTCCACACTCTGATTTCTTCCTCTCTGGAGCGTAAAACACACACACAGAAGCATCAGGTGGCCCCGGGCTCATTCACACACCATCAGAGTAAAGGTCAGCTCTGCACTGCCTGGCTGCCTGGCTGTGCGCTGCCCCCCAAAAAATCCCAAAAACCGTGTTCCTGGCTGTCATTCGACCCCTGCTGTTCCTGTCAGCATTGGCACGAGTAGAACAGACATGTAGTTGTTTGTTTGTTTTGATTTCTGTTTTGCAGATATGTCTTGTTTTTGTGAAGATCTTGACAGTCTGGTTAGTGTAATCTTCTGCAGACGGCAGGAATGGCATTGTGCTGGCGGTGTGTTTACGGCCGGCCCACGCCGGCACTCTGTTCCAGCCTGCTTATCGCGCTGCTCACCTGCCGGTGCAGGGAGCACGGTCCTGTTGTGTCTGCCTGTGACCACCTGTGATTCCCAGGTGAGTGGCTGTCCAGTGGGACAGCCGTCCACTCCCCACCGGTGCTGTCTCTGTGTGGGTGATTAGAAAGTTATTGTGAAATAATAAGCAGGAGTTTGGGTACGGAAATGTATCATTCATATTTCAGAACTTTCATTTTGCAGATGAACTGAGCTGAAAATCAGTGAGAGAACAGTGGCTTTACAGTGGCTTCCCCCTGTGCTAAGGTGACCGTGCACAGCACATCACCAGTGAACTGTTCACCCTCTGTCCAACAGGACTGAACATCTTCCTGAAAAAGGAATGGGGAGAAGCCTTGGGCTTTTCTGTTACCCAGAAACCCTTAGGGAACCTTCAGAGAACCCTTCATTGGGAGCATTTGATAGTCTGAATGATGACTGACGGGTGAGAGATGAGTGACGGGTATCCGCTGCCCTGAAGTTACAGAAATGTGATGTTCAGCTTGTCTGTGTGTGTGGGGAAGATAAGGAGGAAATGAGACAACAGCGCTCATTCAAAGAGAATCACAGCCGAACTGAACGAACCCCTCCACAAGCCGTGTGCCCCTGCAGTTTGGCTCACAGCTTTCACATGCTGGATGAGCATGAGAGGATGTCCGTGTGCACAGGGTCCTTTGAAAGAGTGAGAGAAACAGCCGCTGGTTTCTGAGACACAGCCTGAGATTCAGGCTGAGCGATAGAGGAGTTAAACGTTGGTGAAGATGAAAAGGGAAGCTAAAGGGAAGCTTTTATGAAACTCTAAAAAGGACTCTGTTTATTGCCTCTGAGTTCAGGAACACAGACATACACATCCATAAAACATACAACTGTAAAATATGCACACCCGTAAAACATACTGTATGTGCGTCCATACACTCGAGTGCCTGGGAGTGATACATAGTCTATTAAAGAGAATTACCTGCACACAGCTTCCTTTAAAGCTCTTTTATTGTGTGTGAACAAAATTTCAGCCGAATGAGTGATCTTTATTCATTTCAGAGTCATGGTCTCAGACTACCTCTACAAGTAGATATTGGTTATCCAGGTGAAATAGAAAATCAGATCCAGATGGAGTACTTGAAATAATTGGTATGCTATTCTTCGCTTTTCAGATCTGAAAGGTAAGAGGTGATTTTTTTTTTAGAGGTTGAAGTGCAGGTATTTGCCCTTTGTATGAAACTAAATGTTATAGGCTTCACATGAAAGATTTCCTGCTTAAGGGTTTTAGGTTTTCTGCTAGAAGTTTTAGAATGTCTTGTTTTATGTATTCAAAATGGAACATGGAAATTGTCTTTTTAGACTTGCCTTTTTCCTGTGGTCTCACCTGTTGTGTTGCTGTTTATTGTACAGTTCATTCGGCTGCAAGAATGTGCACTGTTTCCAAGGTGGAAACAGATCCTTATCTCACACTCCCTGTCTTACACAACAAAAATAATAAAGTAAAGAAGTTCTGGGAGAGAGATGAAACTGAGGAATTTGATTTTCATGTGCGATTAGAATCTCGGGGAAAACAGCCATTATGGAGCTGGCTTTCATGTAAGTAGCTGCCGTTCTCCTCCCAAAGCCTGCCACTGAACCATCAAGACCAGGGTACCGGCACAACGTTAATTATTGGGTCTAATTCACGCTGTAGAGGCAGGCCCCTTTTGTTGGGATGTCACGCTGTTCTGACAGTGAAAGGCGTTCTTCCTTACCTGCATGGTTCAGCGGTTCCCGGCCCTGCTGGTCCTCCCTTCTCTCTCCCTCTCGCCCTCTTTCACTGGCTTTGGTTAGTTCACAGATTGTTTTTCTATTAGACAAATTAAGGAGTGCGCCCCGTGCCCCTGCCTGTCGAACCTCTCACACATGGAGGCAGAGACGGATACCTGGATGAAGGTGGCATTTTTGCGGTTTTCAGGGTCTCTGTCTTCTTCCTGGGAGCTGTGAGGGCCTTGCTGAGGTACTTTCCTCACAGTGTCAGGAAGGAGATGCAGGCTGTGGGTCATCCACAGATCCAGGATCTGTGATTCAGAGCGTGTAGAAAAAACTTGTCAAGATGCCGTGACAGAATTCAGTGAAAGCATGCTACTTGGCACTCTACTTGGTTTATTTGTGGACTTAACATTTACCATCTCCCACAAGTTAAATGTTTTTTTTTCTGATATTTTTTAATTTTCTGATATAAGGTCTCCTGGACTTCAGCAATGATTTTTTAATAATCTGTTTGGTACAGAATTCTGATGGGTTTTTAAGGGTCCTCCAAAAAATCAGTAGATCTTTTGAACTGACTGTGACATCAATGTGCACTGAACACGTCATTTATAGTCAGTGTTTTTGGTGCATGCGATGGTTTTGGAATGTTTTCCAGGTGCATTTGGCAGTGTTCTTAGTCACATGGTATGGTGCTGTTGATGGTGATGTCTTGTTTACATCACACAGATTGATTTCAGTGGATGTTTAATTACATCCTTTCCATCAGGTGAGAGGAGGAGAAGTGTTTCACTCCGGCAAGTACAAACTCATCCATTCTCACAGCAATGTTTATCTCTTCAGAACACTATTTCCTGTTCAAACATTGAGCCAAGTAGCTTACTTCAGCATTGTAGAGTGTTTCTCATAACATGATATACTGTATTTTAAAGTCAGAGTATTTGAATTCAGGAATATATTTAAAAACAGAATTGGAGATATGAGTGCACATGAGAATCCATTCAGATATGTTTGTAGTGTTTCACATGCAGGTTTGAGTGGCATTTATTTGAAAATACATTCAGACGTGTTCTATCTGTGTCAACTATTTTAAATGTTTTAAAAATTATAGTTATCACATGATAATTCCATGTTATTGCGCAGAAATGAGCATGATGTTCCGTGAAGCCACACTGTTATATGAAGGGTGTGAATACAGGCCTGACTTGCTTTCTCTTTACCTGAAAAGTGAAGACACTGCATTCAGAAAGAACAGTGGCGAATGTGGTGATTAGTTCATCTTTCTGGAGATTATAACTTCATGCTTCCCACTGATAAGTGTTAGAGTAGGAGAATAAACCGATCGATGGTCTGTTTCATAAAGCCTCAAAATGTGTGTGCTGTCTGTCAGACAGTACTGCAGTTCTGTGACATGGAAAAAGGTCTCATACTGCAGATGACAGTGGTAATTATACAGACTGACTTTATTTGTATTTTAAGAAGTGCAAAATGTTGACTGACAGTTTATTGAAAGAATATTTAAAACATGTTGGGACTGTGATTAACATTTTGATGATTAACAGTATTACAAGGGCAGGTAAGTCTAATGTACAGTACACACATATTTCACTTATAATTTGCACCTGCAGATCTTAAATGAAATTAGTGTCAGACAGGTATGTGGATATGATAGACTTGTATTTATGTAAAATAAACAAGAACACTTAAGAACAAACATACATGATTTATAGATTATAGTTAATGTTCCCTCTATCACAAAGCAATTAATGCATTGCACTGTCTATATATATATATTTTTTTTAAATAATGGTAATTTTAACATGAAAGCTCCCATCTTTACACTGATGAACATATACCACTCCACTCCTGGGGTATTGTGTTTATCTTCAGTATTAAACTTTACAAAGTATGAAATGCTTACTGGAGAGGTGAAAGCCAAGTGTGATTAAATCACACAGAACACACAGCATTTACAAAATATTTTGCTCCATATTTCAGTCTTTGCTTTTTGCAGCTGTTCGCCCCAATGTATTGAAAAGAACCGTTGTGCAAGTACTGGACCCGAAGAGAAGGACACCACACAGCTAACCCTCGGGAAAAACAAGAAAAAAAGGAAGGAACTCATTCTTCTGACAGCAGTATCATCGCCATTGCCAGTGTAGTGAATAAGCACGTTGCACGTTACTGCGTTACCAGGACTTAACTGTATAGCCCCAGTTATTGATTACTGACACCTGGACCCAGAGGTGAGTTTGGCGTTTTGAACTTTTCAAATTGGAAAATGGAACGGAGGTAGGAGATGCTGGTGGTTATGCATTGTTAGGTTGTAGTAGGGCAGACGCTTGAGCATGTAAAGACTTTCATGGGAGAAGTTGAATGTTAAGATGTAAAGACTTTGTGTTGAATACTTTGTATTCTGATGACGTTACACGGCGAGGGACGCTGGTTCTGGGTGAACACTTGGCCGGGACGCCGGTGCGCCTTCAACCGCAGCCCACTGCAAAAGACCGCATCAGGAGCACACGGGAGCGTCTCGACCGACACCGGACGAGGAAGGTCAGACAATTTTAACTTTTCATAATATTGTTCTGTGCGTCTTTGTGATATTTGTAGAGGTATTTTGGGTTAGGGGGATGTGGGTTACTGAGGGGGAAATTAGGAGAACTAACGGTGTGGTTTAATGTGCTTCTAGGCGTGGTTTTATGATGGGTATGCAAGCCTTAATGCAGTTTGCGTTGAATTCAAAGCGTGAACAGTTCTAAAATATGATTATGAACGTGCCTTTGCGAGTGAGGGTTGCTGTGTGGGTTACCTAGGTGCTTTGGTATAAGACATATTACAGTGTGGGGAGTTCCTTGATACACTCTGTAAACTATTACCTGGAGTACCTGACCTCACGGAGTGAGCGGACCGGTTTACTAAAGGTGGTGTCCGTTTTACGCTGTCCTCTCCATTCTGCTGCATTAACCAACTTCCGGTGGAGCTGGTTTATTACACCATAACATCTTCAGTTCAAAAATCATGACGTTCTACCATTAATCAAGGGAAAGCCATTGTTGGTACATTTTATACGTCTCAGAAATTTTTAGCAACTGAGTTCGCCACAGTCGCTGAAACTGTTTTTGGACTCCCCGTCACTGTTGCATTCGGTCCGCTGCGGTGTTGCAGCTGGACTTCTCCCCCTTTCCGGCGATGAAGCCCCTTCTCCGCTCTCCGCGCTTGCCACACGCACATCCAGCAGACTTTGCAGATGTTTGATGTAGTTTATAGCCGCTCGCAGCGTCTCGACTTTGCTCAGTCTTTTGTCCTCAAACTCCTGCGGAAGATGCTCGCGGAGGCGCGCGTAGCCCTCGTTCACGCACCGGACCCGCTGTCTCTCCCTTTCGTTCCGTTTCCTAATAAACGCCGGTTCGAAGGAGTAATCATACACGCCCAGGGTCCCGGGAAAAGGCATGTAAGAGAAGCGGCCGGTGTACCGGTGCCCGTATGATGGATCCAGGTACTTCGCGTCGAAATGAAACGGCAGTCCAAACGCGTCTCTCAGCGGTGGCCCCTGGTGATCCACGGGGAGTCCAAGCGGCATGGGCCGCGTGTAGGGCAGTCGCTCGAAGAAACTGTGGTCGGCTGTCATTTCTTTAAAGTGAAAAAAAAAGTTGAGTGAATGGCTAGATGAGAAATGTGTTCAACTAAAAATTCAGGCCATACAAAATAAAGAGGTACACTCTGTTCTTCTAGTGTAAAACAATGAGGAGCAATATCGAAAGAACATTAATGTTTTACTTCTGTGTCATCACCAGCATGCTTTCCAGGCCTTCACGGTTCTAGATATGGAAAAAAAACCTGCTATTTACTGGCAGAATACCTTGAGAAAGGCATGCAGTGTAAATGATATTCATAGCCAATTTTATATACAGTTCATTGCCAATGAATTCAACATAATGCTAACTGCGGTCTCAAGTAAATGAGAATGTTTAAAAGACAAGTGGGTGTAGAGGGGGTCGCGGAAGATGCAGGAATCTAAATTTTCTGTGTAACGAGTGTACACACATCCATCCAATAATGTACACTTGGGTGAGGTGCTTAATGCACAATTTCCTCAGTAAATATAGAGATGTATAAACGGATAACGTAACATCGCAAACATGTGAAAATTGTAACTATATGTAAGTCACCTCTGAGTAAGAGCGTCTGTTAAGAAACTATATGTTAACATAAATCGCTGGTAAATCAGAGACAGGATAGCCTAGGCTTTAAGCGTTCTAAATTTTCCTAACAGTGAGAATTCAGAGGAAATTCTGTCCGCTTCCCTCATCCAAATGTTTAAAATATCCCGAGGTATGATTTAAAGAAATTGTCCGTTTTTCCGTGGGTTAAAAATTAAGCAGAAAGATACTGACAATGGAAATGGAATAGCTACAGTAAAGCTGCAGGGATCAGACGGAGCGCAGTTGGCTACCTTGCTGTGACCATTCATTTTTGTGTTTAATAATGTAGAGTGCTTTCATATCTTAGATTAAAATCGAAGGCCCCATTTTTAATTGAATATCTGAGGGAGTATATCGTGATTGCGTTTTAATATCTTGATCAGTAACTTATTTGTTGTAAAAAAAAAAAAAAAAAGTTCCTCATGCATTTAGTTTCCCACGTTGCACACCTGTCGAATAATTTACTTGTATGAAGTTGAATAAGCAGGTCCTACCTCTCTCGCTAGCCTGTGTAGAGTCTCCGCATTATCCTCTGTGTGACTCCACGGAGTCCCGTGTACCTCTAAGAGGAGGAAGATGATGAGTTACTGCAGAGGATTTGTTTCTGTTTTGAAGTCAAAATCATCATATAATCACGTCAGCGCTCCGCCAGCCTCTCGCTCCCGGCCGTTCCGCTCCGGGTGTAATCTTTTGACAGGAGGGATGGGCAGAAAAAGGAGACATGTCGATTTTTTTTAAAGTCAAATGAGATGAGATCAAAAGCATAATCCCTGGACGATCTAAAAAAGTTAACCCGTTACTTTCCTCCCCGTTTGTGATAGTCTGAGCGTGCATGCACTCTTCGCTAATTTATATGCAGGAGGAACAGACGGGAAATCGCAGAATCTCCACCGCTATCCTTTGTTCTGCCCTCAGTCGCTTATAGTGATTACCAAGTGATAGTTCATGTTCTAACATTTCATGTATAGCTGGTTACTTGGCTAGGTTTAAGTAATTGCCACGGAGGCACAGGAGGAACACTAACAATAATTTGAAGTAAGTAATTCATATTAAAGTAACTTTAACAAAATAATTTAGCTGTGTTTAGTTGCTTATCAGATGCACTCATCCAATGTGACTGTAGGTTACAGTTCTGACAGGACATTCATGTGTGCAGCTGGACTAGCCCAGCAACCAGCAACCTTTATGTTCTGAGCCAGGAAGCAGACCTTGGAACAAATGTGCGGCAGGTTGATTTTCATGCCTAGATGATTGATATAGAGTGACATGTACGAGAGTGAAAAGTAGGGGGGGGGGGGGATGATAACAAAGGGAATAAAGTCGCTTCGTTAGCGGTTATCCCCGAGTTCTAGAGCTTTTGATGTATCACCTGTGAGGCGATATTCCCTGCCCGAACCCTTTTCTTGGATGCTACATTAGGCCTATTGCATAGTGTTGCCCTTTGTACAAGATCCGCCTGTAGACAGATACCATCCTGCTTTAGAGTTAACCTTTTCTTCATGTGTGGAAACCGTTATAAAGCTTGTGTCCTGAACACTGCTTTAGTGTCTCATAAAAACTGTTCTCAGTAACTCGTTACTGCCACCTTGCGGTGAACATCCCAACAGGTGAGCGTGTCAGGTGACGCGCAGTGGTGAAAATCAGACGCGATGGATTAAAAGCCAGAAATTACGAATGTGATGTTGAGCACATTTCTTTTCCATATTTGCCTTCGATAATGTAATGCAAGACTGATCTTCCACATTAAGCATCTAGCAGGCCCATCACAGCATGAGTGCAGATTGCATTAATAATATTACAGGATCCCACTGCACCAGCCTTAAGTTACTGTATTCTCACTGCATCATTTTAATCAGAAGTTGTACCCTCTTGGGAATCAGGGTGTTATTTGATTTTCCCTCCCCTCTTCCACTTAATGTGTTGTTAGGAAATGAGACCAGAACCATCTTTTGTTCAGCTTTTTATTTACCTTTAGAAGCTGTTAGTGGTTTAATGAGAATATTTCTTTACAGAGCTTTCAGGCCATTGCTCAAGGTCTTAGTTTTTTTTGTTTTTGTTTTTTTTTTTTACCTTAAAAGTGTACCTATACATCATCTTTTCTTTTGAGTGGTAATAGTTTTTCATGGAGGTCATTAAGACTCAGCAGTCGCTTGGAGCTGTTCCCTGTTGCTTTGTTTACCACCGAGATGTCCAGACACAATGCTTAGTATTCCGCAGTAGAGTTACTCATAGAAAACACATCTCTCACAGCCTGTGGAGCTCCATCTAAAAGCAGTTTATTTAAAAAAGGGAATAAAAGCAAAGGAATGCTAGAAACCAAGGGCAGGGGCAGAGAGCAGAATGCAGTATGGGACTGAAATCCTACTCTTCTAAACAGCAGTAGCAGTCCGGGTGTGTAATATGTATACATTTGTCTGAAAGTGTTTTCCAGCTGCCTCTGATGGAAGGATAATGGTTTTATTACATATTGATCATGCTGTCCCGGTTTCTTTTAATACGGCACATTCACAATGAAAGGAAAGGTCTCGACAACAGCAACACAAACCAAGCCTCGGAGGCTTAAAATGCATAGGATCACGCCATTGGACTACAGTATGTCAACATGTTTTACAATCGTTATATGTCATAATAAATGGGAAATTAAAAAAAACTGCACAGCAGTAAAAGGTCATTATTGTCGAGCACAGATACACAGCCTTTCACACATAGTCTGAAAACGAGTTCATTTTCGAGAACATTTTTTTTTCAACACAGGAAAAACATAGGAACAATTAATGCTACTCAATAGTTTGCTTTTGATACTTGTGACCCAATGAGAAGTGGTGAAACAGTGAGTATGTTTGCCACTGTCTTTCAGTCTGAGCCACTGACAGCCTTCTCCCTCCAACAAACATCACTCCAGACATCTAACACGAAACCCCTCCACCTGTGGGCAAATCCTCGGCACCTCACCTGTACAGTCCAGGCACAAATGTTGGCACGTAGTCACTGCAGCACACACCTATTACCTGACAGCACATGGTATCACACAACTGCTAAAACATAGCTGAATCCTTATTACTATCATAACCACCATTAAGTATTACTGTATTAATATCATTATTAAGGCACATTTTGGTTAATCGAAGGCAAAAAGCTCTGCATGGATCTATCAGTACTGGTATTAGAAATAAAATTTTAAAAAAATCTGAAGTCTGGATGGAATTAAGATCAAAGCTTCTCCTAATGGTTCCATTCTGCCTCCAGTAAGAATCCATTGTATGGATTTGAGTGGGCGGAGTAAAGAGCTGCCTGGTTACACCGCACTGGCAGCCAGCTTTATGACCTCATTGAACAAAATGCACCAATCAGAACATGAGGGAGTTGAGCTGCAGCAACTGTTACCGGGTATTTACAATGAGGCAAGCTGCCACTGGCCACCGGAGACAAAGCACGTGTTAAGTCTGATAGCACTGATTTTAGGCTAAAGTGTGCTGGCTGCCTTTTAGTCATCAAATTTTAAAAGGTACGTACCATTAAATTACACAATTCATGTACATTTTCAACCTCTATAAAATCTTATGAGAACACTATATGTATAAATGTATAAATATTCTTATGCTGTACCATTTCAAATAAATCATACCATATTACTTGACTCCACTGCAATTTAGCAGTGGTGATTTTGAAATGAAATGTAGCTCTAATGCAAGATCAGGGATGATTTAGCGATTCAACCAGGCCACTGATCCTGAAAGCATTGTAACACCAGTACTGACAGCTAACAAACGCTCGACAGTTGAATGTTTGCAATGAGGACTGTACCTTTCACAGTCTGCTTGCTTGTGTCAGTAGGCATCTCTGTTACCCAAAGGAAAAAAGCACAGCAACTGACGAACACAGCAAGCACCCTTGGTACACTTGTAAGTTCTGAATAAGAAGAAATTTTCACAGATGCCTTTACAACACAGTCTGATCTTACAGGAAATGCAGAGAGCAAAATCACCCGTTTGCACAGTTAATCTGATGTACAGACCCTGTGTCCCCTCAGCTTGCATTCTGGCCTCAGAACAAAGCCAGCTTTGTAACTTGGTGCCCCTGTAGAACACCAGATCACCACAGAGCACATTCCAAATACACAGCAAACGAATCCAATCGGAGAAAAGCTAATAGCTGCGTTTCCGCCTTGTACAATCTTTTCAGTCCGCGACGTATCTGAAGGCAGGAACCGACAGAAAAAGTAAATGTTATGCTGGGGATTGAAATGCTGGCAAGGCTGAGAAGATGCACAACTTGAACGGATCAGCACTTTGGCACGCTCTCCACCGAGGCTGTGGAGAAGCCAGTGCAGCTAACGTGATCCCAAGCATTTCTCTGACAAAAAAAAAAACACATGTGCTTTTACGTTAGCATTGGTGTAACAGTATTAAATACAAGGGATTAAAAACCTTTCTCAGCAAGCCTTGGCTTCAACACCTACAACTGTGTGCCAGTGACACAGCACAAAACTGAATAGATAATAAAATAAAAGCAAGCTTTAAAAAAAAAAAAAAAAAAAAAAGTTAGGCAGTGAACACGTCAGCCAGAGTCTGTTTTAGCACATGATTGGACACACAGGTGAGTTCAGCGGGCCAATGGCAGCTGATCATACGCAGGTGACACTGGATTCAGGTAGAAACACAATCAAATGAAATGGCCGGCGATTAAAAAGATCATTTCTGCTTATAAAGCTTTACAAATAAAGACTGCACAATAAAATATATATATAATATGTATATAACACTTTTCTTAAACTTCTCTGCACAGGAAGAAATTGAACATCTGATTACTTATACAGCCAGTAATGAATGCAGGGCTTATTTCATCGGCTGAAATGGTAAGCAACGCTTTAGGAGCTGGTCGCTGCAGATCGAGATATCGCAGAAATGTAAGGAACGTCACTGTGTAGAGAGACCATCTCCACTCGGAAAGGCGAGCGTTTAGGGCGCAGATGTGCAGTTCATGGAGCACCCTCATCTTCTGCAGTTCACGGTTTGTCTCTGAAGGGGGCACTCAAAGCCCTCTGAAGTTTCCCTTGGTGAAACGCTCTCGGAGACTCCAAACAGCCTCCACGCGGCTGGGCGCCTCCCAGTCTCTCTCGCTCTGCCCCGTGTGAAATAAGCCCTCCCTCCATCGGAGCTGGCCCCTCCCCCACGCCGGGCTCACAGATCCGTCACCTTGTTCTCCAGGGCGGCCGCTATCTGCTGCAGCCGCAGGGTGAGCTGCTTGCTCTGCGCTGCGGGGTCCTCGTCCAGGGAGGTGATGATCTGCAGGGGGGCGGGAGGAGCCGTTAGAGGGAGAACACCCCAACCCACCGTGCTCCGTATATGTGCTGAAATACTCATAGATACTCACCCCATCATAGTATTTGCTTGCATACTGGTAGAGCTGGTGCAGAGCCACCTGTGTGTTGAGTTTGTCTGTGTGCGCCTGGAAGACACGAAAGTGAATGTAAATATAAATATACATCCCGTCGTTTAGCGGAGGCTCGTACTCGGACTGACTTACAAAAGCGTATACAAGGTTAGGCTACAGGCAGAGGGTGATACTCAGTCAAGTGTCTCAGACTGATAGTAGGAGTCATTATGTAACATTTCATATTCTGTTAAGCGCCGAAGCAGGTACAAGCTGAATCTCAAGGATTTGGCAAATGTGTTTAAGTTTTATTTGAACCAAAACACAGCTGAATAGATGGGTTTTCAGTCTGTGGCAGAGGATGGTGTGTGATTCAGCTGTTCTGGGTGTTGTAGGGAGTTCACTGAACCACTGGGAGACCAGAGTAGACATGACTGAGAAGATGGTCCCTTACAGAAAGGGATCACGAGGCGATCAGAAGTTGCAGACTGGAGTTATGGTTTGATAATGGTTTGAAGGTAAGAGGGTGCAGGTGCTCTTCCTGCTGATTGGCTAGGCCCAGAGATTTGAATTTTTTTCTGGCTACAACTGGTAACCAGCAGAGGGAGATGAGACTTGTCTTGTTTCTAAACAGCAAAAATAATTGCATGTCAAGTAGCAGCATTCTGTATGAGCTGGAGGGGCCTGATGGCACATTTAGAGAGCAGTATGTGATAAAGTTCAACATCACATTGCTCTGTGCTCAATAGAAGGATGTTTTTATTCAATGTGCTTCCTCCACCTGTCCTCAAAATCACAGGCTCTGTACGCTTGGCGTTTGGACCACAGTGTCGGTGTGTAACGGGTTAGAGGGTGAAGGTGGACTCCGGGCTCTTACCCGCGACACCTCTGCCAGGTGAGTGTTCATGTCCTGGTCACTGACACACACCATCTGCCTGATTCCCTTGTAGTACCTGCAGAGAGAGGGAGGGAGAGTGTCGTTACCCTAGCAACACAAACAAGGCTCTGTGTTCTGACACCATCAGCATCATAAGCCCAGTGTTTTCCACAGTATGTAAATCTCTCAGCCTGGGGGAATGGGTGAGAAAAGCAGAGCGGACTTACTCATCCACCATCTTCTTGTACGTGGAGATCTCCTTTGCATAGAGTAGCTTGTTGCTTGGGGAGTCCTGGGGGAGAGATTTGAGGGAGGGGGAGAGTGAGATTTGGGTTCGTTAAACCCTTCGCCCCTCGCTCCCTGACGCAGAGTTTCTGCTCTCACCCGGCTCAGCTTGTGCTCCGTCTTGGTGCAGGCATCCATGAAGGTCTGAGCGATGACCGACAGGGAGGCGTCCACCACCTCGGACACGTGGACGTCGAAGATGAAGTGGGGGTTCTTCAGGATGTTCACCCAGAACCGCAGAGGCAAGCTGTGGAGACACCAGAGTCACCGTGAAGACCACCGTGCAACTGTGCCGATTCGGGCCTGTCAGACACACTGTTCGCACACTGCAGCGCACACACAGGGAGAAGCAGCACACTGTTCAGATCGTGAGAATGTGCTTTTTGCGCATCTCTGTCATTCCATGCACCAGCGCCTGCGATTTCTTCCCTCAAATCTCCCCACAATCAGACGAGCCAGCATCAGGCACCAGCTCACTCTGCATTTGCAAATGAATAGAAACACAAAGCCATTGCCATAAACCCAGTGCTTGTGTTGGATGTTTCTTCAAACAGGCAGAAAATAGATCCTTTAAATAGTGGAGTGTGTGGGATGAGGAATTTTAGAAATTCACAGCTGATTTGTAGGACCGTTTCAGGCCTCAAAGAAAAATAAAAAAGCGAGAAAAATAGATCATTAATAGTGTGCCATCTGGAAATAATTCTACTCTTAATCCCATCCTAACAGCCTCCACCACATCTACTCCCACTTCCCCCTGCCAATCAACTGCACAACAGACAGTTTGAACACTTGATTGACAATTACACATCACCTCTTCCAAAAACTGTCAGGTAAGAGAGTAAAGAACAGTGTGAGGATGTGAAAAGCGCATCTCAGACAGGTGTTGGAAGTGATTCTGCCATGATTGGCAGCCACTCTGTGGGCACAGTGACCCTGGTACCTGTTGGTCTTCCAGATGTGGATGGTCTCCTCGTCCACGTTGTCATGTTTCAGCGCCTGCTCGTCCAGGAAGTCAAAGAAGTACTTTACGGCTGGGGGTACCACAGCACCGGAGCACAGGACGCTTCGGAAGAAATTATCCACAAACTGCTGCAGCGTGCCCTAAACACAGACGCACAAAGCAGGGGGTCTCAGCACTGCACAGACTGACCACCAGGGGGCGCACTGGCACAGCGGTCATCTTTTAGATCAATCATATGTAACATACAGGAGCTTTACAGTTAGTGGGGGTTTCCTGCTCACCTTGACCGAGAGCAGCCGTGTCAGGTAGATCTCTGTGATGGCTTTCGTCATCGATTTGTCCTTCATGCTGCCCCTCTTCGACTTGATCTCGTCGATCTCCTCCGCAGGCCGTACCAGGTGGAACACCTTATCGTCCTCCAGCAGCGCATTTCCTGCACCAGGAATCACATGCGACAGTGAGAGAGAGAGCCAATGAGAGCTTTGCAGCAGTGAGAGAGAGAGCCAATGGGAGCTTTGCAGCAGTGAGAGGGAGAGCCAATGGGAGCTTTGCAGCAGATACACAGTGAAAGAGAGAGAGCCAATGGGAGCTTCGCAGCAGTGAGAGAGAGAGCCAATGGGAGCTTCACAGCAGTGAGAGAGAGAGCCAATGGGAGCATCGCAGCAGTGAGAGAGAGAGCCAATGGGAGCTTCACAGCAGTGAGAGAGAGAGCCAATGGGAGCATCGCAGCAGTGAGAGAGAGAGCCAATGGGAGCTTCGCAGCCCCAGTCTTCTGGGAAGGTAAAGAGCGGTGGTAGATCACTCACTCTCTTCGTGGCTGTCCTGGTTCTGATCGTAGGACTGCTGTGGGTGCAGGACCTTGGACAGGACGAGTGTGGCATTGTCTCTCACCTGAAACACACACACAGAAACCATCAAAACTACAGCTCCCTTTCCTTCATTACTTCAGAGCCTCGGACTCTCCCCAGGACTCCACACTCACGTTGTAGTGGGCCAGAGTGTTCATGCGCTTCCATCGGCCCTCCTTCTGCGAGGTCAGGTCCAGGTCAGACAGGATCTGCCCTGTGGAGCCAGGGCGCCACTCTGTGGAGGGGGCAGAAATTGCACCATGAACAAAACTGTCACATCTGTGCACATTTCAGACTATAACCTCCTGAACATTCCCGCTGCATTTAATTTAACACACACTGTCTTCCAGGTAACAGTGCTCTGTTGCTGGGCCCATACTGTGAAGTGATGTTCCTCACCCAGAGTGACGCTGTCCACCTTGGGCCTCTGTGAGTACGGGTGGTTCCTGTACACCTGCTCGATGATCTTCTCCTTAACCTGGGAGATGGTGTCGCAGTTGAGTACCTTCACCGGGGTCACGTCCGGACCTTCCCCGTGGACGAGCACCTGCACGGTCTGAGAGCGACATGTCACCTGTTACCTGGAGCTCCAAAACCACCTGTACCCACCTGTTCGCCAATGCAAATTCCATACACTTATTCTACTCATACAGGCATCAGGCTCATTACTGGCTGCCAGGCTCCATATTTTTCAAAACAATGGTTCCTGAACTTCCTAAACATAGAACCTAATTACTGAATAATTACATTTACCGTGACCCACTCTACATGAAAATGGGGCCTAACATATTGTCAAATTTGAAATAAAGGAGATATTTTTAAACGTGTGTGTAGTCATATAATATATGACTACATGCAAACAAGCCAAAGCTCTGTTTGGTTAGATCAGAGTGCATGTCTAAGAGGGGGTGTAATACAGTAGCCTTTTTTTTTTTTTTCCTCAGCTAAACTCCCCTCTGACCCCCTCCCCCCAAGAGAAGCCCCATCCCCAGTCTGGGGAATGGCTGATTTCAGGCTTATCCTGCTATGAGGTTCAAAGCGGCATTTCTCCCCCAGCTGAGCTCATCCAAACGATGCAGTTACACTGTAACCATGACATCCTGTGCTTTGGCTCCCGCGTTCCACAAGCTGTTACGCTGGACGCAGACATCAATCACACAAATTACATTTGCCACATCTAAATAAATGAACTGCCCCCTGGTGGTGGGGCATGTCTCCATATGCCTGCGTAAACATACATTATTGAATCTGAAACCAATTTCTCATCCAGATGATGACATGCTATTATGACAACATTTAATTACCGCATGCAACGCTATTAAATAATCCTTACGTCAAGCCTGCATAGTTACTGTACCATGACGAATACATTATGCATGAGCCATGTTAATATATTCTTAGTGAATTTTATAACTTTTCCAGAGGTAATAACATAAGCTGTCAAATCAGAGAAAATTATACGTTTATCATCATTCAGTCTCCCAAAGCCCTCCTTTCTGTGGCACATATGCATGCTATTAATTCACAGAGAATGAAGAAAGATGGAGAGAAATGAACAGGTACAATGAGGGGCAGGGAGACGTTGCACTGGGTGTGCAAGTACCAAATTACTGGCCGCTAGTGTCCTGAGTGTCTCTGAAATGGCCATCCATCACTGCATGACGGTGCTGATGCATGATGGGTCGGCTGTCCCGTGACTCACCAGCACGCTGTACTCCACGTCGTCTCCCAGCAGCCCCGTGTCGTTCAGCGTGTACTTGGCCTTCTTCACCACCGCGTCCACCGGACCCTTCTCCACCTGGTGCTTGATGGCTTTAAACAGTTTGTACAGAGGCTCCCCGGCAGAGTCCTGCACAAACAGCGCAGCCCGAGTCAGCAGGCTAACTCACTGACACTCAGACATATTGTGACAGCACAGTCATATCACGACAGTACAGTCATGTCATGACAGAACAGCCTTCATCCACTGGCACTGCTTCAGACTGATGATCCATGTATAAAGTGTATCATTAGATAAACTCTAGAAAAAAATACTTGTTTCAAAATCAATAAGCTGCTACCCAGTAGACTTCAAATAATGTTTTTTTATTCTAGACAAAAGCTGCTATTATTGGTTTTTCATATTTTATATCTGTTATTATAGTTCTCTGTATGCCTGTTAGACCCATGCTGAGAAGTCATTTGCCATGGCAACTTCATTATATTAAAGGTGCTATACAAATAAAGGTTATATTCATATGTACTACTATAAAGCGATGCCTATACATCCTACAAGGATGAGGAGGAAATGAAACGCGCTGCAAACAGCAGTCAGATGAAGTCCTCCACAGTAACAGCATGGAAGCATGGCGTTACCTTCAGGAACTGGTAGAGGCAAATCGACATCCAATTGCAGAGCATCCTCTCCACCACTGTCTCTGACCTGGAGGTGTGGGGTGGGGGAAACACAAGGACAGCCTATCAGGGTGTAGTTTTCACAGCAAACACCAATCAGAGCAGAGCTGTGTGACGATGCGGACGGGTTCACAGCAGACCCCGCCTCCTGGCACTCACCTCCGCAGCATGAGTTTGGGGTTCTTGCTGTGGACGTACTGCTCCATCAGCTCCAGCAGCAGGGTCCGCATGATGTCCGTGTAGTACTCCAGTTTCCCGTGCAGCGCCACCGTCAGGAGGGAGGCGAAATAACCCCTCGCTCGGGCGTTGAAGTCGGGCCGCCCCTCCAGTGTTCGGATAAACTAACCACACAGACAGGAGGCGTCAGTCAGGTGGTCATTCCAACAAGCACATAATGTGGCCAGTGTTCACGTCATCCTCAGACAACGCCTTCCATTAATCTCACAAAAAAATGGCTGCTTTTCCTCATTAGTTTGCAGTGCAACCTTAAGCCATGTGTACTCCTTTCACTCCCACAGATGTATAATGCATACCTTACGGCTGTGAAAACACATCCGACAACAGAGGTAGCAGAATAAAGGCACCATAAGCCTGACAGGCAGACTGCAGAATTCGCACAAAGAAACAGACACGTGTGTGGAGGGAGAGGGAAGAAACAGTCTGACAGACACCCAGACAGACAGACAGGTAAACAGACAGATACACACAGACACCCAGACAGACAGGTAAACAGACAGATACACCCAGACAGACAGACAGGTAAACAGACAGATACACACAGACACCCAGACAGACAGGTAAACAGACAGATACACCCAGACAGACAGACAGGTAAACAGACAGATACACACAGACACCCAGACAGACAGGTAAACAGACAGATACACACAGACAGGCAAGCAGACAGACAGACAGCAGTGGGACTTACGTTGATGAGGAAGGTCTTGCTGTTGAGCAGGTTGGAGAACTGGTTGAGGGCCTGTGCCACGATAGCTCTGCGGGATTCTGGGATGTCCAGCTTGCCCGTGATCATCACGTCATTGGCGCCGTCTTTGGAGGGCAGGAAGAAGACCCGGTCGGTGTAGGTCTTGTAGTCGAGGAAGGGGATGCGAGCCTCACTGAGGTCACTGGTGTGGTCCTCCATCTCAATCATCAGATCTGAAAGGACATAGGTCACCGCCTGGGTCATCGACAACCTTTCATCACCATCTCAATTGGCCACACCTCACATTTCTGTCTGAGTGGGCTTTACTAGAAAACGGCAGGATGACAAATGACTATGACCACTAGAATTTTTAACAGCCATTTTAAAGGCATTAGCAGTGATAGCTAAGCATACACCCTGAGTGGAGTGGTGTTGAATGAGGAGGCAGACCTGTGAACTCCTTCTTGCAGCGGTCGCGAACACTCTCCTCCAGGTTCTCCAGCTGGTGCTTCACCTTCTCGTACTCCCTCTCGGCCTGCTGGCTCTTCCTCCTGCACAAGGACAACACACATTCACACGGACTGTCAGTGCATGGAGTTCCCACAGGCAGATGAGTATCACTGCTCAGGACCCTGCTGCAGAGGAGCATGATGGGAAATGAAGTCCGTTACCTGTAGCAGTAGACTGAGATGGCGATGATCAGCAGCATGGGGAAAACTACTGCTGGGATAATTATGGGCAGGGGGACCTCGTACTTCCTCTCGTAGTGCACTGAGCCCACCACCCACTCTCCATTCCCAAACTTAATCTGATAGAGATACAGAGAGATATAAGGCACAAAGCTTGAGAGAAAACCCTTGCTGAATCACCACAGATCAAACATACATTACACTACATTACTGTCATTTAGTAGATGCCCTTATCCAGGGCAATTTACACAGATCACAATTCTTACGTTATCCATTTATACAGCTGGATATTTACTGAGGTAATTCTGGGTTACGCACCTTGTCCAAAGGTACAGCAACAGCAGGGAAATGAACCAGTAACCTTTCGGTTAAGAGCCCTGCTCCTTACCAATATGCTACAGTGCCGCCCCCTATATATACAGACACTATATGCTACGCTAAGCTAACACTCAAAGCCCTCTGAAAGCCTTCCAAACTGCAGGCTCCTCTACATGGACCAGTGTCTCACCATGAGGTCCAGTGGGTCGGAGCTGGTGTCCCTCCGGTGCCGTTTGGAGCGGGCTTTGGGCTGTGTGGAAGGGGGGTCCAGGTAGAGCCGATCGTCCTGCAGGGTGCTGACCACACACTTAGCGTCCCCCACAAAAGCCTCCGCCTCCTTGGCGGTCATCGCCTTGGCAAAGCCCTGGCCCTGAGGGAGAAAGAGCAGAGCAGAGCGGTTTGGCCGTTGTCATGGACACAGCATGAAGATGCATTCCCTGACCCTGTGAAAGGGGTGATCAGGAAAAAACAAATCTCATATCTCCAATATTGGCATACGGTACCGATGAGGTGCCAGGTCGTTGGAGTGGTGAAAACATATCTACTGTATCAAAAAATAAAGTGTTTTTCCATGAAGACCAATCAGAACAGTAGTAGCGGCATGTTAACCGTAACAGGAATGCTGCAGGGGCGTGCAGGAGTACTGAGAGATCACTTCTGACAGGGCAGAGCGTCGTACTCACGGTGACGATGATGATGCTGGCCTCTGTGATGACCTTCTTGGTGAGCTCGTCGAAAATGGGGTCGGCATGGTAATCGAAGGGGTCCAGCTCTGCCTGGACGTTGTCCAGGAAGACGAAGGTTCTGAGGCCCTGGCTGAGGAAGGTCTCGTTCACAGCCGGAGAGAGGAACTGCAGCACCGTGTCGTTTTTGCTCAGGGCCTCCTGCACAAACTGCAACATTACATCACATTACAGTCATTCTGCAGACGCTCTTATCCAGACTGACTTACACAGAGCAGTTTTTAACATGTTACCCATGAATACAGCTTGATATTCACTGAGGCAATTCAGGTTTCAGTACCTTGCCCAATGGTAGTGGCAGCGCCCCAGCAGAGAACTGAACCGGCAAGCTTTGGGTTAGTATCCCTGCTCCTTACCGCTATGCTACACTGCTGCCCCAAAAGACATGGCCCGTATGGGGACCGAACCCGCAACCTTGGCGTTATTAACGCCACGCTCTAACCAACTGGTCCAGAACAGCGTGGGAGAGAGCAGTGTGACTCAAACCGCGCGGAGGCTTTGGCCTCTTTAGCGACGCGCCCGGTAAGGTGCTTAGCCACGGCAGGCTAAGGGACTCGCTGCCTGATGCAACCGACTGCAAGCAACATTCTCCTGTCACACCGGGCCGCGAGTCAGAGATGACAGCACAATTTCACGCCATTGGCTGATGGGTTTCAGTCAGGTTGTGAGGATTACACACGTTTCATATCCCCTCACTGCCTGATACAACAGAACGATGGAACTGCGAGGGAAATGCCGAGCGCATGTTCACATGAACAGCACAGTACATACAGAAACCAACAGAACACGTCTGAATGTGTCACTCAGTTTCATAATAACCAATGCCATGCTGAACACATAAATGCTGCAATAAAATAAAATCAACAGATGTAAAAATACTGTGATACACCAGAAAAGGAAAGATTTAGGTGATATAACAGGGAAAAGGGGAGACATTTTTGGGTTGAACATGGACACTCACCTCGACTGGATTGGGGTTGCTGGACTCTTGGGAGGAGGGCCTGACCCTCATGGTGGCCCTCTGGATGAGGTCGAACCCGGCCCCCGTCACCACGATGGTCCTGCCCCCACTGAAAGCAGCAGAACACTACAGTCACTCTCACGTTTCAGAGGGTGTCAGAGAGACTGGCACCGCTGCATTCAGTCTGAACCCCAGGGTGTCCTCATTCCGTTTATAGACTACATACATACAGCAGAGGGTTTTACTGACTGCCCTGTCTCACCACCTCTGATGTTTTCAGCGTGCGGTAAGGCCTCCACCAGTTTTGGGTGCAGCCATTGAAGTGCAAATTTCACATATTTGTGTAGTGAACGGTGAGGGGGGCGTTGGTGGAAGGGTGAGGGGGACGTTGGTGGAAGGGTGAGGGGGGCGTTGGTGGAAGGGTGAGGGGGGCGTTGGTGGAGGGCGTTGGTGGAAGGGTGAGGGGGGCGTTGGTGGAAGGGTGAGGGGGACGTTGGTGCAAGGGTGAGGGGGGCGTTGGTGGAGCTGCTTGGGGGACGGGACGTGCACGAAGGACTCACCACACAAAACTGCCCTGGGGGTGGTGCCTGTCCACTTTGGGGTTGTCGTAGAACTGGAAGGCCTTGGACACCTCTGTGCTGGCGTACTTCCCGTACCTCACTGTGACAGTCAGCGTGTCTGAGGGGACCTTTTGGTCCTTGTATTCACCCGTTTTGCAGGTGATCTCGCTGCCAAATGTCTCCCTGAGGGTGAGAAAAAGATAGTCAGCGAGCTTCCAGCAGGATACAGTGCACCAGGGAGGGAGAGAGGGCTGGCCCTCAGAGAGGGAGAGAACCAATCCCGGTTCACCAGTGGGTCCCATATCCCCATTCACCCAAACTCTATATACACTATATGTGCATACAGGCAAACTCCACTCCTATACTTCCATACAGCCAAACTCAACTACATTACATTACATTGTCATTTAGCAGATGCTGTAATCCAGAGCAACTTAAAATGTTATCCATTAATACAGCTGGATATTTACTGAGGCCGTTGCGGGTTAAGCACCTTGCCGAAGGGAACGGCAGCAGACCTTTTGTTTATGAGCCCTGATCCTAACCCCTAAACCACCCTGTTTGCAGACAAATCCAACTCGCGTGCAGCCAGACTGAGAGATGTCACAATGCTCCCGGTGTAGGAGAACCTCCCCAGGGGTGGGGGCGCTCTACTTACACAGAGCAGGCCACTCTCCCCACACTGATGCTCAGATCCTCCTTAGTGGCTGTGTCCAGGTCAGTGCCGGATATCGTGATCACCGTCCCTCCCGCTTTGGGCCCTTTGTCAGGCTGGACTGCTGCGGCATAGGGGTCCTGCGGGAAACAAAGGGAGAAAAAATTCTATTTATTGGTTTCATGAACCACTCAGTCTTTTACCTCTGTTTTGTTTAAGTAAACATTATACGTCTAACAATAATGTCTCACTAAAGCGTCCACAGTAATGGAAAAAAAAATCTATAAAAGCTTTCAATGGCAATAAAAGCTATTCAACAAAAATGGTTACGTTCATAAACATTTCGAGGCAGGTCTCAGCAGAGAATTAATCTTGTAACTCTGGGCTGCACTGAAATTTTTCTGCTTCTGTTAATGTCTGGCATTTAGAAAATGAAAAAAGACAATTAAAGTCATTCAGACATCACTATTGTTAAAAGCACTTCAGGGACCAGCTGGAAATGAAATGGGTTACAGCTCTGAGAGGCGGAGCAGGGCAGTGTGATGGATTTGGAGAACAGAGGGGGGGTTGGGGGGGTCACTTTACCCTGAATGTGAAAAGGACCTGAGAGGTCCCCCTTTTGTCTCCGTCCACCTCCACCTCCACCACACCCTCACGGGGACTGTCAGCGCCAACAGGACCAACCTCACAGACCACGCTGGAACGGGCAGAGAAGCATGGGTTATAAGCAGGACCATGACCGCACACATGGACACCATCCACGACCGCGTGCACCAGCCGTCCAGGACAGAACAATGCAAAGTGTCCAATGAATTTAAATTTCCAATGCGGCTGTGTTAAAGACATGTCAACTATACCCACAGGATACAGAAAGCAAACTATGCTATACCCAGGGTAGAGAGTGAACTTTACTGTGCTATACCCAGGGTAAAGAACAAACTTTACTGTGCTATACTGAGGGTACAGAGTAAACCTTACTGTGCTATACTCGGGGTACAGAGTGAACCCTACTGTGCTATACTCAGGGTACAGAGCAAACCCGACTCTGGAGTACAGGTTATCGTGCTGTACCTGGTGGAGACGGAGTATCTGTCTTGCTGGTGGGTGCAGGGAACCCCGGCCACACTGATGCTCTTAATGTCCTCCTTCTTGATGCCCAGATTGGACCCTTTGATGGTGACTGAAATTCCCCCTTTCAGAGGTCCATAGCGAGGGACGATCTGGGGAAAGAGAGTCAAAGCCATACGCAAGCAGGCTGTCATACGTAAGCAGGCTGTAAGAGACAGGAGACAACATGGCAACAGGAGAGTGAGGTAAGAAATGTCCACTGGAGTGAGTCTGCTTCAACACTATACACGTATGATGCTTCCAGCCCATAATTCATTATATAGATTAAGGATACACATATCACACTAGAGAAAGTATATAAACAACATCTCATTTCTGTCTGGTCAAGCTGTGATCCCAAACCTTGGTTGCCTCACTGGTTCTTCTCTTGTACCTCATAAGGACTTCTGTTCCAAAGCATGTATGTACACACACACACACACACACACACACACACACACACACACAGAGGGAGACTCACGTCGGTGATCTTGGGAGCAGGACAGTGCTGCATCTCATTGCCCAGACACAGCTCCCTGTAGATGCAGGAGCTGATGGTGGAGCACCACACGCAGCTGTACTGAGGGTCAGCGTTCTTGCACAGGCTGCAGTCCTCCCGGCCCAGGGAGCAGTTATACAGCGTCACTGAGGGAGGAGGACAGGATGCTCCAATCAAACCCTCCTGCTCCCTCTCTCAGACCCATATCCCCTACCTCTGAGGGCCAGCCCTCTCTCCCTCTCTCAGACCAATCCCCCCTACCTCTGAGGGCCAGCCCTCTCTCCCTCTTTGAGATCCAACCCCCCCTCCCTCTCTGACATCCACCCCCCCCCTCCCTCTCTGAGACCCATCCCTCTCTCCCTCTCTGAGGCCCATCCCTCTCTCCCACTCTGAAACCCATCCCTCTCTCCCACTCTGAGATCCAGCCCTCTCTCCATCTCTCTGAGGTCACATTCAAAGCAAGGCTACTCTCTGGCTCATTAGATAAAGCCCTGGGGTTATTACTGCACTCGACACTCCTCTGGCTGTAGTTTCCCACCATCCTGCACCGTGGCGCTACATACACACCGTTCAGAGTGCTGTCTATCTTCTTATCTGTGGCCACGTCCTTCACATGGAACAGCACGTCGACCGTCTGTGCTTTATCATAGAAAAACTGGCCAAAGCAAAAAGAGAAGAAAAAGATATTAAAAATAACATATCAGAGTCCTTACACAGAGGCAGACTGCAGCTCTCACACACTGGAGGATTTTAAATATACATTCTCTAGCTTGTGCTGTGAATCAAAAAGATGGTGCGTTTTTGATTAAATTCTGCTACTGCAAGATTTCCCAGAAAAACAACAGCCGAAGTGCATTGAATACCATTTGGCAGACATTCAAGTACTGTATGAAAACAAATCAATACATGAAAGGAGAATCTAGCTGAGGACTGGCTCAAAAGAGAAGCCGTATGGATTTCTGTGGGATCAGTGCATACACGTTTAGTGTGGAGAAACTGAGATACTGTCTCTGGCCATGAGGGGGAGCTAGAGCATCAAACAGCTTCTAAGGCAGTCCAGCGAAAAAGGGATCAGAAACAGAAAAAAGAGGACATTTTTAATCTGATTTCCCTTCCAGAGAGAGCTGGGGGAGGCACCGTGGGCAGAAAGGGGGTGTGGATTTAGTGACAAGAGTGCCCTGAATGTCCCTGCCGTCACTCCAAGTGGGGGCTGGCTGTTCCGGGACTCTGCATGCAGCTCCACACAGTCACACACCACACTGTGATGCTCACCGCAGGTCAGGACCTACAGTGTATCACATTCCTTGGGGAAGTACAGCTGTGCAGGCTAAAATTCAATCAATCAATCAACCAACCAACCTGTCTGACTGTCTTCTGCCGTGTCGATGAGGTATAACAGAAAGCACCTACATCCCTCTCCCTGCACCCCCCCCCCCCCCAATGCAGGACATCACCCCCCTCTGTGCTAGAGTAAACGGCAGTAACAGTCACCTCTGAATGGAGGACTTCACATAAAGCAGATCTGGGATCAGTCTGGTGAAGAGGAGTACATGATGAAGAATGGTGACAGGACTCTGGGATACTGACCTCATATCCCCCGAAACTGAACTGTGAGCCTCCTTCACGAGTGATCTCCTCCTCGGTCTGCTTCATCAGCTCAGTGCCGATCTTAAACTCTCGACCCTACAGAGGGAGCAGCCGGACGGAAGAGAGATCACACTTTAAACATCATCAGTTACTGCCTGGCTGAACACCAGTCAATGTTTCCCTACCTCACGCAAGCTCGGTAATATTTAATCTAAATCTTTAAACTGGGACCAGCAATGGGAACACCCATGTCAAACCATCTTCCACCTTTACATCAAATATACACAAAAGTATCATCAAAATGTATGCAAATGAGTATACTTTACCTTATACCTGTCCAGATTGACTCCCTCAAACCTGATTGGTGTTTTAAATCCCACAGGAATGAGTCCTGGTTCCTGGTTCTCAAATCTTGGACAGCTCATTGCCTGGGCAGAGAGGAGTGAAATTACTCTCAACATTTTTCCAAAAGTACAGCACACCCATGGGGGGAGGGAGGGTGTGTGTGGGACGACAAGCCGGCCAGGCCCTGCGTGTCTCACCTGCTGGTGTTTGATAATATGAGCGCCATCTATGGAGCCATCGCTGTCACTGCAGGTGTGATCCTGGGTGTTCCACTGGCAGCCCCACCTGCTGGTCACACAGGACATGCACCTGGAGAGGGGCAGGAGGGGGGGGGGGGGGGGGTGTCAGACGAGGGGAGGGGGGGACCGTACCAGCGGGAGTCTGGGTCTCCACTGTACTGCACACATTTCAAACACCAGACTGAAACGTACTCTACTGGATTCCAATCACTTCCGAGAGTGAAATACATCTCTCCAACGTCTGACGAGAAGAGCCCACTCATCAGATATTTTGCCCGGGCTTATGAGCGTATGGGAAGCAGAAAAATAATGCACATGAAGGATCGCGTTTCGTTTTGATTAATGAACAGGAAAGGGAAGCAATTTCCTTTGCTTCAAAAAAAAAAAAAAAAAAAAAAAAAAACAAACCAAGTACAGGCTGTGTAGAAGGACGCACGCTCGATTACAGTATTAGCCATGCATCACAGCTTGTGTTTGGAGATTTGTTTGTATTTCTGGCACCCGAGCGGAGGCCGTGGAGACTCACGGGGTGTTCTCACTCTTCCTCACGGCTGCGCCGCAGTTGTAGAATCGGAACTCGCTGACAGCCACCTCCACAGTTCCATTCACAAAGATCTTCACTGGCACAGCCACGAAATCTGAGCGCACACACACACACACACACACACACACACACACACACACACACACACACACACAGACAGAGGAGCAGAGTCACGACACGCAGAGACCCACACAGGGTAAGAGGCAACTTCACCTGGCAACGACTACCATTTACTACTAAATACTACCATTTCTATACATAAACACATTTCATATCTCTCTTGTGCACACGCACACACTCGCGCACATGCGCGCACACACACACGCGCACACACACACACACACACTACACAGTTTGAGATCCCTAATCCAGCTTCATGATTTCTAAACAGACAAAATTAAAATCGGGGAATGTGTTCAGTTCGAACACGCCAAGAACACACAAAGATGACACTCTTTACAAGAGTATAAATCAATTGCTTTGTCCAACCAAACAGTTGCCCTGGGTTTATGCATTTCTAAGGACAACTGTAAGGCCACTTTAAGGGAACTCAGCTCAGAGACAGTTCAGAGACATGACCCCAAGCAGCAGGAATTCAGGACTGAGGGACCCACCTTGTTTATCAGGAGTGGTTGGGATGCTTTCAAGGTCAGGGAGATTACAGGTGACCTTTGAGCCCTCCACCTCTGCCTGGCTGCTGAAACGCCCAAACCAGCACTGAAGTCTGTCAGACTCCCTGATAGTGGGGAGAGAGGGCACGCTTATCTCCACCTGCAAAGAGAAACCGCAGTTTCATATCAGCAAAGCCAGAATCAGGTCACCAGCACACAACCAAAAAACCTCATAAAAAAGGATAATTACAACAAAACAGAAACCTTTCTAAGCCTTTTAGAGATTCTGGAAATGTATGACAGATTCCTGAACCTCTCTGCCCTCTGACCTTTGAGTTATTTAATAATTAAGTGACTTGAAATAAAGTTCTTTGGTTCCATTGGACAAATGGGGTCAGTCTGAAGTAGATGCAATTAATATTGAAGACTGGGTTGTCAATTCAGGGACCGGAGCAGGAGCTAAAAGCCTGAACCTGATTAATTGGAGTGAACTGATGGGTATCGAAAACAGAGGCTGCATTATAAGGGACTTCAGCTCCACGGTAATTCAAAGTATAGCACTCTGTTCATAAGGATTCAACGTACTGAAGGCAGAATTGTTCCTGTGACACTGCTTAAATATTGAGCTTGTTAGAATAATTTTGGGCTCACTCAGAACATGTGATATGATCTGCAGCATTAAACTTGATTGAATAAGTGAAAAAAGACGTTTTGAATGCGACTACAATGAATTTCACATCATGTGCTAACTACCGCGGCTCCCTGAATTTAAAACATTTAGAGAAAAAGTCCTGCAGCTGAGCTAACTGCTTAGATGTCAGTTCATGCAGGAGGAAAAGGGACAAAAGACAAAAGACATGACTTGTTCCATATTTGACAACTTATTTAAAACTTATCTGAGAACTTCTCTCAAATAAGAGATCAACATTGTTGGAAGCTTCAAACCTCCATTTAATAAATTCATTTGTAGCTTTTTTTTCCCTATTTATGAATCAGCCACTTCTAAGAATCAGACGGTCGTTGCCAGATGGGGTCCCTCTTGGTGGGGTGCGCTTTATTTTAAAGCTGAAGTGCTGCTGGTTTCAGGAGTTCTGTGGGACAGAGCGTGCTGTCACAGGAAGCGAGTCACCCGTACCCGCTGCGTCTTCCTGCAGCTGAGGCTCGGGGGAGAGAAGGACTCGATGGCCACGCACTGCTGCCTGGGACTCCACAGCCAGCCGTTCTCCTCCTCCGCTCTCCCGCACTCCGACTTCCTGCTGCATCTGTGAGGGAACAGCACACCGATTGGCCGACGCTCAGCCCCGCTCTGCGCTTACCGCTTCCTGCTTGGCGAGTGATCGGGGAAAATTCAGCATACCGCCGGAGACAAAACGTTAAAACAAAAAGAACGACTGGGGGGGGGGGGCAGACTCGCTGTGCGGCCTGTGATGACATGCTTTATAGAGAATGTAAATGTGTTCCCCTCATGGCATGAGCAGGAGCAGATGGGGACACGCTACCTGCCCTCCAGCACACACCAGCCGCAGTACGGGTCCTTCTGAGCCACGCAGGACTGGCAGTCCGTCTTCAGGTGACACGCTTGCACAGGGACCTTGGTGATCTGCCACACAGACATCACGCTTACAGCGCTGTGCAACCAGCCTGTTACAGGCTGCAAAAGGCTTCTCACACCATCCTCAGAGGACGCTACGACTTCACAAGTTTCCACACAAGCACACATTTCATTAACGTTGCCAAAGAACTGCAGTGTAGCTGTGCAGATATTTTACTTCACTGTATGCATGTTATTTATTTATTAAATCATTTCACCTTACTCAATTTGCATTATACTGTGATTTCATCTTAATTTCTAATTGTTGATCGATGGGTTCGTACCTTTTTGTCAGTGGTGATGTACAGGTGGAGTATATGTTGGTGGTGATGGGTTCGTACCTTTTTGTCAGTGGTGATGTACAGGTGGAGTATGTGTTGGTGGTGATGGGTTCGTACCTTTTTGTCAGTGGTGATGTACAGGTGGAGTATGTGTTGGTGGTGATGGGTTCGTACCTTTTTGTCAGTGGTGATGTACAGGTGGAGTATGTGTTGGTGGTGATGGGTTCGTACCTTTTTGTCAGTGGTGATGTACAGGTGGAGTATGTGTTGGTGGTGATGGGTTCGTACCTTTTTGTCGGTGGTGATGTACAGGTGGCTGCGGTTTGTGTCGAAAAAGAGGTTTTTATTCACTCTGTGACCTGTGTTGTCCCCTGGCCCCCTGCCGTAGGGCACAGGTTTGCTGGACAGGTGCACCTGGGCAAAGCAGACAGGGACAGCACTGTGAAAGAGCCCCTAAACAGACACAGCACTGTGAAAGAGACCAGAGACAGACACAGCACAGGGAAACCCCCCTTCAACAGGTCACATATCAAAACCGCACTTGGTGCTAAAGATAAGGAGCATTGTGATTCTGAGTTCATCTTTTCATTTAATCGCATCATTTAAATGATAAACCCCTGTGGGATCCCCATGTCACTTCATAAGTCCCTACCAAGAGAGTAACCCCTAATCGCCCCCTCCCCCATCCACACGGTACCCCACCACATTATATCTACCTCTAACTATAACCCTGCAACCCTGCTATACCTCCTAATGCTGGAGCCCTCTCCTCTTGCCTAGTAGTCTTCCCCAAAGTATTAAGGCACCATCTCTGCCACATGCACGCACGCAAACACACACACACACACACACTCTCTCTCTCTCTCTCTCTCTCTCTCTCTTTCTCTCACCTTGTGCACCTCTCCGGTGCTGGTGCCCAGGAAGGCGACGGCGTGCTCCTCTTCCACAGACACAGCCACTGCGGTCAGTGTGCCAGGCCGGTGGTACACAGCCTCGGCCTTCAGGGCAAAGTCCGGCGTGCTGGCCAGCGGCGAGGTCAGGAAATCCGCTCCACACCGGTACTCATTCACCAAATCCGCCTGCAGGAGAGAAGCTCACAGGTCTCCACCAGTCCTTCGATACAGCCTCTCTCTCAACACCCTCATCCAATGCACGCAGATACACAGCTCCAATCTTTAAAACATTAAACACAGCACTCATAATTTCACTCTCACGTCTCTGGACCTAATCAGCCACTGTCAGATATACTTTCATACTATTCATCTTGGAACTGCATGTGTTATTGGATAAAAAGAGCTTTTGAAATGACTGACACTCACAGAACCAGGGACGGAGCAGAAGTTTGTGGTGGATGACGAGTAAGGTGGAGTGACGGCCATCTTCTTGTCAATCTTCCCCTGGCTGGTGTAGCAGGCGCCGATGATCTTCACCAGCTGGTCGTTTATGGCATTCAGCGGGTACATGCATAGGCCGGAACGGGTGCTGCCCTCCACTGTGCTGAACACCGCGAACAGAACCCTGTCTGAGGCCTGGACCGTCCCGTAGCGGCCGGACCCGGTCAGCGAGGCCGCCAGCTCGGCCCCGGGGGGCGCCACATACGCCGCCTGCACCTTGTTGAAGGAGCCGTCCAGCCCGCAGTCCAGCTGCAGCTCTGTGTAGGAGTAGTAGTGCGGGTCACTCTCGCACAGCCGCGACACAAAGGTGAAGTACTTGTCCGTCGTGCCCGTCTTGCGGGAGAACAGGAAGTAGACAAAGTCGCCATCCTTAAAGGCGTGGCGGAAGTCGTGCATGTACTTGGGCACAAAGGGGTTGGCCTGCACGGTGGAGGCCTCCACGATGTTCTCGAACACCACCCACTCACGGTAATCCTGCAGGATGCGCGTGCTGATCAGTTTGGCCCCGTCTAGGCTTCCGTAGCCCTTCCCCACCAGGAAGACGCTCAGCGTGTCGCTCTCCTTGGTGAAGGTGGACATGACGCCCACCACCGACACTGTCTCCTCGATGCTGCCCACGTAGGTCTTCTCGCCCTTGCTGTCGTTGTAGTAGACCTGCTGCTCGATGTTGGTGAGGTTGAGCAGGGAGCAGATGCCCTTGAAGAGGCTGCCGCAGACCACCAGCGAGCCGTTGCTCTTGTGCACCAGCAGCAGCTTGTTGATGTTGTCGGTCATCTGGGCGGTCTGGCAGGTGAGGTGGATGGGAGGGGTACACTGGCGGCTGTCCCTCTTGGGGCCCGTCTCCTTCTTTCTCTCCAGCTGCAGGAAGGCGTCCAGCTGGTAGATGGCGTTGACGGCGCCCAGGTAGACGCGGCCGCTCTGTGGGTCCTGCACCACGTTGTTGACGGGCGTCTCCGTGTTGAACACCTGTAGGGTCTCCTTACAGCAAGCAGCACGCATGAAGAGTAGGAGCAGCAGAGCGGTGTGGGCCCACCTCGCCATTTCTGCAGAGAGGGAGAGAGAGGGAGAGAGAGGGGGAGAGAGGGGGAGAGAGGGGGAGAGAGAGAGAGAGAGGGGGGGGGGGGAGAGAGAGAGAGAGAGAGTGAGAGGGGGAGAGAGAGACAGAGAGAGAGAGGGAGAGAGAGAGAGAGAGAGAGAGAGAGAGAGAGAGAGAGAGAGAGAGAGAGGGCGAGAGAGAGGGAGAGAGAGAGAGGGCGAGAGAGAGAGGGCGAGAGAGAGAGGGCGAGAGAGAGAGAGAGAGAGAGGGCGAGAGAGAGAGAGAGAGGGAGGGAGAGAAAGTGTGTCAGAGCTGCACTCTACAGTCAAGGAGTGGCTATGGAATTTTCTTATACAGAACACACCACTACACACATATTACAATTTCACATAATTAAGGCCAATGACTATAATTCACAGCTAAATTACACTATTTATTTCCCTAGAGCGCACCCTTATTCAGAGAAACCTACATAGCTCATGTACAATCCATTCATACAGCAGGTTATTTATGAAAGCCATTTGAGTCAGGAGTATCCCACGTGGGAATCGAACTGGCAACCCCTGGATTACAAACCCCGCTATACAGCACTGTTGCCAGCTAAACCAAGTCTGATGTTAGTAATGCACATGCTCATCTTGATCTCAGAGGTGTTGAGGGAGGCTTCCTCGGATCGGATCAAAGTCAGAGTCATGAACAAGGTCACCGCTTATTCAGCTGATTGTTTTTCCATCTGTTGCAGATGAAAAGGCTGCATTCCTCCACGCCTGATTAACCTGCTCTCAACTGCGCTGTGAGGGCACAGACACAACCGCGCCGTCGTCTGCATGCGTGTCCACCACTCACTCACTCACTCACTCACTCACTCACTCACTCACTCACTCACACACTCACTCACTCACTCACTCACTCACACACTCACTCACTCACACACTCACACACTCACACACTCACACACTCACTCACACACTCACTCACACACTCACTCACACACTCACACACTCACACACTCACTCACACACTCACTCACTCACTCACTCACTCACTCACTCACTCACTCACTCACTCACTCACTCACTCACTCACTCACTCACTCACTCACTCACTCACTCACTCACTCACACACTCACACACTCACACACTCACACACTCACACACTCACACACACACTCACACACTCACTCACACACTCACTCACACACTCACTCACACACTCACTCACACACTCACTCACACACTCACTCACACACTCACACACTCACTCACTCACTCACATACTCACTCACACACTCACACACTCACACACTCACACACAATGCTCGACTCATCTTCAGAGCTACAGAGGGCTGCACTGTGGCCTCTGTTGAATTCACGCACAGACACTTGCATTAAAGTGAAAATCCTGCTACAGTGTCCTGGGAGAGAACCCACAGAATCTGCGTTTTACAAAGCTACCCAGCCCTCCCACTGAATTCTGCACACGGGGGGGTGCTGGCAGTGGGGGGAGCAGAATGCACCCTTTGGGTCTGGTTAATTTGAGTTTAGCTTCTCATTTCCATACAAGCATCCTTACATCTCTCGCGTTCAAATGAAGCTCATTTAATTTACAATCTATTCCGCTGCTCAAGTATATTCCAGCCGTTCTCTCTTTTTAATTCATGCCCACAAGCAATTTTATTACAAACTGAGCAATTCACTAGAGTGCAGTCCATATTCAATAGAGTAATAAGTGTACACCAATTACTCTTTCAGTTCTAACTAAGGCGGTGAGTGAAGCTGCAGCAGACTGCTGTTCTGTGCTCTGGGATCGGCTGAGTCTCCCTGAGACTCGTCAGCACAGACCCGGCTCCACCTGTGCTTCACTCAGCCCTTCACACAACAAAGCACCTCAATAAGCCATCTCCGGCTGCCGCGCACCTCCAAACCCCATCTAAAACCCCCCCCCCCCCAAAAAAAAAGAACAGAAAATCCAATCTGCTGCTGAGTGAATTTCTCTCAGGTGGTGTCTGTCTGCGGGTCACTGTGTTCCACAAAAGGCAAGGGCACAGAAACCCCGAGCATTTTCAGAAGGCTCTGCTAGCCCCCTCCCCCCACCTGCCTGCTCCCCCACACTCTGACACACACACACACACACACACACACACACACACTTCTAAAACATCCCAGAGGGGTCTATCAGTGGGCCACCCACGCTCCCCTGCATTAATAAGAACTTCTAAATGTAGCGGCTGAGTTTACAGCGCGGCTCTAATGAAGCTCCGAGCGGTTGGAAATAAACAACAATGAAGCAGCCACATCTGGACCAGCGGTGAGAGAGTCCGCTGGCCAATCGTAACGCAGGCACAGCGCAGAGAGCGAGCTTACCTTCAGCAGAGAACGTGCCGCTTTCAGTAATGTGTGCTACTCCACGTGTGCTTCCTCCGTTGGAGAAACTGGGATCGGTTTCGTTTTCTCTGTGCCGCGACAGCCGCCGGAGAGACTCCAGCACACACCTGTACGGGCCTGAAAGTCAGCACAAGGCAGGGTGTGGCCCTTTGATTATTTTCCTGGCTGTTATTGGCCAGCCCCCAAAGTAAAGGTTTGCTCGTCTTTCTGCGCCTCCCCGCATGGCCACGGCATGTTTGTACAGGCAGAGCCCAGCAGTCTGTCAGCCTCCGGGGTGTAAAAAGAAACAGGGGACGCACAGCGGAAAGCTCCAGGCTCACACACACACACTCTGCAGCCATTTCTTACCGGCCTGAGTGCATCTGAACAGCCAAGACAAACCCCAACAATACCCCTCACCTTGGACCGCTGGGCCCCGCCCTGTCTGGTCCACAGACAGCAGTCCTGAGACTCTGTGTCAGGTATCGGCCCCAGCCGTTCCGGGATCAGGGCAGAGGCTCCACAGCCCCTTCGTCCCATCACCACCCCTGCACCCCCCCCAGCATGCACTCACACAGCCTCTCTCTCGGGTCACACCCCCACCCACGGGAGGAAATCATTACAGCCGGGATTAAGGCCGCTCCCAGAGGGCCGTATGCCTCGGGCCTCGATAGTGATGAAGCATTTTTGAGTGGCAGATGCGGCACAACTGTGACATGACAGAATGAGAGTGAGGCTTCAGCACCTGCAGCCCAGATGCATTCTGAGCTGGCCTCCTCGGGTCAGTGTCACCTGGGACTCCGGCCACACCTGGCAGTGAGGGACCATCACCCCCCCCCCGTCCCCCCAACACACACTACTCCGACAGAGAGCCGTGCCCCCCCCCGTCCCCCCAACACACACTACTCCGACAGAGAGCCGTGCTACAGCGCTCCTCCTGCATGCCGGGTCGGTGAGGAGACGGTTAATTTTCAGCGGCGGCTCGGCTCCTAATTCTCTCCGCTTTGGTGTTCTGCTCGGTGGCGATAAAGAAAATACAAGGAATATTACAAAGGGATTTGGAGTGATGAGAGCAAAGCCAGCAGAAACAAACTTCCTTCAGGTGCCGGCAGTGTGAATCGCACGCCGCTCCCTCTGAATGAGAACGACACAAAGGCTTCCCTCATTGTGCAGATAAATGTGTGCGCAGGGGCTCGCTCTCAGCGCGCCGGCCCCCGGCACACGCGGCTGTAAATTGTTTTAGGACTGCTTAGAAAGCTCGCGTCATGACGCCAATCCAATTTCCGTATGAACAATTACCCTGCCGTCAGGCCTGACACTTCATTTATTTCAATTTGACTGACTCTGCGGTCGGCTGCGAGACAAGCAGCCCCGGAGTGCTGGCAGCGGCGAGGACGCCCGTGGTCCAGGGGAGGTCCGCACAGACGCCCCGACACCTGGCGGCCCCAACACCCAGCGGGAAAATGATCCAACCCCCACCACCACCGAGACCACAGGGACACCATCTCAGAGTGCTAACAGAGTAGCTGCAAACCCCCGCTTTAGAGCACACGCAGCAAGGGGCCAGGGTTCTCTCTCCCTCCCCCTCTCTCTCTCTCTCTGTCCCCTTCCCTCCCAACCAGGGCATAACCTCAGCTAAATCACGCGCACCTCACTGCACTGCACCTTACTGTACCAAACAGTAAACTGCACCTTACCACACCTCATCGCACCGCACTGTACAACACAACATGCCTCCCTGCACCTTACTGTACCATACAACATACTGCACCTTACCACACCTCATCGCACCGCACTGTACCACACAACATGCCTCCCTGCACCTTACTGTACCACACCATGACAGGCCCCCCCAGACTCCCTGCTGCCCTGTGCCAGGACGACAGTACAGCCCTGGCCCCACCCTGGCCCCGCCCGGCCCCGCCCCTCCCTCCTGCAGCAGTTACCCCAGCGCTCACACCCCGCGCTACGACACAGGGCTCTGGATAGGCGTGTATGCACAGATTCATTTCATATTCCAACATTCGACGGCTCCCGAGACTGAATATTCATTTTTCAGTCATACTCACCTTCCCCCCTGATGGGATGAAATTTCTGTTGTGTGTAAATAATGAGTCGGTGCTTAGAAACCTGCGTGCACTCACATTTTCAGACAGGAAAATTAATAACATCAAGGAATTATCTTATTTGATGCAGGGTTCTGGGGCTCTCCTTCATGCATACTAATGAAACAAGTACAACTTTTCATTTATTTTCTGAATTAAATGTTTTAACACTGATCCAAGTGAGGAAATAGTGATCTCAAATATTCAAATAATGGAATAATGGGTCCAGGCCTTTGGATCTGGCATGCTGCTGGACGCAAGTACAAGAGGAAGATGTGCTTCGCCTTGGTTTGGGGTCAAAGGTTGCGTTGAGTGAAGCTCTTCCACCGCAAGTCCCACTCTAAATTAATTCTTTCATTAGCAAACAAAGCCACACTTCTGTGTAATCAAGAATTCATGACAGGATAGAAAGGAAATCTATTACACACCTTATTGGTTATAATGAATAAACTTCAGACGCATTAATGCCAATGAGGCATGAAGGTATTCGCAACACAGTTTCACTCATCCTCAGGTTGTAGGTTCGAGGGGAATACAGATCCTTGTCCTCCCTCCAGACTCCAGGGCACATCTCCGAACCTCACACTGGCCATCTGAACACAAGCTCACACTCGCACTCGCACAAGTCACCGTCACATGACCTCTCAGGATGAAAGCCACGGTTGATTCCACAGCGAGCGACCGGCCATTCATGTCATCTCTGACCGCCCTTTTGTTGAACGTCCTCTGAAAGCCCGGGCTGTACTGTATGTAGAATAGCATGTTTCATGAGTGGGGGTGCCATGGTCTGAGGGCTATTCATTGTGGCAGGAAGCAAAAGCCTGCTTTGTTCACGCTTGCAAAAGCGCAGTAAAAAAGGTCAGTGTTATGTTTGCACCGAGGACAGCCCGACTCTTCAGTTGGGATGACTCCGGTCTCAAACTTCCTCGTGAGTCACTGCTGTGACTTCAGTCCCTGGCAGCTGGAGCTGTCAGAAAGCGCCCTCCGCTCGCCTTACCATGTGATTACGGTCACACACCTTGCATTGTACCTGTGTGAACAGACATTTCCTCACCACGCAAAATTACACTTCAGCTGAAGAGACTGTCGGATATGCTGTTTCACCTGATTGGTCAGTTTGTAAACCCTGTAATTGATCGCAAAGCCCCAGTGTCACAATAAAAAACTGAACACAGGCCCTGTGTCTGACTCCACTTCTAAACAAACCTCAAAAGTTGTCTGGTACACACGACCAGTGTTACCATTCCTAAACCTTTTCAGGCCTGCTTTCCAGGAAGCTAGCACAAACCACCCTCTCACATTGTTCATACCTACTCTACAAACACCCTAAAGACACAAAATCAACAGGGCTTGTCTAATAGCTACACAAACACCATTATCTGGCCCCGTGGGCCCTCTCAAAGACCGGACCTGAGTCTGTGCAAATCTTGGCCGTCTCCCTGCTCTAATGAAAAGCTCTACACCGGCACGCTGAACAGCCAGAGACTGCTAGCCCACTGCATTTGGAGG
Organism: Megalops cyprinoides; assembly: GCF_013368585.1. NCBI lineage: Eukaryota > Metazoa > Chordata > Actinopteri > Elopiformes > Megalopidae > Megalops > Megalops cyprinoides. The sequence goes on from NC_050605.1 coordinate 23,563,025, forward strand.
CAAAATGAGGCCCTGCCGTTTGAGCCAATTAGCGCTCTTCAAGAGGCAAAAAAACCTGGTGAAGTCAATAAAACTCTGCTGGATGAAGATGGGGAAGAGGAGGCCTCTTGTTTACTCTGAAGCCCGGAAAGCTCGGCACACAATGTCCGTACGCATAAGATCTCCGTGCCTTCAGAGACGAGACACTGGCTACAGGTCAGTGGTGACGGAGAAGCCCAGAGATCCGTGACCTTCTCCTCCAGACCAGCATGAGTGCGTGTTTTCCTGTCCCCGTCACTCGGAACGAAATGTCAGCTTCAACACACGAGCCGCCAGGCTCGACTCCACAGGCAGAGGCTCCACAGTTGGCTCGTATGCACTCACAATCGCCAATGGCATTCATTTTTAAACCCCCAGTGGTTGTGGGATTTTAGGATAGCACCACGCAGAACAGTGCCACGTGACTGTGCCCCCTCCGCCCCACTGCCTCTGTGCCGAGCGTGCTCCAAAAAAGCCCTCACCCCCGGCCAGTCTGAGACGAGCAATGTGATTCTGCACCATGTTCCCTAATCACAATCCCACAGCGCTGTGCTCTCATTACTAACGAACCAAAAGTACAAACACTTCCTTGCTCTGATCCACACAGCCTTTTTCCGCTCACACACACGCAGACTCCACACATAGCGCAAGTGTATTTTTTCCTCTCAAACAGGCACGAGGGCTTTAATTATGATTTCTCATTCGCAGTTCCCGGGCCCGAGGTGTTGCCGTGCTGAAGATCTCGTCTGAGATACGAGATGAGACCGACAGCTCGGACGTGGAGGTTAATTAAGTCTGAAATCGGGGAGATGATCAGTGTCGTCAGCCGCGTGTCTGACAGGTGTGGAGACAAGGCCTCACCTCTCTGTGTGCAGAGAAATCAGCAACCTCAAGAGCAACAAATTCAGGTGGAAACACAATGTACCCAAAGTACCAACTCCGCACGCGGTGTCTAGACTACTTACCAGCACAACTCCTCTCCAGAAATCTCTCCGACATTTAATCTTGGTAAAATAAATAAATAAATGCATTTTCGCTATCAGAAAGGACAATTTGGTGTATTCTGTGGAGTCATTAGGAATTCCTGTCAGCGTGGTCAGGGCCTGCAGGGCTGTAATCCTTGAAAAGCAGACTGTGGTACTGAACCAATAAAAGAACAGATTTTATATCACCGCGGATACGTGCACTGTCCTCAGGGCCCTGGTTATTGATCCCAGCGCTCGTTCCCAGCCCTCTAATGTGTGAAACCCAGCTGTTCCTAATCTGGGGGAGAGTATAAAGGTTAACGTAATTACCCCTTTTCTTCAAAACAAACCGGTTTCATCTGGTTAAAACGGAATGATAGCTACACCATAGACACCGCTGCAGAAAAGCAGGTCCCGCGCTAGCTTCTGTGTGCCCGCTCTTCCTGCGGAGGTTATGCTTTTCCCGTCATGTGTACGCTGTGACATTTTGTCAGGGTTTAAGCAGGACTAAAGCTACATCAAAGCCCTGCTTTTGTTGGCAGTGGTTTATTAGTATCTCCTGCTCAGCTCGGTGTCTGAGGCTCAGATAGCAGGACTGTCTGCCAGTCAGCCCCCCGATTCCTGTGCTTTATCTCTCCTGCCTTCTGCTGATAATCACCCCGCCTGCCCCGCGCCAGCCCGACCACATGGCCGGGCCTGGAATGACCTGTAGAAGAGCAGGAGATCGAGGGTCAGTCCATGCTCAGTTCGGCCTCTGACTCCTCCACATCACCAGCTTTCTCTCCGGCCCCCTTCAGCTCTGTCCACACAGGAAGTATTCATTTCAAAAATTCAGAGAGCACAGCTGAATGGAAATTGACAGTTCAGTTCAGGATGAGGCTCTTTTTGGAAATGTGCTGGCTAGGCCGACTTCAGCCACTTTCTGTGCTTCTGTGGGTAGAGTTGCCATAACAAAGCACTGTTCTGAGTTCAGCTACTTCCTGTGCTTCTATGGAGGTGGACAGCATGGCCACAACAAAGGACTGCTCTGATGGAATATGAATGGAAGGACAGACAGAATCAAAACAATTTCAAAACACACGTTTATAAAGGTAATACTCCATATCTTGGCACTAAGAATTATTAATAGCTGAGCTATGCAAGTACAATTTTCGCTGTTTATCACCTCCATTTCTCCCACATAAGACCGATTAATAACTGAAATCTTCCCTACGCTGCCATCAATTAACACAAGCTAAATATAATAATCAGATTACCATATTTTTTGCACTACATAATTACGATTTTATTCCATTGAGGAAAGGGCTCTCCTAGAGCTCACAAGTAAACAATGGCATTGAAGCCTGTAAATTAAAGCATAATCTTTGATTGTGCTTACTTCATAATTCTCTTTCATCTTGAATACAGTTTATATGAGGAAGTATAACTATGACCTGCTATACCCCACAGCCCGGTGAGGTCTTGGACAAGAGAGAGGTTGCCAGATCAAATCCACATTATACTACAAAAATGTTCATGTGCATGTGTATGACTCTACATGGCAAGTTGTGTATGTGTATGCAATAGAAGGGGGGAGTGAGATAGAAAGTAAGAGGCAGAAAGTGTGTGTGTGTGTGTGTGTGTGTGTGTGTGTGTGTGTGTGTGTGTGTGTGAGAGAGAGAGAGAGAGAGAGAGCACAAGTGCTTCAACAACACAGCCTTTGTTTCTGATTCAAGTGATTGTTCTCACCCACAAGGGTAAAAGATAACCCCCCCATTCAATGACAGATTAAAGGCCTTACGCTGAAGATCCTTATTAGACACAACCAATTAAACTGGTGAAAAAAATACACAGCAGTATTGATGTACTGTAGGTAGCCTCAAATTAATACTCTGATGTGAAGAAACTCCACAGAGGTTGGTTAGTAGTTACTACCAGTCATCCCGGTCCTGATAAGAAAAAAAGAGCCGGGCAGATCTAATCAAATTAACCACTGATCCACTGACTTCATCTAAGATCTAAATACCCCTTATTATTAAACGAACCAATTCTCTACTCCAGGCCGGCACTGAGACATAAACCGATTTCCAGGTGATAAGTTTCCTAATTGCTTTCATTAAAGATGCATCCTCTTAAAGCATCCGCACTGCATCATTTTAATTACTTGTGCAAAAGCCTAATTGGTTGTATCCTTCGTACCGGAGGCTAACATACACCTAATTAAGCTTGAATCAAAGCTTACAGCCAGAGCAGGGATCTACCCCGCATCATTTCCCCAGACTGTAAACAGCACTTATTTGATGTTCTCTTGTTTACCTCTCATGGAATTTCCCCCTTGTTTTGGGGCGAGAGGAAATTTGCAGACGGGCCTGTCCTGATCGATAGGGGTCTGACCAAGGGAGGCTTCATCAGCTCTCACTGCCCCCCCCCCCCCCCCCCCCTCCAGGCTATGGAGCCAGTCTGCAGAACAGCTAACTGTAGCAGAAGGGGGTTGTCTCTGATACTGCAACGGTCTGTTCCACATGAAAGCGTTCAGAGAACCTCCTTAAAATCTATGGTCAGAAAGCATATGATATCTCGGCAACAGCGGCAGAGAAGGCCAACTGAAAGCTCTGAAGAGAAACACAGGAAATTTCTGTAAAACAACTTTTCTAATTAAGCATGATGCAGGTTTTGAATCATTTTTTATGTGCAATGACGGGAAATTTCCAATTTTGCAACAGCAGAAAATAAAGTTTCCAGAGAATATACAGTTATGGATCTGTCTTTGAAAAACGATTTTCTAATACAAACAGGGGTTTGATATCTAAAAGGAAGAAAAGAAAAGGAAATTTTACTCAATATTGTTATACATTTCCCATCAACATTACTATTCAGGGAATATTGTTTCGAAATATTTTTTATCCTGAACTACATTAAGCGTAAGGTATCATATTGTGAGCTGAATGAATCATCTCATGCCTAGTTATTTATAATGTAGTTATACATCTATGTGCCTGTGCTCAGTTTGGAGCAAATTATCTATTTTAACTCCATTTTTACTTCCATATGAGAGCTACCTAGTAGCCTGTTCAAACCAAACTTAATTTTGGCCCAAAATAAAACGAGTAGCATCTGAGAGCACTGGCATGACCGCATTCTCAGAGATTTGGCCCTGTGGGAGGAGGGCAAAGAGGGCTTTGCCTGGATTAGCACATGTTTCCAGGGCACTGAATTCTCTTTCCTTTAGAAAAGCGTTCAGTGACAGTGTACATGCGAATATGCCCATTCTGTCAAGTGGCACCTCCGCGATGGGCATTATGAACACAGACAAAAACATTGGCACAAATGTAGAGCTATCACCAATGAAGCAAAAACGCTAATGATGCTATTTAATCCAAAACCGCCTGTAAAGCGCCTGACCTATTTCCATGGCTTTTGTTGCTTTATTGAGGTAATCTGGCTAACAGGCTGTTCTGTACTTTAAGCTGTCTTTAATTTCTCTGCCTACTGTACTGAGGGGCCCACAGTCTTAAACCCTCACCGACACCCACACCCAGCACTCATTGAGGGGAAATACAATAAATCAGTATTCAACCGATATGTTTAATACATGCAGGACACACAGGGAGTCTGTCCTCAGGTCTGTACCCTCCTCGTCAAACAGATGGAAAAACATGCTGACCATCTTGACTCGGAAGCCGTGCTGACGCGGTCCGGAACGCAGCTCTGAGGCAGAGCGTTCATCTTTCCCTCGTAGCAGAGGAGTAACCCTTCTGGACAACCACCCGAACCAAAATTAGGGCTGCACGATATAGCCATCGCGATATATCAAATAGTTATTTTTAGCGCAATAACAGCTATCCCTGGTGTGTGGCGTTAGGGTTCTTCCTGTATGTTTTTTCCCTTCAGTCTGATGCAGGAGCACACCTCCAAAGTTCAGTGAAATGCTTCCAGGGCAGAAAAATATCACCTGTATCTATATGTTAGTTAACTTACCTATTAGCTTTGAAAAACACATAGCATATGTTTTCACTCTTTATCTTTGCTGCTTCCATGTGGTAGATAGAAACACATAGCTACATAGCGCTGTTGCTGTGATATCAACATTGAATAGATATGAGTGGCGTTTTTTCCCCCGGGAGCATTTCACATGGCCTCGGAAAACTGGAGGTGCGCTCCCGCATCAGGTATGACTAAAGGGAGAAAAATACAGGAAGAAACCCAACGCCATATACCAGGGATAGCTGTTATTGCGCTAAAAATAGCTATTCGATATATATACAAGCCCACGGTCTGTGGGTGCTGCACAAGCTGAGTAACTCCACGTTTGATCTTAATTAGGGCCGTGCTGCCCACAGATCCATTCACACGAATGCAAAGCCTCAAAGCGAAGGTGAATTCACATTCATGCCTTTAATTACAGCCTCTTTGTCACAAATGCAGGACGATCACATTCCACAATGTGGGATTTAACTTCCAGTCAGTGCATTAGAGTGCACTAATACCGCACCTAAGGAGGACTACACCTATCATCTCTCTGACAATAGCTTTTCAATACTGACAGCGAGTGTTTGGGCAGCTCGAACTGCGTTTTACGTTACACAGCCCTGCTGTTCACACAGAGCATTATCTGCGGGAACAGGATCCCACTGAGAAAGGATGAGATGAAGTAAGGACACTGAGCGTTTCATCTCGGTGGGCCTTTTGTTCACTATAGTGTTTCCTGCCTGGGCTTCTACTCAGAGGCAAACATTTCTGCAAAAAGGGCTAATCCTCAACGCCAAGCCTCAGTTTACCCGAAAAACAGGGCTTGCAAGAAGAGGCATCTCTCAGGCTCACCAGATGAAAGCATGGCACTAGTGACACGCAGTTGCGTTATCGAATGGGAGATGCTGATAGTTTTTACGCGGAACAACGTGCCCATTTGCGTTATTATTTTGACTGGACCATGATCAGTAGCAGCTGGGGAGAGTGATGATGTGAGTTTGCCCCTGAAGCCGCACTGACTGTACTTCATATAGCAGCCGTCTGTGTAACCTAATGGGAGTGAGTGCACTGTTCCAATATGCTGTACAGAACTGATGTGCTCTTCCATAAAAGAGAATGGACAACAAAAAATAATTATTACAGTTTGTCATTCATCTAACTACGTTTAGTGCCCTCCACATGAAAATAATAAAAGGGCAAACAGGAAACTGTGTTAATCTCCTTTCTCTGTTCCTGGATATGTTTTGAAACTTTAAAACCCTCTGGGAAGTGAACACCTGAGAACTTCGTGTCTTACTTAATGGACTGTCCGACCCCGGAGTCAGAGGTGCGACACCGCATTACTGAGACAATGTGAGCGGGACAAAAAGGATTTCTGTCATTGTTTCCTGGAGATGGAAATCAGAGGATGTGGAGGCCATGAGAGCAGCTCTTATCAGATGGGGATTCCTGATAGCCAGCACACTGGGGAAAAACAAGTGTGAGTCACAAGGCAGCAATTACAGCTGTGCTTCACTCGCTGCTCCACACCAGACTCCTCTGAACAGCTCCTCTCTCTCTCTCCCCTCTCTCTCTCCCCTCTCTCTCTCTCCTCTCTCCCCCCTCTCCCCTCTCTCTCCCCTCTCTCTCTCCTCTCTCTCTCTCTCTCTCTCCTCTCTCTCTCCTCTCTCTCTCCTCTCTCTCCCCTCTCTCTCCTCTCTCTCTCCCCTCTCTCTCTCTCCCCCCTCTCTCTCTCCCCTCTCTCTCTCTCCCCTCTCTCTCCCCTCTCTCTCTCCTCTCTCTCCTCTCTCTCTCCTCTCTCTCTCCCCTCTCTCCCCCCTCTATCTCCCCTCTCTCCTCTCTCTCCTCTCTCTCCCCTCTCTCCTCTCTCTCCTCTCTCTCTCTCTCTCTCCCCTCTCTCTCTCCCCTCTCTCTCTCTCCCCTCTCTCTCCCCTCTCTCTCTGCTAGGAACTCATTCCTTGGTCTTTCCAGCCTTGCTAAAGCCCTTCCAGATGAGGTGAGCAATGCCAGAAATCTGCTTAATTTCCCGGCTCACGTGAGTCAGCTCATGTGTGTTTGTTCTTTTTTTTTTTTTTTAGGTTCGTTTTTTTTCTGCCATTCGACATCAGCAGAATTCCACAGAGAGAGAGATGGAGACAGGCTGTGTGCGCTGTCCCAGATATTTGGCGAATGTGCTCCCTTTCCCGATAAATCTCCAAACACAATCATTTAAAATGGTGAAAAATGATTGCCTCGCTCCCCCCTTTGTGAGCGCTAAGAGGATGTGGGATTGAGTAAATCTATGGATTTGCTCATGTGACGCTAAGAATATAAGAAAATGACAATCCCAGAGTTTTCCTCCATATGGGGGAAGGGGTAGCTTTGTCCTTAATCTCTATCACGGCAAATAATACTGATTAAAGACTCGGCATGAGAGAGAGGAAGCGCACCGGAATTAAAGAGGGAAACCGTTTAATGAGCTCAATGGTGAGACTTGGAAGGATGCAGTAATATTTAACATTAGCAACACGTGGTGCACAGAATGCTTCAGAAAGGCAAACACGCACATGCAGCTGTCCGGTTTTTACATCTTCCTTCAGTTAAGGCTCAGGGGTTTGTTTCTGCAATTGAAAAAAGCACACAGAATATAATGTTATATTGAGTAGACACAGGCATGCGATTTCATCAACAGCGTGCCCCAACGAAGGTCGACTATGTACAGTCTTCCTAAGGCAGAAACACTACATTCCTATAAACCTACAGCGCACCAGACCAAAATACCGTTCTGGTAGTGATTTTCAGGAAGAATGCAGATAGAACTATGTGATATACAGCAAGGAAAAAACAGCTGCTCATATTTCAAAAAGCTGCTCTTCAGGGGACCAAAACACCCTGATGCTGACCTCCAGCGCAGACATAATAAAATGCTTTAGCCCTATGGGCGGATGGCGACAAGCAAGGATATCGCTCTTCTAGAAACACATCTACGGTAAAACAGTCAAAATCCCCAGTTCAAGCTTTAATTACCATTAATGCAGCGCAGCAATCATCATCATCGCTATCATCATCATTACTGCCCCCCCCCGGTGTCGCTGCCCTCAGTCAGATTTACTGAAACATACTACATTACGATGTCCCAGAAAAACACAAACAAACCCCATCCAGATTGTTAGAGTAATCGCAATGCAATCCAGCCAGGCCTGCGGCTCTCGGCGCAAGATGTTAGTGAATCTGTTTAAAGGCATCCAGCGCTGGTCCCGCGGCCCTAAGCTCGGCCTGCTGGCACCGCCGCCCTGGTGATACATGCTCCACTTTTCAAACACAGCGCCGAGCCGCGTGGGGGAATCGTTAATCACCACAGCGGTTTTGTTTGGAGTTAAGTGGAGTTTTGCCATTTGAAACGACACAGAAGACGACTTGCACAACGCAGATGAATGGCAATGAGAAAACGATGACTAACATCTCTGCCACTCGGCTCTCAGTGCGGGGAGACAAAGATTGACAAGCTGTCCGGTAAACTGGCTGGCTGCCACAAAGATGACAGGAGAAAAAAAAAAAAAATCAGCATTCTCTCAAAGTCCCTGAGAAAGGCTACTGTGATGCCGAGCCATCACTCACAAAGGCCAACGTCCGGAACACACAAGAGGCTTACGGCTTCATACGCAACCCATTTTTATGATTTCGGAGTAAAGCGGAAGAGAGGGGTGCTTTGTCCTCTGTGCTGTTGCGCTGCGGTTCCTGTAAATGATGAAATCCTCTTTGTGTCTGGAGTAAGGTCAGCGAAAATGAAGGTCAGAGTGCAAAATATCCACTGTGCACAATACATACTGATGGCACACAGTCCTGCCTGTTTCAGAATGCACAAGCTTGCCTGCTGCTCCTTGCTTCTAGGTCATAATCATTATTAGATATCACAGCCAGGGAAAAATCCTTCAGCCAGGTTGCTTTAGGAGAGAGGGTGAGAGACATCCACCTCTCCAGATGTCAGCAGGAAGGTCCAATCTTTCAACTTCCCTCCCTTCCACCTTTGTGAGATAAATAAAATGAGATTTCAAGTCTTACAGAAGGGAGATACAATTTAGTTTCAGATCATCAGTTCCATCACTCTGAAGGCCCACCCGTTCTGAGATGTAGACATTTTCCCGTTTCTGCCCTCTGTTGGCAGTCTATCCAGCATTCCTTAAGCCACACCCCACAGATAGCAGCACATGCAGCTATCTATTCCGACTCAAAATAAAAACGGCACTTCCCCACAGCAGAGGTTTGATCTTTGGCCTGTCTGTTCCAGGCTCTTCTTACTTAATCCTGATATAAAGGAGTTTGTGAGCTCTGGGGTCTCAGATCAGAGACTGACAGGACACTATCCTCATCCCCACTCCTCTGAATCAGCGCTTCAAACTGATAATGCTCACAAAACAGACACACAAACTTTTTCATGATGGAAACTTTCTCGCACACATGTTCCCATTCAAATTTGTTTTGTTCTTCCATCTCTGGTCGAAAATCTGAACCTTCTGATCCTTCTCAGGGAGTTGGCTGCCAGCATGCGAGACAGATTCCCTCTGGCGGGGGGGCTGACGGCCGTCCTGCAGAGTGCTCTGTGAGGGGCGTTACAGACTGTATTCATGTTTCGAAAAACCACACTGTAATGTCATTGGCTGATGCAACGACCCCTGAACTACCTGCACGGAGGCAACCGCAGTCTTTGTGTTCTCGACTGTGTTCACGCATGCTGTCCATCTGTCCTTTATTTTCAGCTTGAAAAGTTTATTTGTCTGCATTGACTGATTCAGCTACCACAGGTTGCAAATCAGTACGGAGTCTCAGGAAAAGCTCTGTCGTAATGAGCAGATAATGCGGGATGAGCAGCTCAGTTTCACAGCAGATTGTCTCGTCTCTGCAGAGCGCGATGGCGTGCCGCCGCTGTCACACAGGCGAGAGTCGAGGTGTTTGCATAATAATCAGAGCGTCATACGAGCTGTGGTGGAACAGGCCTGCATAATCTCTGCATGATCCCTGTGCTTGTGTCAGAGAAAAAACTGCCTGGTGGGACGCATGAAACACACCGTGGCCGTTTCTGCGCTGATCCTGGGGCCACAATGCACCAGGGTCTGCTTTTCACCACTTCTCAACTCTCTATCAGCGAGGTGTGATCAAGCTGTTGCATCCCTTTCATATATGAAATTCAAATTCCAGCCCATCACCTTCTGATGCACCGCCGATGTGAGGGGAAGAAGGTATGCGAAATTATTCTGCTCACACACTCTGGATAAAAGCCATCTGGCTGTGACCCTGGAGATGTGTGATGCTCCTAATGTGCTTTCAACTAGGTGAACTACAGTTTACAACATGCAAATATGTAGTTCACAATTATGTAATTAACACTAATGGTCAGCTCACTGGAGGCATATTGGTTGTTCTGTTTAATGGTGGGAATGGCAAAATCCAAAATTAGAGGACATACTCATAATACCAAACAGTATTCAGATTTGAGGTTGTAGGATAAACTAGTTTTTCCAATGGCCTATTTCAAGGCTTTCAACCAATTAAGATTAATGAGACAGCTGCCCAGGCTTTAAGGACCTGATATAGTGAATAAACACTGTTGATCTGTATCATTAATAATAAACCTCTAGTAACACATTTCTTAATGCAGATCTGACTACAAAGTGATATCAACCACCAGAGCCTGCACATATAAAATTCTTAGTGCAAAGAATAGCAATTAATTGTGTGAAATTTCAAAAAATAAGGATAAAACTTGGGTAAGGCTGAGAATTGCTTACAAAGACAGCAAACAGCAGAATGTTAGAAGCGTTAATGAGGACGACTTCAGAGTATGTTCAGAGAACTGAGAATTTGAAGAGGAGCCCTGCTGCAGGTCATAAATTATCACAACAAGCTTGCAATTCTCACTCAAGACTGAAGATCTCCAAGATCTAACACACACCAAATAATGCCTCTCTCACATTAAATGTGCTGACAACACTGCAAGCCATGTAGCTACTGTTCCACAGTGTGAGTTCATTTTTATGCCGTCCATAACTGAATCAACAACCTCCATTTATAGCAGAGATGATAAATATTTATTTATTTCAATAATTTTACAGAGGCACAATCTGTTTCACTTCAGCTACTAAAGGTCCTATATTCCTTTCTGTGTGTTCATACACATTCGATATCCCTTTGTGTCTCTGTATCTGTGTGTTTATTAATAACACAGAGAATGGTGATGTTATCACTGTGCGATTCCTTGCAGCTGGGAACAAAGGTCAATGTGGCAGATTAATCCTAAATATTTGGAGGGAAATGTCTGCGTGCAAATTCTAGAGCATAATGGCTTTCCTAGCCACAGAATAAGATGTTTTGTCTACCTTCTGAGAGCTTGTCCCAGTTCCTCAGTGAAAATTACTGCCTTTAGGAACAATCTTCTTGGTGCAACTTTCAGGTGAGAATTGAATTTCATCACCTGACCCTGTACTCAACAGTCAAACTGATTCTTTAAGCATATGTGACCTGATTAGTATACAGTTAACGGCTCAATAACACCTAATTAATTAAAGGTGGTTACAGAAAAAACAGGCACAGACTGTGAGCTGTCAGGACTAGAGCAGACAAAGCACTGTTTTAGGTGAGATACCAGACCATTTCAGCATTTTCAAGGAGAACATGTCATGGACATATTGGAAGAAGGTACTCTCAGTTTTGGAAAACATCCGGGGAGAGATGAGATTGAGAGGTTCTGAGTTTTAAAGGACAGCAAAGTGTATTTCAACTAATCGTACAGACTAATCCCATCAAGTAATACCTACAGACACAAGATTTTCTTTAGTAACACTGGCTGATTATTACAGAACCCAGCTAAGTGTGTGGATACTGATAATCCTCAATACTTTTAGCATCAACTTCAGTCCCAGACCCTCCTTTTGTGGGTGTATTTTTCAAAAGAGTTCAAAATAGAAAAAGCAGAGTAGCAGAGCTACTAAGACTTTTCTCTCATGCTCCTGAGACTTATCCAGCAGTCTTAGTTCTGTACCATCTGATAAATTCATTCATTATTTCTCCTATCACTCCTACCTCCAGCCACTCCCCCTCTATCCTATGATCCTGTCCGTCTCATTGGCCCTTTCAGTCTGGTCCCATCATGCCTTTCCAAAAGGTGTCCAACCTCTGCGCTCCGGAGTCTCACTCTAACGAGGAATCTTATTTTCAGCGCGTGCCTCAGATCCGCCCGTTTCCGAGGGCTGATATTTTCCGTTACCGTTGGCGATGGCATTCCATCCGGATGCAGCGCATTCCGTTCTGGTGCTGTGCGAGTCTGAACGCCTCGTCGTGCTGCGCACATCGCCGACACTGCGGCTTACGCAACACCTCACGTGTCCCTCCTCAGAACACCTGCGTTCACGCCAGGTGTCCATCACGTCCTTACACACCTTCGCTTGTGCTGGCTGCACTTTCTGCCCAGGTGGTTCCCTCAGTTTTATTGATCTGAACGGTTTGGAAATGTGTAATGTGAGAGCCCTTCATCCCAACTCGTGTCGCCACTGGACTCAATTTGGTATGTTTCCATTCACAGGCAAATCACCAACATCGCAGGTAATATATCATTTTAATAAAAGTCAAAACAGAACAGATTTCCTTGTGCCAGCGAAATCAAAATTGAATAAGCCATTTAAGTGAATTACACTTTTCTTTTTTTTCCTTTTCTTAGAGTCAGAGACATATGTGTGCTTTCTGACAGTAACCTTCTGCAATAGTGCTGTAATTGAATTCAGACCACCCTGGCCAGCTCTGCACAACGCCGCTCTCTCTCTCTCTCTCTCTCTCAGCTAAAGCCTTTACACTCAGCTCCTCACCAGCCCGATCAGACAGACACAGAAAAATGACCCATTATTCTTAGCAGCGATTCAGTTTTTGAGAGGGGATGAGACTCCGCTTTACCGTTACGTAAAGCTAGTATTTCCCGAGATTTTGGCCCTGTACACTGCAGGGATTACAGCCCATATACTGCTCTCCTGCTTCTGCGACTCACCCCCAAACAGCACTGTGTTTTTTGGCAAAGTGCACGAGAGAACGTTGGAAGACGTTCCACAGCTTTATGGCATAACGCCACTACGCTACTTTTGATAGAAAAAAAAATGTATTTCCCATCTCTCCCTCAGTTTTTCCCCATGAAACCACATTTCTAGCACCAGCTACACAGAATCATTTAATTTTCAAAACCACACCAGTGCTCTAGAAGAGAGCAGAAACTCAGCGCTATCTGGGCCCCACTGATCAGAGGGGCCAGTGGATTAGAGAGATTTTCACATGAGTTTCACCTAATCCCTGTGCCACTCTATAAACCCAACACTGGACGTGAGAGCACATTCAGTATGCTCCCAGCTACCCAGATAACTGGGGTGCCGGTTGGATGGTCTACATTGCAGCGAGTTCTTCTGACCAGATATCTTCACTGCTTTCTTGCCCCACTTAATTAAAATGCAAATATGAACGCAGTCCGAAAACGTGTTGCTGCGATCCAGGGGCATTGTGGGAAACATTAACTGTGGGGTGACGGTTGAGGATTTGCTGTTTAGCTACCGGAGGAGAAAACCATACTGACAGGAAATCATGACACTTTTTAACAAACCAGTGAGATGTTTTTGAATATGTACCCTCCTCTTATGGCATTGGGCAAAAGGGGTACAAGGTATTCACTGATTGGTCAGATCTAATAGCTCTGCTTTTTGGTCCATTTTAAGATCATTTATGCAATCATTTAGGTTCTGCATGGTGAGCTGAGAATTGCTGCCGCTGGCGGAGGAAGGTGCTCTTCCCAGCTGACCAATAGGAACGGTCGCTGCTGGCCCACTGAAAAACTGGAGGAATCGCTCACGACGGCATCGGTGTGTCACTCAGGCCAGCAGCTGCGCGAGCACTCGGCCTGGTGATTTAGATGACAGATGACAGGATGTCACTCCACTGAGGCCCCTTCTTCCTGCACGGATGTCATTTAGAGGAAGCGCTAATCACGGCGGCTCTTTAGCGAGCGACCGCTGGGACGATGCCATTCGCTGGGCTGTCTGAGCGTGCTCGTTTCGCACCCCGCGAGACGCTAACGCCACAGTCCCCCGCGCGCTTCCTGTATCACTGAGAGACACGTGTACGCAGGGCTTTTATCAGAGTCAGAGGAGGAAGACTGAGCCTCGTCCCCCGCCACAGATCCCCACCGAGAGCGAGCAGGGCTCACCTCTCACTGCGCTTCTGTCAGCTGTCATGTCTCCCCAGAAATGATCAGAGTCGCTTTCTTCCCCCCTCTGATCTAATACTGCTGAATCCCGGAGAGCGGGAATGGCCCGCCTGCCCCCCCCCGCGTCCCCCTGCCCTGTCAGTCATCTTTATGGAAATGGGCACTGTCTGGGCCCGGGGGCAGCATCAGCAACCACGCAGGGGCGCAGCAGAAAGCATGCAGACAGCACCCAGCTGCGCAGCTCGGCTGCAAGGCCTCCCGCCACGGGACGGTTTCTCTTTCTCAATCAGAGTGATAATGGGCCGCTGCTGGCGGAGGGCTACAGATTCCGCGCCTCCGGCCTCCTGCTCGCGAGGGACCTGCCGCAGCGAGGGGGGGGGGGGGGGTCCCCACAGCTAGCGTGCCCCGTTTTGTGGGCTTCCTCGGGGGGCCCCGACTGGCAGCAGTTTCTGCAGCGCAGTCTGGCCTGAGCGTCTGCGCAGTTGGACACACCACCGCTGGGATCTGCGCAGCACAAACAGCCAGGGGCCAAAGAGGCCACCATATCTCCCAAACCTGCCCAAAATTGCACACCCCATCCCCCCCATCCCCCACCCCCCCTCACCAGGACTGCCTGACAAAACAAACGGCGACAGAGCTGCCGGCAGCGACGGGCGACTCCCTTTCCTTACCTCTCCCTCTGTTTACTTTAATAATGGAATTTTTATATCTTTTTTTGTGGGGGGTGGTGAGGGGGGTGGTGGGGGTAATTAGAAAATGCTATTTGTTTATAGATTACTTGTGCCATTATTTGGTATGCTAGGTCTGTTACTTTGGAAGATGATATTACTTTCTTCCTACCCCACCCCACCCCCCGCCGTGGTTTTGTCTTTGTCTCTGTGGGAATATTGCTTTATTGCTTTATTCAGGGTCTAAGAGGGGAATGTGTTCTGCTGACATTTACATAAAGCTCACGGTTTCTCAGAATGCTGGCGATTGTTTTCGAGAGACCCATTTATCTTGTTACGAAACACGCATTCATAACAGGCAGCCAAACTGGAATCATTTCCCTTCAATGAGAGACAGGCAAACGCTAAATTAAAAGGCTACAAAACCAGTATGAAATTGCGTATGATTCAGCATGATCCATTTGTAGAACCATGGAAAAAAACGAGGATAGAAGGTAAATATTTATACGAGGTCTTTCTCTCGTCTGGTTTTGGAGGGAACGCGAGTGTTTGGCACTGCTCAGGCCCCGAGTCTCAGAGCCTCATCCCTCTGCAGTCTGAGCCGACGGTCTGACAGAGGCTGACTGAAAAGGCTTCCTCCACAGAGAGCGCCTTCACTCTCATGGAACTGTGTTTTTTACAATCAGGCTCTCGCTCATAACATCGATTTAAGTGAATCTGGCTTGTTTGTTTACAAAAAGCAATATGGCGTCAAGAGCCATTAGCGAACGCCTGGCGATAGTCAGCTTCTTGTGGGCGGGGCTTGTGGCGGGGGTGTGGCCTCCTCAGATATGGGTGTGGCCCCCCATCTTAACCAGGAAAAGCGTACAGTAGACTGGCGGGGGCAGAACTTCACTTCACTTCACTTCACTTCACAGGAGGCAAAAGAGCAGGAGCTTTGAGATCAGAGGCTGCAGAAAAGAGCGGGAGAGAGCAGAGATCCCAGAGGTCCTCTCTACACTCACTTTACAAACCACCATGACAGAGCATCACCCCCGCTATTCTGCAGCTCCCTTTCTCTCTCTCTCATTCCCTGTGAATGCAATCCTCCGATACACTCAGAACACAGCCAATGGGTATGCTTCATGCTAAAAGCCACACAGTGCAGTACAGTGTGGTGGGGGCTCACTGGATAATAGCCACTACTCCACTGATGTCACCCGAGTAACTCACGGGAGCCTGATGAATCAGAGTGCCTGAGAGTGGTGAGAAGAGGAATCCCCGCTAACCTCTCCACCTCTATCCCCAGTAGAACAAAGCCAGTTTGTTGCATTGCTGTGGGATCCCAGTCATTGTCAGCAAATGACGCTGGCAAACAGCAGCAAATGGCTGGTTTTGAACCCGGGCCATAGGGTTCCGGCTGAGCTGTAGGCAAACACTCGTTACCTCCCTACACGCATTTCTTATGCTGTGTACACAGCGCAGTAAAGGCCATGAAGAGCAGCCAGGATCTGAAAAGTAAACACAAAGAGAGCTGCTCTGGAATCAGCCAGACCGGCTGCCTGCTTATTTATTCAGAACTTGAGAAAATGCATCACGCAGCCGGTTGCACTGCGGGCCAAAGGCGGCTGGGTAAGCAGTTAACCGCTCCTGACAGCAGAGAGAAGTTGAGAGAAATGCACCCAGCACAGCTCCCTGTTCCTGGAAACAACACAAACAAACAGAGAGCTACAGTTCAAACCCGATTCATCACCGCAACGTGAGGGCTCATCTCTCTCACAGAGGAGGAGAGTCTGACGCAACTGTGATCGAACTGCAAACCACCTTTCCGCAACCCGCCCGGCTTCCACTCCCAGGCCAGTGCAGTCTTCACTCACACGGAGGGAGAAGCTGGAGACCACTGCAAGGTCCCTTCAGAGCGACTGTGCAGGCGAGAACAGGGAGAGACTCAGCCTTCTGGAACAAACAGCACAAAAGCTCCTGTTCCACCTCTACTGAAGCCAATGACAGATAAGCAGGCTGAAAATAGAAGCCCTTCAATTACACTTCTAAAATAATGTGCACTGTAACACTTAGGGTCCTGGGGCTATATTCAAACCTGTGGATTATGAAACCATCATGATTATTACCATCTCATGAAATCTTTTATATTGCTTATCAAAATTAGTTTACCAGCATGTTAAATGAAAAGAAACCAAACATAAACACAAAGTAAATATAAACACCAAGAATAACCACAAGAAGGTAATATTTGTGCACATGCATAAATGCTACTGTGTATTTTATAAGTGCTTATAATTCTCCGCATAGGACATGAGCTGGGATTCAGGAAGAGCCTCAGAGCGAGCACAGCTCACCGTTAACCTGGAACCTCTCAGAGCGAGCACAGCTCACCGTTAACCTGGAACCTCTCAGAGCGAGCACAGCTCACCGTTAACCTGGAACCTCTCAGAGCGAGCACAGCTCACCGTTAACCTGGAACCTCTCAGAGCGAGCACAGCTCACCGTTAACCTGGAACCTCTCAGAGCGAGCACAGCTCCCCGTTAACCTGGAACCTCTCAGAGCGAGCACAGCTCACCGTTAACCTGGAACCTCTCAGAGCGAGCACAGCTCACCGTTAACCTGGAACCTCTCAGAGCGAGCACAGCTCACCGTTAACCTGGAACCTCTCAGAGCAAGCACAGCTCACCGTTAACCTGGAACCTCTCAGGATGTGGGAGCTCTACTCTGCACCACACCCTGAAATGCAATCACACAAAACACAAAACGACAGCACTGGAGCTCCTGCCCCCCCACAGCCTAAGACCTCAGGTTCGAATCCTAGATAAACACTGTATTTCTTTATTATTCTGGAGGACTGTTGCCATTTGTGCCCCTCCCCCACCCTAACCATGTCAGACATGTTACAGGGATAAAGGTCTTGGCCTAAATGCAGCCCACAGAACCCCCCCCCTCCCCCCACCTCCCTTTACTCTTCTGCATAAATTATTTCCAGCATTAAAAGTTCTAAAGCAAAAAAAGCCAAAGATGCAATTTTGCTGGTGATGGAGGATTAGGAGCAGCTTGTGAATCTCATCAGCAGGGATTGACTGCTTTTACAATGCATCGCCTGAACATTGCCTGAACGTTCCCTCAACGTTTCCTCGTCTACTCCCCCAGGCCAGCTCCTGCGTGGGCCTGACGCTGGCGTCAGGTGGGCGCAGGTCACCGCCCGCATGGCGAGGCCGGTCTGCGGAGCAGGGCACCCAGTCCCCCATCATCCCCTGCAGCGGCGGCACGCAGGAGCGTCTGCACAGCGGGGTCCCCTGGGCCGACAGCTCTAACCGCCGCTGTCAGATTAAAGCGCAGCACGCTTCCCTCCTGGCCCGGGCGGCTTCTTTAGTGTCGTGTCCAATCTGTGACACGCCAGCATTTTCCAATTTCAAACCGCTGCCGCTCGGAAAATAGCAGTTTTCTGGCACCTGCGTGATAATAATCGCCGGGACCCTTTTCAGTGTACCTGTCTGCCCCGGTGGGTTTTCGCACTCCTGTTAGCGAGGTGCTGAAGTGAACAACGACCCTGTCGCCTTGTCCTCTGGGTACGCAGCACCCTGACGGTCTCACTCTCCTCACCGGCCTTCGGCTGCTTCCATTCCTGAAACAATACGCCTCTGTGAGTTAACATGTACAATCCATGGCTTTACTGAGGGATTATGGGAAATGGCAGAATCTCAGAGGGGGTGGGGAAAGTGTGTGTGTGTGTGTGTGTGTGTGTGTGTGTGTGTGTGTGTGTGTGTGTGTCTGGGGAGTTTGGGGCTCCTTTTGTCTATACATGTTTTGTAAGCGTGCTGCCAGTTCCCACAATTTTTCGCTCACCAATTGGAACCAGATGTGTCCAGATGAGTTTAAAAATCTAGATCCTGTTCTCTTCTCTCCATCTCTGCATTCACACAGGGCCACTGAACCAGCAGCCGCACTGCAACCAATCACTGCCTTTCACCCGAGCCTTCCATTCCCGAATCCCACAGGTTCAGTAACTCCAGGAGATCTAACCTGACATGGGAGATTTACGAGGTGCAGAGAGAGCTCGAAAAGTACCCCAAAACACAGTGAAGCGTGACACAAGGGGAAAGCTCCCGGACCGGCGTAAAGTTTCTGCTTTCAGAAGCTTCTGAGTTTGGGAGACAGGAAGGACCGCAACCGAAATGTTGGTAAAAAATCAGACACAACAGAAAGACTGAACTTCCTCATTTCTCATGGAGGCTGAACCTGAGCTCACTTTCAAGCCTCCAAATAAAACTTCATACATTCCAAAGCAGCAAACTCCCACACAGGACTGGGCAGGATATCAAAACTGCCACCCCCTCACAGCCCCCATGTCCCACTTTAAATCCATGCTCCCCACATTCACTAAGGCCCCAAGTACCAACTACTCCCCCTCACCTCCCAGCCCACCACCACCACTTCCCACAGTAACTGCAGGCCCATCCTCCATATTAACTGCAGGCCCCCGATATTAACTTGCACTCCCCACCATATTAACTTCACACCCCTTACATTAACTTGCAGCCCACTCCCATATTAACTGCAGGCCCCTGACATTAACCCAGCACAGAGGAGCAATGACACTTCTGGGTAGGGAGAATCAGCTCCTCTCTGGCCTGGCTCCCTGTCAACACTATCTGACCACTGCAAATCACCCCCCCCTCCCCCAAACTCCCTCAGGACTGGGACGCTGTCCCTAACTCCCCTCCAACAGCCAATGGGAGGCCACAGAGCAACACGAAAGAGGCCCCGCCCATCCGGAGACTGCACATCTGAAACACATCGGAAACATGCCCTCGCACCTCCAAGTGCCGTAAACGGCTGGAGATCGACCGGAGAGGGCGGGGCCGAAGTCCCAGGTGTACCCCTGACCTCGCCGACCCCCTCTCTACCCTGAAGGGCGAGCCTCTCTCATCCCAGAGTGCCCCAAAAACCGCCTAAATAGGATTTAGCCTTTGTAAGTTTCGCTTGGATAACACTGTTAGCCAAATACACAAGATAATTTAAAGCCAGATGTTAGCGCACATTAAAGCCTAATCTCTTCGGCTCTGCAGCAAGACCGTCCAGCATCCTCTTACACTGTCCAAACATCTGCGTCCTGCCCAAGTGTCCGCTCCGCAACTCAAAAACATGTTTGTTTTCATATCATCTGCAGTACACACAGAACGGCCGAGCTATACAAACACGCTCAAGGAGTTACACACACTCCACATCTAAAGCATAACCCATTTATAATAGAATCATGGGTGTTTTAATAGTAGGGGAAGGACTATAGTTTATCAATGGCAGCTGATGTTAATTATCTGACATTAACAATATTTGATTTTACAGTGATCTTACCCCGTCATACATTAGGCTACTAGATTAGAATTGTGTTTGTGTTTCGGCTGCAGTATGCATCTCGAAGTGTTCAGCTTTCAGAGTCAACAGCTCCTCCGCTCCGCTGAGAGAGAAACACAGAAGAACCGCCCTGCTGAAATCCTGAATGATGAGCAGAGAATTGCAGTCTATTTAATGCAGTAGCATTTCGTTTTCAACTGAACTGAATCTATTAAAGCAGAAGCACATCTCAGAGAACGACAGCAATCTGACAGCAACAAAGCACATCTCATTCCTTTTCCATCATTACATACTCCTGCGCTGTCTGCGCACAGACTACCTGCAGAACTGAAGCGGTAAAAACTCATGAAATCATGAAGTATAAACTAAATGATGAAATACATGCCAACCTCTGCCTCGGCGACCAGCACAGGGGAAGCCACATGACCTACAAATGCACTGGCGAGAGATATCTCCTCACACCTGCGCTAACCTCACCCCCGCGTGACGTGAGCGCGTTTACACAGCCTGTGGCCCGTTTTAGGAAACCGCTGTTGAAACGACGCTGATGTACAACAGCTTCTGTGTCTCTAAAGGACCTCTCCAGCCACTCCCAGGCCGGTGTGAGAACTCAGATGAGAGCTGGAGTAAGGTACCTGCAGGGCAGCGGGGTCGGTGAGGAATCCCTGTGGTGCCATCACAGAGGTCGGTCTGAGATCGGACCCAGAGTGGGTCCTGACAGGGAAGTGCGGACAGGCTCAGGCGCACTGGTGGTCTCTGCGGATCGGGGGAGTAATGCGCCTGAACCACTCACAAGCTGCTCTGATGTTACACACAGGACTCCCTCCCAGGCTTTGTGAGGGGAAACTGCAGGCCAGAAACCGTAGGTGTGGTTTTAGTGAGGGTTAAAAGAGGGGCAGGAGGGTGAGGTTAGGACCATGTGCTGCTGCAGCTGGGGCCCGGGCTGTACCGCGTCTCTGGGACAGGGAGTGGCGTCTCTCGCCCTCCTCAGTGTGGGCAGAATGAGGAATAACAGAAACGCATCGTCAGGCAGCTGTCCTATCAGAAAACACCCCACTGAGCGCCACGGGTCAGAACGCCGAGGAGAACCGGATTGAACCGGCTGGGTGGAAACGGGGAACGAGAGACTGGAGCGGGACCACGTTCCACATACTCCAGCGAATAGGAGCCCTGCGAGAACATCACCAGCGCGTTTAACACACTCCGCCTGCTCTGCGGAGCCTGTGGAGCGAGTGCAGGCCGTCTGCAGCCATGACTAAGCCGTTTTCCTCCTGAATCACAGGAGAGGCACATGCTACCAAAACCAAGAGCGTCCAGCGCGGGCTTCCTGCCCATCGCCCAATCAGCTGTGGGGGCTTGTTCGGGAGGCCGGCCGTGCGGCTGCCATCGCCATGCCGACGGGGACAGGCCTGGAGAGGCGCGCAGCTGGCAGCCGGCAGCTCCGGCAGACATCTGCCTTCACAGGTGCGCCCCCAGAATGTGATTAAAACCGGGGGACCTGCGGGACGGTGCACGCGGCATTGTGACCGCAGGATGTGTGAGTGTGCCCAGTGGGACACCTATCGAGCGGTCAGGCCGTTTGGCGGTAGGACGGTTTTTTTTGTTATTAGGGGTGGGTTATGAGGAGCATGCTGCTTTTAAACAAAGTTTAATTAAAAAATCCCTCCGTAAAGCAGCTTGTATCAACGGTCTTTAGCGAGGAGATCAGAGACACTATTTACCTGTGAGTCTGCTTAGGAACAGGCAGTATGGGGTTTGCTCTCACTGAGGGAGTGACATGGAAGAATTCCCCTGGAGACACCATGAAGGCACAACATCAGGGAAAAGGAGTTTTTTGAAGCGCATGTCAAAACAATTCCAAAGAAGGTATTACGCAAAAAACCCTGCAGACAAATTCCAAAAGGACTTCTTTCCCCCTAGCCTTTACCCACATACAGGAAATAAGTGGGCAGAGGATTTGGCAGGAGAACTACAGCTGGTACCCAAGTCTACAATAAGCTGCGCTCCCATGGCAACCAGAGCCTGGGTCTCCTACTCCTCTCATACGCAACTTCATGCTTTAACGCAAAGCGACAACTCCCCCAAATTAATTTATGTGCTGAAAAAAAGGAGCCAAAAGTGCCTAAAATTCTATTTGAAAACATGATTTTTCCTCCCAGCAGCTCAGCTCCTAGTGAGGCTCTATACCTTTCTGCAGCCAGATTTCAGGAAGTCCTCCAGCAGACCTGCAAAAGAGCCAATCAGAGACGAGATAGCAGCTTCATCTCACACTGGCAGGATGAGGAAAAGGAGGAAAGCGGTTTCAAAAGGCAATGAAAGCCTTGAGCGAAAACACACTGCCAATGAGTTCTCAGGAAACAACAGCAGACAGAAACGCAAGCAAACTGTCCCATGGAGGTGTGTTTCTGTTCTACAGATAGCTACACTGAAGGTAGTTTGGTAAATCTGGCTGAAATGTTTTTGCCACCCTAAGGTTTCAGGTGTGGTAAATGCATGTGTGTGTTGCTGTACTTCCACACGCAGTAAACAGCAGCTAACCTCATTCTGCTTCAGAACTGCAGTAGCGTTCCATTTGGCTGAATCAGAAGAGATCTGGATTTTTTTTTCCCCTCTTTTTGCAATTCCATTCTTTCATCTGAAAAGCATGGGCTCTGATTTATGTTGTCTAACCTGTTTACAATATATGTTCCATCAACAAATCACTGACTGGCCAAAGAATTTATTGAAATAGATGCGATTCCTGGAAACAATCAGCTGTAATATGAATGGTCCACTCTGACTGTCTGGTTTCTTGGTGTAAACAACGTCCAGATTTACTGAACGCCAAGAAGTTTTTAATTTCTAAACCAAGTTCACAAACAGAAAATCAAAAGTAAAACACAATCCATGCACTGTCTCTCCTCTAGACCACTAACAAAGACTAATAAAAGACTCTCCCCATGCAGACAGGTACAGGGAAACACAACCAATGTGGCTTCTGTTCTCATTTTCCCCCTGACAGTGAAACATTAGCACTGCTTTTGCAGTGGGCTGAGCAGGGGCCGGAGGTCAGTCTCCACACAGCCTGCAGAACTGGGTAGAGGTTACTCTACCATCGCCAGTCTGTACCCAGGTCAGTTAGAGAACTGTACTGCCTGACTGAACTGGGAGCTGCCGTCAAAATAGAAAATGATCAATTAGATTTCATTACCTTCTACTGTGTCTACACTCCATTTGCATTTATTTTAAGAGCACTTGTAACAAAGAATCTCAGTGTACGCGTTTTCCACCAGGCAACACTGAATCTGTATACGGATACGTCCTGCCTACCCATTACTGCTATAGCTATACCTTATTCAGCCTGAGGAGAACCACTCTACAAGTGACATAATCCAGCAAGCACCTCATTTCTTTAAAAAGCAGTATTTCAGTGTAGAAGAGGATGCCCATATGCTGAGATCAAACGCAGCCAGATGGTGCTTGATCACTTCCACGGCGTATCAGTGAGATCAGAGCAATCCTCTCCGCGCTTCCTTTGAAAGAAATCGGTTTTGTGTGAGAGGATCCCTCTGCAGAAGGAAGGCCATCCTGAGCACTGGGCCCTGATGCTACAGGTACAGCAGCAGGCTGTGAAACACCGTGTGCCACACACAGACACAGACACACACACACACACACACACACACACCCATACACACACACACAAACACACACACAAACACACACACAAACACAGACACACAAACACAGACACACAAACACAGACACACACACACAAACACACACACACACAAACACAGACACACACACACAAACACAGACACACACACAGGCACAGGCACACACACAGGCACAGACACAGGCACAGACACACACACACACCCATACACACACACAGACAAACACACACACACACAGACACACAAACACACACACACAGACACACACACACACACAGACAAACACACACACACACACAGACAAACACACACACACACACAGACACACACACACACACAGACACACACACAGACACACACACAGACAGACACACAGACAGACACACACACACACAGACAGACACAGACACAGACAGACACAGACACAGACACAGACAGACACAGACACAGACACACACACAGACAGACACAGACACACACACAGACAGACAGGCACAGGCACAGGCACAGGCACAGGCACAGGCACAGACACAGACACAGACACAGACACACAGACACAGAAATCGCTCTTTTGGTGTTCTGCCTTCCACACCTTAAAATAACCTATAAGACAATAAATAAGACATGACATGACTCAAGTGTTTGTGTTCTGACTGAGCTGAAAGGCCACATAAGTAGTTCCTCCAACGGGAGGCAGTTCAGATTGCGTTGCTGAAACTCAGCCTGGCACTGCCTTCATTCATAAAGTGCTGGCAGCTCAGAGCAATTAACCCTGAGCGAGACAGCCGAGCTGAATCACTTTACCAGGGCACTGTGCCCCACACAGCGAGACCGACCAGCTCACTTCTGAAGACTAATATGTTTTTATCTGGCATCTCTCTGCCTCTCACTTGGCAAGGCCAGTGTTTGGGAAAAAGCTGGGGTCAGAAAAAGTGCAGCTCCGACTTGCAGAATCTTCCAGCTGCATCACAGAGAGACACTGAGAACCAGGCTCCACCAGCGAGACGTTTACACTAATCAAAACCCCTGGAGTAGGACCTGACTGGCTGCCTGGTGTCTCTGCTTCAGGTTTATTATGCCTCCGTATTTCATATCCTGAAAAGCAGATGCAAAGGAAAGGTGTCTCTGGCACAGAGCAGCGTTGCTGCTGAACCGGGAGCATTTCTCTGCACAATGAAAGGTCACTCTGCTGAGTTTGTTCAGACTCGGCCATCTCTGCGTTTTTTCCCCGGGCGGTGAGAGGAGGCGGGACAGAGGGCGTGGGGCGGGTGCCCGGGCAGCGTTTAACAGACTGCAGACCTGGGCACTCTCCGCCTGGCCTGACCTTGGCGCCACGCTCAGCGGAGACTGGACTGGGGCACGCCCAAGACAACGGGTCTCAGTGCCAGCACCAGCGCCAGAAACGCTCGTGGAAACAAACAAAAACACAAAAAAATAAATGAAGAACAAACAAACAGAAACATCCATATCCATAATCTTCAACACAAATGAATAAATAGATGGAAGCAGATAAATGACAGAGGGGAAGAAATCCACACGACGTGAGCGGCTGGCAGCGAGCCACCGGTGAGACAGCTGGCAGCGATACCCTCCACAGCCCCAGCAAACAGGGAGGCCTGGGAGAGCCCTCCGAGACACAGGAGAGAGGGAGAGAGGGAGAGAGAGGAGGAGGGAGAGCCACCGGGAGTGGGAGAAACAGAGATGGAAAGGAGGAAAGGAAGGCAGACAGAAAGACAGACAAAGAGAGAGGAGGAGGGAAAGGGATAGAAAGAAAGAGAGAGGAAGAGGGAGATGAAGGGGGGAAAGAGATAGAGGGAGATGGAGATGGAGAGGGGGAGAGAGAGTGTATCTTTGCCCCCTGTGGTTGCAGCTCATTAACAGATTGTGTCCTCACTCTGTGCAGAAACACACGCTCAGTCAGGGAGAGCAGCCTCAGCGGGAGGTGAGATCTCTGTGCTGCCAACACCGAGTGAAGGGGTGAAGATTCATGTGTTCACAGGGCAGGGACCCCAGGCTATGGAGGAATGGCTATGGAGGTATGGAACAGGTAGCTGTTCCATTCCAGCTGCTACTGCATGGTATGCTAAACCAGTTTTGTGCTGATATTGCTCTGTGTCATAACCTCCACCACACAATACCTCATACAGCACGGAGCCTCAGTATAAGCAAAAGATCCCAAGGTCCTCGGCTATTGAGTTAAAGGCATTAACTCTGAGACAGAGGATCAAACCTAAGACTTAACCCTCTCCCCAACAAAGACTCATTCACTCTGTGCTCTTCACAAAGCTGTCCCACATACAGAACCGTTCCCACTGGAGCACACTCATTAGTTGTTTTTCTTCAAATAAATGCAAATTTTAACCATCGGAGGACATTGCTGAATATGTAATCCATTATTTGTGGGATAAATTGCGGCACCCATTTGATGTGCTTGTGGTCAGGTCGTTAGTGGCAGAGTTTTGACTGGCACCCACCACTTCTGATGTCTGATAAACCGCCACTCTAAGCCGAACACCCATGGCTAATTTACCCAGCTGTCTGCGTAAACCTCCTTAGAGATCACCCGCAGCTCAGTGAGTAAACCACCGAAACAAGGAGGTTCCCCCTTTCCTGGGCCTGTCACGGTAACGGCAGTCTGCCGATTCGGAGCCAGGTGTGCCCGTGCGCGGGGCGGGGCGGAGCAGTGGGAGACTCGGGTTCTCGGGTCCTCGGGTTCCGCGGCACCGGGCCCGAACCTGCCCGTCTGGAACCTGCTGCTCTTCACATTCAATAAACCTCTGCAGCAGCGACGGGAGCCGCTGTCATTATTAAACTGTGACCCAATTAATTTCAGCTCCACTCTCCAGACTCCCAACATGAAAGAACTGCCAGGGAGGGGGGGGAGAGGGGGGGAGGGGGAAAAAAACACCCCTGTCAGAGGATATCTTAAAATTGACTTTTTTTTTCCTGAAAGAAAAAAAAATTGCAATTACCTGCGCCGGGCGATGACAGCCCAGCACTTTTCAGGAAAGCAGAGAGAATCACAAAGCTGGAGTGCCCTGTGGCGTTCTCTCTCTCTCTCTCGCTCACTGCTAATGGCCGATTGTTCTCTGTCCTTCCAGAGAGTCTCTCAGAGGGATGAGATTGGTAGTGTGAGCATTTGTGTATGTTCGTGTGTGTGCGTGTGTGTGTGTGTGCGTGCGTGTTTGTGTGTGCAGGTGTGTATGCGTGTGCGCGTGCGTGCGTTTGTGCATGTGTGTGTGCGCGTGCGTGCGTGCCTGTGTTTGTGCATGTGTGTGCGTGCGTGCGTGTGTGCGTGTGCACCGTGTGTGTGTGTGGGTGTCCGGCCGTTTGCCTCTCTGTGGACAGTCAACAGCGTAACTCTGGAGGGAATGGCACCCAGCAGTACCCCGTTTTCCACCCTGACGGCTGCTTAACACAGATTACCCCCCCGGCCCTGCAACATCCCCCCGCTAACACCACTGCTCTGCCGCCACGCAGAGTGCTGGAATAGCCGTGTGATTATGACTGAAACAAATCTTTCGCTCATGCTACCAAAGGGCATAATTAGCCTCTGTTCGTCAAGCGGCTCGTTACATAACTGCCTGCAACACCACACACCAGCCGGAAAGGCTAACAAACATTTCCCACTCAGTCCAGAGCAGCTTACTGCCGGGCTCAGAGAGGTGCACCGGCTAGCACGGGTCAGCCTCGAGGCTTTACAAACCCAGTGGTGAAAAATCAATCCGCAGTCTGAATTCTGCAGAGATGGGGAGGTATCAAAACTAAGGATGAATTTTTTAATCCATGTGTGAGCCCAGTTCAGACTGCACAAAGAGGGCAGAAAACCAAGAATGCTCCTCTTTGATTAAACAACCAAAGGGCTGTCCTGACCTTTGCCAATAACTCACATCTCAATTCCTCCTATCAGTGTACTTGAATCACAGGTATGCCAGTACACAGCCCAACAGTATGAACACGAGGCAGAGAGCGAGGCAGAGGTCAGACACTGTGAGGTATAAACACACACAGAATATGGCCAAGGTTACACATCTGGTTCTTCTCAGAATATTTCAAATTCCTAGTCTGGCTGTTTCATATTACTCCGAAGGCACCGACTACCAAGAAAACATAACAATTACACCCTGAAAACACAGTTTCCTTTCTTCAGCCAGGATTGTGTGGGGGAAATGGAAGGGGCAAGGCTTCCCGAAAACACCCCCCACCCTGCTGGTAAAGCTCCCAGTGTCAGTCTAAAAGTGTCCCAGAGGAGCACAGCTGTCTCCGTCTTGAGTGTGAGTGCAGAAATATGCCAAAGGAGAACTGCTGATGGAGCGCATCATGTCCCAGACCACAGACACCCCCCCCTCCCACCTCCTCCCAGAGACACCCCCAACACCACCCCCCCACCACCACCACCTCCGGAAAGGTCACAGAATCCCGCAGCAGTTGGGGGGGGGGGGGGGGGGGGCGGGGGGGGAGTTAAAATGCCACAGGACCTATTCCATCACTGTCTCGTGAGAAAGTTAACTCCACTCTCTGAAACATGCCATGTTTTACATGACCCTCTGTAGCCTTGGATGGCTCTGGAAAAGTCTAACCGTATACTCACTCGTAAAACCAGGCACAGAATGTTCCTACAATCAGAAAATAATGGATCTTTCATTACAATCGCATACACTGTGCGTGTCTCAGTGCGGCCTCTTCAAAAATTTGTTTTGTCCGACTGTAATCTGCTCCGGTGTCCATGCCGCCCGAGGCAGGGGGTGCAGCATGTTTAATTCAGAGCCAGTGCAGCCTGTATGACACACTCCCTGAGCAACCACGACCTGCTGCTCGAAGCAGGAGGGATATCCATCGATCCAGTCCTGTGCTCGTCAGCGTCCCCGAGGGGGAGAAAACCTTCAGCGGCTGCTGACCGCGGAAATGACCTGCACATCCTGCAGTCCAGGCCCGACCCTGACCCTGACCCCGACCCTGACCCCGACCTCTCTGTGCATCTGCAGGTCTGCACTTCACAGAACACCACCTGAGGGGAGAGGCAATCAGTCATACCGAGGAGCATACAGGAGGTTGTAGGCTCCAACCCCCAAATAACCCCAGAGAGTATGTCCCCATACGAAGGCACTTTTCTGTGACTTATCACTAGGATGGGCTTCTGTGGTATATGAGTTTCCTGACCCAGCTTCACCCCCTGACCAAACTGGGGGAGTCACTTTGGCAGTGCGCACAAGAACACAACTGAGAGCCAAAGCAAATAAACTTTGAAGTCGTTTCCCTCGGTTTCACTGCAGCGGCAGTGACTGCCGTCAGTCCCGCTAGGCCTGAGCGTGAGGGAGAGGCAGGGATTAGGGAGGGGTCAGAGGCCCACTGAGAGGCCCGCTGAGATGGCCCGTGAGGCTGGGGGTGGGTCAGGTCTCACGGTTAGCAGGGGTAACTAACACCGTCTGACTGCCGGGAGAAAATGGACCGGATTTTCAGTCCTCAAGCAGAAAATTCCAAACCAGCTCTGTGATGACAGAAAGAACATCATGGGCATTCGCAGAAATGAGTTTACACACAAACACGATCACTAACCAAATTCCCATCCCACGTCTGGGAGAAAAAGTCGTCATTCAGCCCTTATCAGATCTTGCCTAATATTGGATTTATGGGAGAGGGGCTATAAACAAACTAAACCTCAGATCTGGTCATTAAAAACCGTGGCGCAGCACCAACTGACAGTGCAAAGACTTAGCACACAGTCCAGGCTTAACTACCAAGGGCCACCAGTTACGGCCTGTGTGCCGTCCCCCCCCCCCACTGCTTCCTCCCAAACCGCGGGGAGGTCGGGCGCCTCTGGGTGTCGGCAGCAGCTGCGCAGGCTAATCCTGCGCAGAGAATCGATGACATAACGAGAGAATCGGTCTCAGGCCCAGATTTACACGTCCAGCCAATCACAGATGTCGTCCCAAGACAAGACATTAAGCAGGGCGTCACGCTCATAGCTCAGCCATGAGCGAACGATGCTCCGGAGCTCTGGCATGGGAACAGCGAGGAGCTCCCACGCCGCACGGGGAAACGCACAGGGCCCGCCACTTCCTGCTACAGCTCAACCACTTCCTGTCGCTGCCTTACGTGGTGTGATAATCATTTAGACTTTCTCACGTCTGATTCTGTCCATTCCAACAGCGGTTACCTACCGACATGCAGCGGTTACCTACCAACACGCAGCTATATGCTGAAAGCGGAAGCAGACCAGAAAATCGCTCTGTACAGATTCGCACCGCATAGAGCCTG
The DNA here is from genome assembly GCF_013368585.1 of Megalops cyprinoides. Taxonomy (NCBI): domain Eukaryota; kingdom Metazoa; phylum Chordata; class Actinopteri; order Elopiformes; family Megalopidae; genus Megalops; species Megalops cyprinoides. The sequence goes on from NC_050605.1 coordinate 23,593,096, forward strand.
ACTGTGACACCGTAGGCCTAATGAATTTCGTGACTGAAAAAGTTCAAGCAGATTCCAAACTTGAAAGCAGGCAGAGGTCTGAGTATGCGAGAGCTGCTCCATGACTCCATGCACGGAGACGAGCAGAACTGCATTCTCCTCCTAATCTGGTTAGTGTAAACTTGCGTTCTCTCCCCGTCCCCCTCTCTCTCTCCCCCTCTCCCTCCCTGTCCCCTCTCCCTCTCTCCCTCCCTCTCTCTCTCTCTCTCTCCCTCCCTGTCCCCCTCCCTCTCTCTCTCCCTCCCTCCCTGTCCCCTCTCTCTCTCTCCCTCCCTGTCCCCTCTCTCTCTCTCCCTCCCTCTCCCCCCCTTTCCCTCTCCCTCCCCCTCTCCCCCCCTTTCCCTCTCCCTCCCCCTCTCTCTCTCCCCCTCTCCCCCCCTTTCCCTCTCCCTCCCCCTCTCTCTCTCCCCCTCCCCCCCTTTCCCTCTCCCTCCCCCTCTCTCTCTCCCCCTCTCCCCCCCTTTCCCTCTCCCTCCCCCTCTCTCTCTCCCTCCCTCTCCCCCCCTTTCCCTCTCCCTCCCCCTCTCTCTCCCCCTCTCCCCCCCTTTCCCTCTCCCTCCCCTTCTCTCTCTCCCCCTCTCCCCCCCTTTCCCTCTCCCTCCCTCTCCCTCTCTCTTTCCCTGTCCCCCTCTCTCCCTGTCTCTCTCCCTCCCTCCCCCTCTCCCTCTCCCTCCCCCCCCCTCTCTCTCCCTCTCCCTGTCCCTCGCTCCCTCCCTTTCTCCCTCTCTGAGAGAGAAGCTTCCGCTTATGTGCTCCAGTGAGTCCCGCAGGAATTTGGCAGATCACATTTGTGCGTGTTTGTGTTTGACATGAAAATGCTGCACTTCTCCCCCGGAGTTATCTTTTCCGTCTCTGTTTTAGAGAACACGGCACCCTTGGGCTAACGTGTCCCTAATCACGGGCTGAGAGCTGCTGCTTATAGGCTCATACATGCAGAGGGCTGAGCAGCAGCAGTGTGGGGCAGGGTACGAGCTGGGGCTGGAACAGGAGAAAAAGGAGAAAAGAAAAGGAAAAGGTCACCAGTTCAAATCCCAGGTGGGGGCACAGTGGTTGTGCCCTTGAGCGAGGATATCTTTTGAGGTTGCAGACTGCTTCATTAAAATATTCAGCTGTAAAACATGCAAACCATGCGAGTGTCGCTGGGTAAAAGCGCTTGCTAAAGCATTGTAACATCAAGTAAACCCTTGAACCCAAACGAAGAGAACTCGGCACTGCCCTGTGAACCGGGCTCTCTGGTCTGGGCTTCACTGCCCCCCCATCCCCACACTTACAGAGCAATAATCTCTCCCAACACCCAGAACTCCAGAGGTGCTTCACCTGAACAACCTCTGCAAAAAGCTTAACTCCAATTGAATCTGCACAAAAAAAACTTTGCAATCACACTCTCTCTCTCTGAGCAATTAATCTTAAGTGATTCTGCAGGAGATGTGCCGTACCCTAACTGTGCTCTCAGCCAATCAGGCTCGAGCTCCCTGACCAGCGCTGAACCTCGGGGCCTGGGCTCTCTGCCAGACACGTCTTACTCTGAAACCCGAGCGGTCTGCGGACGAGTGGACGAGGAGAGAGTGGCCTGAGAGGCAGTGGCGGTGCTCGCGGTGACCCCTCCCAGCGGAGCGCCGAAAACCCTCGCTCCTCACGGCGCGGGAACGCCGCGGTCCGCCCGGCGCACGCTGGCGTGATTCGCCACGCTGTGCCACGCCGCTCCGAGCAGCTGGACCGACTGGCGTTCACACTCTCCACATTCAGCGAGCATTAGGCATGCAAACACATCTCACACATCTCACACACAGCCAAACGGCGCTGCCAAACTCCCGGGGGCGGCCAGGGCCCGGCGCGGCACTCGGAAACACTTTGCATTTAGACGAGGACCGTGCCGGATTCGGCACGGGGGGGGCTGAACGCCCTCCAGGCCGGATCAGTGCATCCGGCACACTGGCAGGAGCCCCCAGCCCGGGAGGCCCAGCAGCTTGCAAACACGCAGGGGGTGATGGGATACTGGAGGTGTGTGTGTGTGTGTGTGGGGGGGTGTTTCATCGCTAAAGCATACTGAGGACCAGGCTCCAAACCACAATATGCAAATGCAATCCACCCAGCCGCCCGCCGTCCTCAGAGCTCTGTGCTCTCTCTCTCTGACAGAACGCGGAGACCGAGTCAGGCAGCAGGCAGACTGGCCTTGAGGCAAGCACATCATGTTTAAACGCTTGACAGATGTGAAGTGTGTTATTCTAATGCTTCATGCGAAAGACCTCGGCATGTTTATGATACATTATTGATGCCCTGGGTTAAATATACATGTATAACCCCAGAGAAAAGAAAACAAGAAGCTCAATTAATTTTTACAGGCACGTGCTTCCCTACCAAAAGAGAGGAGTTACCTATCGGGACATTTTAATTCATACAAAACTCAGATCTTCATTTTCTTTTTAAAAAAATGCTGACAGTATGCATCAATCAATACATGAGGGATTAAGAACTTTCTTGGGTTTAGAGGTCAATACTGAGTTGTAGATGAATGTATGAAATTTTCATTTAACCTTTTGCAAAAAAAGTGTTGCTAATAAATTAACACTTTAAAAAAAAAAAAAAAAAAAAAAAGCATATTTATTTTGGGATTTGGCTATATTTTAGACACGATTCGGAAGACTTTTGATGTTTGACAGTGGAATTCAGCGATTAACCTGAACCAACTTCAATAGGGAGTCTTGGTGAATACATTGCCCAGGGCAACACCCTGCATATCAGCGCCTTCTTTAGAAATGAATTTAAATTTATTTTAAGTTTGGAATGCTGAGCGCCTCTACTCTCAAAGGAAATCATGGACAGAAAATGGAGATGGATTTCACCACTTCTCCTCAAATTGCCTTTCATAACAATATTTTCATATGTGACCAAATTTTCCATGACTTTGCTGTAAAGTTTCACAGAAGGGGAATATGAGGCCATCAAATATTAAACGACAGACTAAGATTACATCAATAAAACAAGTATTCATATTTCAGAGAAGATGTTTGACGTATAAAAGCAGGAGGCTCTAGGTTTGACTCTTCTGCGTCTGCCATTTTCTGACAGTGTACGGCAGAGGGAGGCGTGGGAGAGCCTGGGAGCCTGCGTTTCCTTTTTTTGGTGCCGTGCTGAACACAGCCGATGGCTTTGTGAGAACGGAGAACACGGATAAACACACAACGCCCACGAGCGGCAGGTTGCCAGCGCGGGAGGAGGAGGAGGAGGAGGAGGAGGAAGAGGAGGAGGAGGAAGAGAGAGCAGGCACAGTGACGGGAAGAGTGAAAGCTGACACTGTCCTCCTGAGAGAGGATGTCCATCCTCTCTGATACACACCAGCCCCCCCCGACGGCCCAGACCACCACCAGGTCCTCAGACAGTGGGACTCAGGTAACCCCCTCGGACACCTCCGGATTTCACCTGCGCTTTGGGTTCTGGGATGAATGAGAAAATGAAAACATACATGGCCGGTGTAACAGCGTGCGGCTCAGACCCAAGCAGACGGCAGATCAGACAGCAGAGCCCAGGTGAGCAGCAGATTAGCGGACCCCTGACTGCAGGGGAGAGAGAGGCTTTTTTCGGTTGTTTTTTTTGGTTTCTGGCAGCGTAATAGCGCTGCAGATGATGGTCCCTGCTGCAGGGAAAGGCTTTAGTCCAGTTTAGGGAGGGAGGAGAGTGAGAATATGCGCAGAGAATATGCGCAGAAAGCTGAGCCGTGTGACTTCACAGGCTGCACCAGACCACAGGAGGTGCAGATGCTGTGGCCTTCAGCCGAAATGTCCTACAGTCTCTGTGCAAAGCTCTCAGCGGCTACAGAGATTTAATTTAAATTTAATTTCATAAAGTCGCAACTGAGCAAACCTAGAGAGGTCTGCACGGCAGGAACTCAAAGGGGTGAATAAATGCACATAAACAGCTACATTACATAACACGCATGCGTATGAATGCCTCACACTCACTCACACACTCACTTCAGCCTTTCCTCTTAGTCTGGCCACAGATAGTACACTGCTGCATTTCCATAAAAGACCACATTGATGATATGAAATAATGCCTCTTATCTCAGTACAGTTGTTAAAATGTCAAATATTTTGGACAATGATGCGCAATATCTTCAGTGGTACTAAAAAAAAGGTTTCTATGGGTATTGAGTATTGGGTATTTCTCTCCAGTCCACATTTAAAAGTCCTCACAATCTGGGGCAAATCCACAAGCTACTGAAATGACAGTGGATGCATGGGGACCACAATGTTAAAGGTGCTGTACATTAGCTCCCACCATAACGTTTGATCTTCTGTTGCCCTTCCACAGAGAGAGAGTAGTTCAGGGCCATGATTTTGGAGTTTGTCTGCGACGGCCATGATGGGAACAGGGTGTTTGCTCAGGGTAGAGGACCGAGCCAGCCAATCACAGGCTACCATGTGACCCTGTGACCCCCAACCCCATCCCCCCAAACACGTGACCTTCAGCACCTCCCCCGACCAAACTCACAGCCTCTCACTACAGGGGGGAGACAATGGCAGGTACAGCCGCTTAATGAGAAGAGAGGACACAAAGACTCCAACCCCCCCCATACCCTCACCCCTCCCCCCAAAGCTTTCCGAACAGCCACAGCGAGAGATATGGAGCTGGACACAGGTTTGCCCTGGCTGCTGTCCAGGAGGAGAGAGTAAATCGCTCCAATCTCACACTGTGGCTGGAGAGGGGGGGGGCGAGGGGGAGAGAGTGAAGGAGAGACAAAGAGAGGGAAATGTGTGAGAGAGAGAGTGGGGCAGAGGGAGGGGGAGAGGGGTTGAGACTGGGAGATGAAAACGGTGGGTGTTATCTGAGAGCAGCCTTTTTTTTTTTTTGCTGGACACTTCAATTGAAAGGAGTTTGAGCTCCAAGCAAACTAGAGCAATTAGCTGCACACGGTTCCTGACCCCCAAACTCATTAACGGCAGGGCGGTGGGCAGGCAGCCTCTCTCTCTGTAGGCCCCTCTCCCTCGCTCTCCAACAGCAGGCCTGACCGGAGGCTCGTCAGAACCCTCCGGCTCACAGAGACTCGCACTGCAAGCACCCGCACAATTAAAACCAGCACGGCCTCCACTCCCATTTCACCTACAGCTCGAGCAGGTTCCTCGCCTTTTTTGGGAAAACGTTTTGCGGAGAGAGCGCCTCAGCTCCTGCAGGTTTGGACTTGCACAGGCTCCTCCAGGGAGGAATTTCCTTTGCTTTCCGATCTCCTGCGCCGTGTGGAGGCGACACTCGGGACGATCAAACCCAACACCTGGTCCCTTTGTGTCCCGATCCAGCTCATTTTCAGGAGCAATAGCAAATCTGCAGGCCCAGGCTGGAACCTGGGGGTTTGGCCATAGTGTGATACCCCATTTTTTAGTTTGTCCGTTAGATTTATGAAAGATTTTGACCACAACATACCCACACACGACTGTGTTCAAAAAGCTCCCAATGACCTCAGCACACCCCATATTCTGGCAGGGGGAGTTAGACGGCTCTTCACAGACTGCTGCGTGCTGTCAATCTGAAACAGGAAATGTGTGTGCATGGGGCGTGTAGCTCAGACACAGCCAGAACTGTGTATGATTGCGTGGGGCAGAAATTGACAAGGAGCTGGCAGTTTAAAAAAAGAAACCGAGGGTAAAGATCAATCTTTCATTTGGGCTGAGGGACAGGAAAAGTTCACCAACGGCGGAGGGATTCTGAACCTGGCCATCCAGCTCATTTGGGTGTGAGTGGCTTATCGATCTCGGGGACAAGGCAGCTCCGAGCCATTCATCACCGTCCACTCCAGCCCCGAGACGAGTCCTCCAGCCAGGCCCAGTCCAGCCCAGTTGTGTGACGACATCCATTATCTCCTGCAACGAGCCCCAGGGGGGGCGCTGGGAGGCTCAGTCAGGCTCCACACTGCCCAGTCTGGGGGCATCTCGCTCGAGGGGGTGGGGGGAGGGGGGGGTGCTGCCAGCCTGTTTCGGCCGGTGTGATGTCGCAGACACACTTCCCTTTTCCACGTCCCTGGCGCTGAGGAGTGCTGACGGAGGAGTTCTGCGAGGACAGGAAACACGACTCACAGAGCTCAGTCTGCGGGGGGGGGGGGGGGGGGGGGGCAGGAAGGGGGGGGGGTGGAAGAGAGAGCCCCAGCAGAGAAGTTATGTGAGCTCAGAGGAAGGTGGTGATCCACCCCTTGCTCAGAGGATCCCCCAGGCAGGACGTTACACAGCCCTGCAGAAATCATCAAACTACAACCTCAATCACAGGGAGAGAGGGCAGGGCTTCACCCAATCACAGTCACAGTCCTGTCAGCAAGAAAGCAGGGCTTCACCCAATCACAGTCACAGTCCTGTCAGCGAGAAAGCAGGGCTTCACCCAATCACAGTCACAGTCCTGTCAGCAAGAAAGCAGGGCTTCACCCAATCACAGTCACAGTCCTGTCAGCAAGAAAGCAGGGCTTCACCCAATCACAGTCACAGTCCTGTCAGCAAGAAAGCAGGGCTTCACCCAATCACAGTCACAGTCCTGTCAGCAAGAAAGCAGGGCTTCACCCAATCACAGTCACAGTCCTGTCAGCAAGAAAGCAGGGCTTCAACCAATCACAGTCACAGTCCTGTCAGCAAGAAAGCAGGGCTTCAACCAATCGCAGACCGGTCTGAAAGAAAGGACAGGGTTCTATCCAAGCAGAGCCACAATCCTTTCTGAAAGAGAAGACAGGGTTTCAAACAATCAGGGCCACAGTCCTGCCAGAGAGAGAGGACAGTTTGACTCAGACAGAGCTATAGTCTTGTCTTTCTCTCAGTCCTTCACGTTCTCAGCTGGAGCTTCACTTCTGATCTCCTTCAATCTCATCCTTCAAATGATTCCAGCAAAGACTTAAAGCCATCCAGGTCAATAAAGGGATGAAAGTTAAACAGAAGTGGGGGCCACACTCTGAAGAATGCAGACACAGGCTATAGCTGGAGCAGACAGACCAAAACACAACAGCCAGGCCTCCTGCATTTCAGACCTGAGATTTTCTGTCAGGTCTCTCCGTTTATTTCCCCGGTGGGTCATTTTTATTCAAAAACCAGAGCGGAGAAAGACATGCCAACAGTGAAGGGAAATTAAATCAAGAAAAAGTTCTTTCGCGCTAATATGCTCCATTGATTTCCAATTCTGTCGGAAACATTTAATGAGCTTAAAGAGGGACACAGAAAGTGTTTTCCTGTGAGAAAAAAAACATTCAGCAGACGTAAACGGAGGCGGACACTGGACAGCGGACGCGTCCTAGCAGAACTGACTCCCGCACCCTGTGATTTAGGGTGTCTGTGAGGGGATGAGAAACAGAAAGAGAGGACCCAAACCCCGGAGGGCCTGGAAGTGGTCTGTAAAATGGTGACCTCTGAACTCAGGGCAGGCCTCTCTCACCTCCTCTCCGACTCTCACACACTCCCCAGCAGACGGAAGCCATGAGAACTCAAAGACAGGCAGCCACACTGTTTTAGCTGCGGTCTATTAATACCCTCCGACTCGCATGGGTTTTCATAAAACAACATTCTTGGAATTCAGCAGAGCCCTGTGGATGATAGCAATCGGGTTCCCTTCCTCAGGTTCCGTCCCGTCCCCTAATGTTGAAGCACCGAGATCAAGGCTGCTCGGTAAAGCTGAGCGAAAGCGTATTCTGCAGATGCTCAATCGGATCTTTTGAAAAGTCACTGTTTTAAGTAAATGTATGCAGAATTTAGCCACTAGGACACTTTGAAGTGATAATACAGTCGCAGGTTAAACACCCTATTGCTCACACACTTCACAAGGGATCTGTTTCCATCGCTTGGGGGCTGGGGGGGGGGGGGGTGAGAGGGGAAGAGAGGGAGAGAGAGAGGGAGAAAAAGGAGGGGAAAATTGAAAGGGGAAGAAAGAGAAAAACAGACAGGGAGAGAGCAGGACAGGGACAGAGAAGAAGAAAGGCGGGGGGGAGAGTGGAGACGGAGAAAAAGGAAAGGGGGGGAGGGGGAGATAGAGGGAGAAAGGAAGGGAGTGAGGAAAAAAGGAAGAGGGGGAGAGAGAGCCATTTCAAATGAGGTATGTTAGTGTTGAGTGCAAGACCCTCTCATCTTACTAAGGGCTAAGAGAACAGAGGGATGATGGGAAATTTCAGCATGCCTGCGTGTGTCCGTCACCGTGGGAGTGTCCCAATGGCTCTGCACAGGAAGTAGAAGGGTTAAACGCTCTCTGACCCCTCTTCCCCGAATGCTGCTGTGTAAATGGATGTTTTGGAGAGGGGAGCTTTCTGGAGCGGCGATGTGGGGGTTTCGGAGAGTTCAGGGCTTTTTATTTCAGGAAGAGGAGCTGGCAGACTGCTCGTAATCCCCCTGATTAATTACAGAGGGACAGGCAGCCTGCAGGGACACTGCCCATCACCCACTACCGCCCCACCTGCAAAAACACCTCACACAGACACCTTCCACCTGATCTCAGGTCAGTGGATTCCCATCTGCCCTGCGCTTACAGAGGAGTAAAACCTGCCCTCTGGTCTGTTGGGAGAAAACGGTCTGAAAAACAGCACTGCAACACTCAAACATTCCTGGTGTTTCATGTTCTGTTTTGTTTCGGTTCTCTCGCGGTTGTGGGGGCATTCTTTTACTCCGGCAGAACATAATGGCCATGAACATTTCTACTCCTACAGAAAACACTACAACACAGGAGAAACTACGTCAGCTTTCACCGCTAATCCAGGAATACCTTCCACTGGGGTAGAGTTAGCTCTTAATATAAAAAACCTGGAAATCTGTCAAATATTGAGCTGTTCCAACACATCATATCTACTGCGTGTCTGCAAGAACAGATGTTAGAAATATTCACACGGCCAACCTTTTAGCGAACTACACCCTCAGAAATGTAGGACTTCACCTCATCCCACTGTACCTTTACCATAGTAATACTATCATAGTCTAACAGTGGTTGGCCTGAGGGATTTTAGAGGTACAAACAGCCTGTAATACTCTGTTAACACACCTGCCGGGGCATTCAGAGAATGCAGCTGCAGTAAAGGTCATTTTTTGTCGCTCACAATGAGCTCGCGCTGCTCTGACTCAGATAAGAGATTTGCTTAGCCGCGCCTGGCACTGTGATTATTTCCCACTTTGACTGCCTGTCGATTCCGCGGCAGACGAACGGGCTCAGAAACGCCATCATTACAGGAGACGGGACGCTCCACTCTGACGACCTTGAAGAGGGTCGGGTCAGTGTACCGCCACACGCCGAGCCCTTACAGGCAAACGGGGCCGGTCTGGTGTCCACACCGCCACCGCGGGATTCCTGACGCCTGTTCCGGGCCCCGAAACCAAAGCCTTCCGCAGAGACGGGAGAAGTTACTGAGAGGGAGACAGAATCTACTTGTTGTCACGCTTCGTGTCCGCTGAGAGCCATCTGGAAGAGCAGAGGTAGATAAGCAGCCACAGAATCCCAGGCTTCCTCCTCTAAAACACTGCACAGCTCTAGCTGCAGGCGCGAGGGACAGTCAGGGATTGGGGCTTATCAATCGGCTGCCAGAGAGAGGCCGGACACGGCAAACACACACACACACACACACACACACACACACACACACACACACACACACACACACACACACACAGCGAGACTTCAGGCACTGATGACAATGTGAGGGGGATAATGGTGGCATGTTTTCTTTCTGGGCTCACATTACCTCTCTGGTCAGGCCTTGGAAATCTCTCCAACTCTCCCGTAGCAAAGACCCAAATCGCCAGCTGCCCTCCTCCAGCGGTCCTGAACAATATGCTCTCAAACACGCAGCGCTCTGATGCGGCTCGCATTGTCCCTGCACACACGGTCGCAATCAGAGCTGCAGCCCCATCAGCACACAATGCTCCACCCTGCATCCCTCACGGCCAGCGGCCCGGGGACAGGGGACAGCACTGCCCCACACCCTGCACTGCCCCACACCCCGCGCTGCGTCACACCCCACACCCCGCGCTGCCTCACGCCCCGCGGTGCCTCACACCCCGCGCTGCGTCACACCCCACACCCCACGCTGCCTCACGCCCCACACCCCGCGCTGCCTCATGCCCCGCGGTGCCTCACACCCCGCGCTGCATCACACCCCACACCCCGCGCTGCATCACACCCCACACCCCGCGCTGCATCACACCCCACACCCCGCGCTGCATCACACCCCACACCCCGCGCTGCCTCACGCCCCGCGGTGCCTCACACCCCGCGCTGCATCACACCCCACACCCCGCGCTGCATCACACCCCACACCCCGCGCTGCATCACACCCCACACCCCGCGCTGCATCACACCCCACACCCCGCGCTGCCTCACGCCCCGCGGTGCCTCACACCCCGCGCTGCATCACACCCCACACCCCGCGCTGCATCACACCCCACACCCCGCGCTGCCTCACGCCCCGCGGTGCCTCACACCCCGCGCTGCGTCACACCCCAGTCAGCCTGCACACAGAACTGCACCACGACCAAAAATGACCCATCAGAACAGCGGCCGGAAACAAGTTACAGCAAGCAGACGGGCAGAGAGAGATGAAAAGGCAGAAATCCCAGTTTGGAAATGCTTCTTCAAGAATACTGGCGTGTTATTATATATTATATATTATAATTAACTAATTTTGATTTCATTTCAGTTTTGTAGGGTGGAGAAGGGAGCGAGGGGGCCAGAAACTTTGCCCGTTCGCATAATCAGGCTGAGGAGATAAATGACTCTGCGCATTTCTCCTGCCCTGGATAAACGGCCACTGGCAGGACCTTATTAAAGCCACGCATCCCGCAGTCCCAGGCTGCCCCAAACTAATTAAAGCCAAGCAGATGGGCTCACAGACACCAGCTAACTGGGCCTCCAAAGCCTGCAATACTCCCTGCCACCTGAGGGGGCCGAAACTCCGAGCCGAGTCATTTACAGCACAGCTACCTTTTTACGTCAGTTTAATTCTCGGCACTCTTAACCGGTGCCCTGGTCCTGAGAGCTCTGCATAGCTTACATGCGCACAGCTCGGTGTTTTACCCAGGCAATTCAGAACAAGCACTTTGCTCAATAAGAATCAAACCTGAGAATGGAAAAGGGAGCCTTTGGGTTAAACCCCGGCTCCTGAACCACTACACCCCAGCGGTAAAAACTGAGGGGGAGGAGTTTCTGAAAACGAACCGCAGAGCAGTGCTCGGCTGAACTTACTGAGCGTGCTCTGCGGCCACCGAACCTTACAGGGCAGGTTCAGAAATGCTCGGTACGTTCAACAAGACCCTTTCCATGGGTTTCATTCCAACTCAGACCTACCTGAGCTGCCTACAAAATACCAGCACTGCTTTCCCGAGGAGGAGTGGAAGCAGCACTGAAATCTGAGAGTGGGGAACCGCACGGACAGATTCCCAATTTCTCAACTTCTTTTAACATCTCCAGCGTTTATGGGCTGCAAGCTTTGCCATGTAGGTCATGCTCTGTGCTTCTGCAAAACAAGTTTCGGTTAATATTTCATAGCTGGAGTTGTATTTTTTTAGCTTCGTTGATTCAGTGAAATTGCATTAGAGTCCAGAACATGGTCTACTCCTCCACACTCTGAGTCCAGTCTGTTTGCTGGAGAGAGCTCCACCATGCACAGCACCTGTGATTCCCCCACACAACTACCAATGCGCTGTAATCTGACAGCCAACGTCACCATGCGCCCTGCATGTCAACACGCAGAACGCCACACGCTGACAGCTCTCCCGCCATCACGCACACCCACAGCCGTGACCTTTCCACACGTACGAGGCCACTGGCGGTCCAGGCGGCTGCGGGTGCTGCCTGTCACACATGTCAGAAAACACACTAATCAACGTGGGGGGCCGGCTGTCCCTGAGAACAGCCACTGAGAGAGCTGCACAAACAGCGGCCAACCTCTCTCCCTGCAGCACCATCCAGCCCCCGAACAGCGTAGTCCTGCTGCCTGAGACGCCAAAGGACCCCAGGGCTTACCTACCGGACTGTTATTAACACACCACTGCTTCATACATTAGCCTTCAGTTAGACAAACACCTGAGATTACTTCTGTTAATACAAGTGGAAAAAATGGAGAAATACATCATTTAAAATTTATTTTATAATGATTCCTCTGGATTCAACCCTATTCCTCTTGAGACTTCTAACACCCACCCTCACCAGAGATCCAATTATACAGCAGTATCTGTATGGACATGCCAGTTCCTGGGAAGAGCTACAAGTACGCGTCTGAACATGTTCACTCCTGAGGAACTCAGCGGCCCAACACAGAGGGGTTCCACCCAGCTCTGAGGACTGGTTTATGGGGGTGTGTGTTAAACCAGGTGAGAAGGATCTAACACACACTTGCCTGTTTTATCAGGAACTTTAACATTTAATTTCACCAAAAAGTCAAGGACACAGAAAGGGCGGGTAGCCAGACAGACCTTTCCATCTTTCAGCCTGTTAAAGTCAAGGAGCTCTCTGACTGAGAGCATTCCCCGAGCGCTCCGAGTTAAGGTGGCAGGCGTCAGCTGACTGTTTGTGGACAGGCCTATGAAACGAGTGATAGCACAATCCTGAAATGACGGTCCCGTTCAGGAATCCATTAATATGCTGACTGCTTACTGGAGGAATGCAGGGTAGGACCCTTCCTCACGGCTGTCCCCGGCGCTCCACACAGACACCCCTCAAATCAAAGCTGACCAGCGAAGTTCTCAGCCCCTCTGCCTGCTAACCCCAATCAGTCAAGCTAATGAAATGTGCTGTCATGGAGAGTGTCGCAGACTGTACAGACTGAGCTGAGCTGTCACTTAAATGCGAGTGTGACATGGCTGATATCCACTTCATTTGCAAGCGCGGATAAATATGACACTGCCTTCTTGCTCGATACGTAGAATGTTAAATTCACGGCAACATTCCGTTCCACATTTAACAGACTCATTTCTCAGCCCATTATGATTGTCTGTAAGTTGAGCACAAACAGAAGAGAGACTTCAGTGGAAATTACCCACCGACACAGGCTCATTTATGCCGACGCAGACTGCAGAGAAACAGATTCTCCTGTGCAGTCTTGCATGCAGCCAGTTGTTAGCTCCTGCGTACTTTTAATATATCAGAAAGCAGCATTCACTGACAGGAAACACAACATCCTTATCACTGAACTCTACCAGACAAAGCCCCGCAACCTGCAGTCTTTTTTCATGGCTTCTGCCCACAGCTCCTACACAGCGTCTGACAGACACACAAAACTAGTGGTGCTAAGCGCTCACTTCAGCAGGGAGCTAACATTACTCATAACCAGATCATGTGACCAAGAATAATAAACTTATCTAATTCCAAATATACATGTTTATTCAACAAGTCATATCTCAAGTCCTTGAGGTTAAATCATCAGTGTGGAAGCACGGGGAAAGATTTCTTTTTGTGACTGACACAGAGGCAGAGTGAGGGAGCAGGAGGGAGTGGTGCTCCAGTGCTCCCGCTTCCTGTGGTCAGGTTTCTGAGACACAGAGCAGCTCTGGATGTGAAGGCTAAACTCGCCGTTCCACACCGGCCCTACGCTACGCAGCAAAGAGCTCCATATTCCACACCGGCCCTACGCTACGCAGCAAAGAGCGCCATATTCCACACCGGCCCTACGCTAAGCAGCAAAGAGCTCCATATTCCACACCGGCCCTACGCTACGCAGCAAAGAGCGTCATATTCCACACCGGCCCTACGCTACGCAGCAAAGAGCGTCATATTCCACACCGGCCCTACGCTACGCAGCAAAGAGCGTCATATTCCACACCGGCCCTACGCTACGCAGCAAAGAGCGCCATATGCCAAAAACAACAAGGCTCCACAACAGAGACCGTGACTCACTCAACAGCGTTCAAAAACCCATTCTCGTCTTAATTAAGAGGCCGCCCACAGGGACTAAACACATTTTTAATTGGTTCCTTTGCAGGCATTCTCCGATTCCTGGCTGAGAGTTTGTAACAAAAATGAACATATCGGCACGAAAGTGGCTGCCTTTTGTTTTCACTCAGTGTTAACGTCAACGGCGACGTTTAAAAGAAAAGGCTGAGAGCACAGAGGCACAACAGACAGGGTGCAGCTGAGTACAAATCACCCACCGGTTCTGCTCGGAAAGAAGGGAGGACTGCCGGCTTCAGCACTCCACAGCAGACAGGTCTCAGCACACAGCAGGGGAGAATGGAATTACACACCGTTGGTGAAAAGCAAACCCCCCCCAAAAAAGTCCAGTCACAAAGACCAGCCTCAGGTCACACACAAGAGGGCCAAGGACAAGCAATTACTGGAGTGAGCATGACGGGGACCCCTCCCTCGGAGACAGTGAGACAGACAGGGCCCTCTGAGGAGCAGGGTCAGAGCGCAGGTACGTCCTGAGAGAGGCTACACCTGGTGCGAAGGCCGGGCAGGTGTTTGTCATTCCACAGCGCACCTGTGTCTGGCGGTATGCGGCCAAAGAGGCTCTGATAAGGACTGCTTCTGCTTTTCCACTCCGTTTACAGTCACTACACAAACACACGCTGTACACGCGAATTCCCGAACATCCGTCTAAAAATGGCTCATTTAAACACAAAAACAAACAGGGCATGATGAACGAGAGGTGCACAGAAGGCTGATGGCCCAATTAAACGGCAATTGAGCTAAATAACAATGAACCAAAACCAATCTTTCAATCAGTCCCAATTGCCGTCCTCTGTGGCACAACTGCAGGGAGCCAACCAACTGCCATTCCAAACTGACATCATTAATTAAAGCTCTGATTGGTTATTAGGCCGCGACCGGCTTCTAAAACTGCGGGCGCTCTGTCTGCCCTTTTAAAAAACCCCATTTGTTCTGCTGTCCAATTTATGGCAAACAGAGCCGCATCTATTAAAAAGGAATCCCTATCTATTACAATTATTAAGATGTGGTGGCGAAACCAGGCCTGAAACATGCAATGAGTCATTGCACAAGACAGGCGTAGGAGAAACAGACAGCTCTGGCTGATGTTGCTGGAACTGTAAGGCTTTGATGAGGGAATATAAACAAACAGAGTAAGCAGAATAGCAGGTATCTCTGAGGTGCTGCTGGGGGTGGTGGGGGTGGCGTGGGGGTGGGCAAGCGTCACGCCTGTCGCTCCTGTTCCGCTTGTGTGACGACCCCGGTCACCCGGCGCCGGCTGAGTTAAGAGATGAGTGTCCCCCCAGAAGGTGTCAGCAGCCCGGGTCGGAACAAAGAGGCCACTCAGCCTGGCCAGGGTCGAGTAGGGTGCGGCAGGGTCCGGCAGGGTGCGACAGGGTCCGGCAAGGACAGGGCGCTTAGTGGTTCTGATGCCACCAGCAGCTCACTGCTCCTCTGAGGGCGAAAACCCAAAAACGCTCTGCGCCACTGATTACAGGCCACACACACCCTGTTCCCTGAAAGGGAGAGAACACAGATGCCCTCTGGACAGAAATCCTGCGGTTTTCCTGAATGCGTTTCCTGGCATTCACAGGGGGCAGAACATGGACTGACTGAGAAAGCCAGCAGCAGGGCTGGTGCTCACATGTCTCTAAAAAGAGTTTCTCTCCTGACAGCCTGGGAATCGGCCCGAAATGTCGAGGGACTGATGGGAAATTCACAAAATACCTCCTCGTCAATGAAAACCAACCAAGCAAATCCTTTCTTAATGGCTCCATGAATGAGAAGAGCAGGGCGGGTTTTCCTGGCACTGGGTGGGGTGGAGCTGGCTCTCCTGTCCTTGTGAGGTGACCGTGACCTGCGCTGTAACTCCTGCCAACTTCTGCCCTCGCTGGAGGGCAGCGAAGCCCGCTGAGCTGGCCTCTGTCCCCTCCTCTGCTCTGCCCTGCTAATCGGGGGGGTCACCCCCCTCCCATCTACATACTCCATAACCCCCGATGACACTCCGCTTTTGATCCTGGCTGTTTAAGACACACTCCCACACTCCCACACACACACACACACACTTCTGTCAGCTCTCAGCCCAAGGGCACAACACCCACCTTGTTAAAGCGAGTTGGAGAGAAGGCGCAGGTGAGATTGGATCCAGACATGCTTGCTCACAGATAGAATTACATTATTGATCAGGCGACAGATTGCGTTATGAGGAGCTCATGGCTGCGTGATGCTGCCAGACCCCCCCGGGCTGGTGTCGGGGGGGTTGGGCGTGGAAGCGGGGGCAGGGGCTAGGGTCTGGATTACGCTCATGGAAGAGCGAGCGTGTGAGCGTGCGAGCCGTGACTTTGACGAGAAGGAAAACCGGAGACCCAATCGATATGCCCGGCCGCTCCGTACACGCGAGAAGGTGGAATTCATTTTCCTCAAACCGGTCTTTAATTAAAGCCGCTTGCTGAACGGCCTGGCTGAGGGCTATGAACATGCACAGCCCTGATTGCCATTGATGGAAAAACAATAGTTTCCTCAAAGGCCACACGCTGCAGAGAGCCACTTACTGCCTTCACCACATGCCCCTTGATGTTTTTCCATGCAAAACTAATTGACTTAAGAAGAAGAGAGCACCCACTTTAGCCGGCCACTTTCAATGGCTATTTATAGGGCACTTTCACCCGGCCAGCACATTTAACACTCTGTTCATGATATCAAAATTGGTGCGTAGGAAACTCTGAGCTGACAGAGACCATCTCACCCACGAGCCCCTCTCTCAGGCCTGGCCCACATCAGAGACCCCCCCCCCCTCCGATCCCGACCCCACTAACGCCGCCTCTCGGGAGCGACAGCTTGCCTCTGTCGGAGGTGCGCTTATCGCCATGGATACGCACACAGCCCGCTTCCTGATAGGGCTGCTGGATCATGGCGGGGTCGCTGGTGTCACACCCTGGCTTGCGAAATGGCCCCATGACAGGAAGCAAAGGCCAAAGTGTTCCACTGCAGTCTGATCTGCTGGTCACATGCTTCACTCCTCCTTTCTCTCCCATTTTAGCTAAAGTCAAAACTTTGCTCTGAGTGTCAGGCAGCCTGCGGTCTGGGCTCACATCAATGCCCCATTTGTACTCATGTACTTTGCCTGGGAAGATGCGCGTGTGTGCGCAATAGCGCGGGTTATCCCAGCGCTGGGAGAGGGGCTGGGGTGTGCACGCGTGCGATTCTCTCTCCTCTGCCACTTTACCGTATGCCCTGCTGTGCTCTTTGTGCTCTTCATCAGATGAGCTGTTACGCGCTCTTCGAATTAGAGTGCTTACTAAATGACAAAATACGAACACACTGACAGTTCATCCGTATTCTGATTCCACAGGGCTACTTAACCACTCACTTCTTTCACGGCAGTAAACTAATGGCGTTCTGAGAGAGGAAAGAGGAAACGGTAAAACCAGTCTGTGTTTAGAGTTTTCAGAGCAGGCAGACAAAAGACAAAATAGGACAAGACACAAGCTGATGTCAGAGGAGCTGCGTTACACTTCCCCTAATCTCAGTGATACACTTTCTAGAAACAAACCTAAGATCTTCTTTTTATGAGGGTGAGGAAAGCGAGACTGAACATAGTGGCCAGGCATTCTCTGGCCTCCATAACCAACCCCAATCTGTCACCGGCCCAGTGTGCACCGCTAACACCTCTTATCTCCTGTTTGGAGGGCGGGGGGGGGGGGGGTGAACTGGAGAGCACTCGCGATGAGAATGCATAATCTGCCAGTGCGTCTCGCTGTAAACATCACGGCTGACGCTGCGTGCAAGTCGAGTGCAAAACAAGGGTCCCATAATGCACCCTGATCCCACGCCTGGCCCCTTCCCAGCTAATCATGGTAATTACAGGTCTGTGGAGCACAGAGATCAGCCTCTGTCCGGACGAGCTGGCGTGTAAGAGAAAAGCAAAGTACAGAGCAGGGAAGTCTAACACACAGCCACCGAGCCCTGGGAACGCCGCTCCCTCTGATGTCACCCCTTTGAAAGAGGGACATTTGGTTCAGTTTAAAAGTTCCTATCCGATTCAGTGTTGCTGGCAATCGTGGGAATTCTGGGAAAACACTTTGGTTGCAGTTTAAACAGTGCAGAAAGGGCGAGGCAGTGGACCATGCTGAAATCAAAGCTAGGAGGCCAATCCAGGCCTGGTGCCAGAGCACAGGAACAGGCGATCGTCATGTTCAGGCGTGTACGCTGAGCGAAGACGCTCTCAGATTTCCGCCTGGGATAAGCGCTCGCCATATTTACGTAAAGTAATGATTAAACATCTGAGCGCTCAGGAATTTTGCAAGGATCCCTCAGCACTGATGAGTAAGGCTGGATGAATGCATGACATCACCCCTCTACAGGAGAGAGCGCGGCAGCTTTCAGTGCTCGGACACCGAACACATGCAGTCATGAGCTTGATGGCGGAAGAAGCTTGATGGTTGTGAAGGTATAGGGTGGCAGTGTAGCATAGTGGTAAGGAGCATTGCCTGAACCGAAAGGTTGCTGGTTTGATTCCCCGCGGGGGTGCTGCTGCTGTACCCTTGGTTACAGTAACCCAGAATCCCTGCAGTAAATATTCAGCTGTGCATGGATAAAAGTAAAAACCGTCACCCATGTAAGTCGCTCTGGATAAGAGCGTCTGTTAAATGCCGGTAACGCGAGGTACTGTATGTTTGCGGGCTCCAGTGAGAGTGTGAAAGCAGACGGTTTATGCCCTTGGTGAAGTCGTGCCTGTGAGGGGGATCTGCACACTGTCCAGTCTGCGCCATCAAACTAATGCGCATTGCTGGGATTCCTGCCTCACGCTGCGGCTCTGAGGAACGCACGTCTCACCAACAGCCCCAACCGCAGGACCAAGGGGAGACAGAGGACCTTCCTGCCGGTACCTAAATAATCACCTGCGGCCCTTTGTAGCTCTTCTCTTTCTGACCACCTCCCTCGGGACGCACCAGCACCAACTCCTGTAAAACTTCCAAACAGGCTTTATAAAGCGGTGCTTTCCTCAGATGAAAGCAGGGCCGTGTGCTCCTCTGAGCCGCTCTGCTGCAATTTACTCTAAGTAAGCACATGAGAAACAAATAATGTTGACCCAGTAACAGTCTGCCAAGCCTTAATTAGACTCTCAGAGACAAAAAGTAGCACTTTTCTAGGGGCGAAACAGATGCTGAGGAAACGCATTCTCTGACACCCTGTGACGTCCACAGAGCCAATAAAAGTGTGACCATCTGAAATCACGGGGATGATGTCACCGCTCTCACGCCACCTTCCATCAGCCGAGCGCCACATTGGTACCAAACACAAGGTGGAATTTTCCATCTAAAATCTACATCGCAATAATTTTGTGACATCAGCTAAGGACAGCTCAACCACAACTTTAACATGCATCTCTTCTTACTCAACTTCTCTGAAGCCTCCGTTCACAGAGAAGAGCATTTTTCACTGGTTTATGAACACAAGCTTGTACTGCTGACACATTGTACAGTGAGTAAACATTGTTTTCCTGCATTGACTGCTGAATCTGTATTATTTTTATGGTTTACCAAAGTGCTTTTACTTGTCATTTACCATTCCTGTCTGTAAAAATGGACATCACCTTATTATCTGGCCAATACTGTAATAAATCAAACCATTCTGGCAGGCAGTCACTCTTATCCGACTGGGGATTCACTTCACCTACTGACCTCTTGCTTTGAACTGCATCCACGTAGTGGGTTACACACGGAGAGATTATGTGTATAATTTCTTAAATGGAGCCGCGCATTGAGAATCTTTGTCAGAGTGGAAGTACAGTCTCTGGGTGTTGTCACCGTCCTGTCCAATGCCAGACGAGCTCCCTCAGGTCAGACTCACCTTCGTCTCCAGCTGCTGCCCGAGACCTGACCCCTCCCACCTCTGCCACCCTGCCAAGCCCCCCCTAATCCCACCCCTGCTCAGCGCAGGCCTGGCTGCTGCCCACTTTCACTCCAAAATTAATAACCCAACGTGCACAGAAAAGACCGGGGATATCCTACTGGTGTTGGGCTCTGCACACGAAAGAGAAGGACTGCGTATTAGTGATATTGTGCAAAGTGTAATTAAACGTAATCCTGGCATGAGGAATTTGTTCCGTTTGAGAATTAGCGGCGGCGTTACACCAGGTTGTAGAATGAGTTATGCTCTCAAGTGCTTGAATGCAGATTTTATTCACCCTTAAATGGAAAACATTTGTTCAAAAACAATAAACCTTGGAGTGCACAAGAGGTACCTCAGGAGCATGTCGTTTTTCAATCACTCTTTAACTCAGGACGGCTTCCATAACAAAATGTTCAATTTACAGAAAGGCCATGAATTAGCCATCTATCAGTTCTCAGCAAAGCTTTTTCATTCTACTGAAAAGAGAGCCACGACTCTGTAGTAGACTTAGGCTTTGAAAGAAAAGTGAGGAGGTGGTGGCCCTCTGTTTACCATTTGAAAAGAATCAAGCTCAATGTCAGACGGAAAAAAAAAACAGCCATGAGGAACAGCTTAAATAGGTAGCACTTGACTGGTATTACCGGGGCCCGAAACAGACGTTCCCAGCACTCTTTGTCTTAAAGCCAAGCAGAGCTTCTGGGCAAAATTTTGTTTCTTCCTTATCGAGGAAATGTAAATAAATAAACTCTGCGTGCGGCACCCAGAGCAAGCACATCTGCTCCCGAACGTGCAGGCAGCCGCCACACGGATGCAGTAAAGGCCCGGCCTGTCTGGCTCGAGCGTGAGACGCTGAGAAACGGTCGCGGTCTCGTGTTTCTCACGCCCGCGTACGCACCTCTGTGTGTCTCTGTTACGCGGCTGGAAGCCTTCGGCGGAGGTCACCAGGCACGTGGGGGAAAGGGACGTTTGGGGGCTGCGGGGGATGAGGGGAGAGTCCTGTATCTCCAGGTTGGGGCTTTGCAGGCGCCTTTCTGAGTGTGAAAACGGAAGCGATGATGGGGGGGCATGGTGGGGTGAGGTGGGGGGGGGGGGGGCGCACGGCTCAGTTCAGGGGTGACACTCAGATGGGATCTGGCCGGCAGACTCGACAGCTGTTCGTTAGAGACTGTGAGAATGAATGCGATCTCACCTCCCAGGCCCGGAAACACCCCCACGGCTCTGTTAGCTGCTGAAATGGAGCTCAGGAGAGGGAGAAGACACGCTGACAGTGAGACGGAGTTCAGGGTTAGAGATTAAACTCACCACGTGGCCGCAGTGAGATGGGGGTAGAAGTTAGAACACAAACTAACCAAACTGAGACGGAGTTCAGGTTTAGAGCACAAACTCACCACATCGCCACAGGGTCACAGAACAGGAGAGGGTGGACACATCACTGTTAGGTACGGTGCTGCAGTTTCCCTGAGTGAACGCAAACTGCCAGAGGCAAGCTCAAACTCCAGGCCGCCCTACACCACAAACCCCGTACCCAGTAACCCCTACACCAGCAGGAACATATCAGCACACACCAAAGCATGGACTCAAAGCCCCAGAAATGAGGTCACAGCTGGAGTCTGGGACTGCACACCAGAGACTGGGCACCAGCATCAGAGCAAGACCCCAAAAGTTTCCCCACCTCTCCCCAAACCACAGCGGGGGTTGCCCCAGGCCGCTCAGACGAGCTCGGGGGCGGGCAGAGCGGGGACTGGACAAAGGGCAGTGGAAGTGCCGCTTACCGCGAGGACTGAAAAGACGTCCTCAGGGAAGGGAGGCACGCTGCGTTTCCCTGTAAAACCTCTTCCAGACATTGGTCATGCTTACCAGCGTGAGCGCAGCACAAAGACCTAAACCCGTAATTGCAGTACAACCTCAGAATGAGCAGGGGTTTCTATTAGCAGTAACCACCAGGGCCGCTTCAGTCTGTTTATTCCCCTCAGCAGCATACTGCTTACGCACCGAGTAAATGAGCTAAGACCCCTTATAAAGAGACGGCTGGCAGATGATAAATGGGAAGCTGAACTGAAGTGGGGGAAGTTCCCATGTCTCGCAATACAGGATTTTCAAAGCATCACAAAACACTGCGTTTCCAAGCAAACCCTGCCCGTGACATGTTATGGCAGGAGGTCAGGACATCAAAGACTACAGTCTGCCGGTTATAACTGACCGATCACAGGTCTGTCCTCTTACTCATCCCGCGAATGCCAAGCACTCAAACACACGCGGTGAGTCTTCTCATGCAAAACGCGGCAGAATTAGACGGTAATTACTTAGCTTACAAATCACGGCAATTGCGCCAAAAGAAAAAATCCTATTTAAAAAAAAACGCATCTGTGAAACATTGTGTATTATTTCTCTACTGTGGGTAAAATGAGGCAAATAACCATTTTCAATACGGCTATGCAGATAAGGAGGCAAGTAAATTTCTAATTATTCAGAGAGAAAGAGATTAGCTTGGAATGATGAATTGTCGAAGGATATGGGGCATAGCTTTAAGTCTGCTGTGAGTTGGCCAGTGAACACACGGCTATTTCTGGATCCGTGGCCCAGGTCCGAGCGGAGTTCGGGGGCTCGGATACGCCCCCCCACCCCGCTTTCCCGCGCCCATCAAACGGGGATGGGCCGTAATCCCACACCCTGGCACTGCCAGCATGAGAACGTTTGTTCGGTGTTATTTAATGAGGATTATCCCCTGGGATGCGACTTCTCTTTTTCATTGTGTTTGTATTTGGGCAGTGGAGACGCAGTGGGGGGAAAAAAGCGATTCAGAATTGAGAACGGAAACAAGGCCCGTACAGTGCGCGCCTGTGGCCGCACCGGGGACAGTGTGGTACGGACTGACAACACAGATCAAGAGATTGGGGACGCGCATGAATACAGACACTGTCTCCTTTGCCTGTCTGAATACAAACAAACAGTGAAAGTGCTCGCCAGTATGTCAACGGACATAAAAATAACGTCCCCTCTTTTCTCTGTGGTTCCACTTCTGCAGTCGGGGTGAAAGTCCCCTCTGCTCTGAATTATTAGGGAATTAAGTCGAGGCACAGCACGGTCATCTGACCCCAGTGCTCGAGCACTGGGCTAAGAACAAGCACCACATAGCCGCATAAGCGTATTACCAAACACGACCAAGCAGCAGTTTCCTTTACAGCACGGGTAAAAACTACAGCTCACACACGGATCAGATAGTTCATACCAAGGTGTCAACCGTGCGTACAAGTCCAATACAAAACACCACGCAAGCGTTAACGAAGCTTCACCTCAGTGCTGTTCACTTGGGGTAGGTATATTACCTCGTGTAACAAGGAAAATAATTTCATTTTTCATTCAGTAATGCACTACAGACCTGTGCTACCGCCCAATAATCGGGTTGAGCCTTTCCAACATAACCGCAAATACGGTTTTTTACCGAAGAATGTAGCTCCACCCATGTCCACACTTTTTAAAAGATGGGCTACTTCACAATAGGCGATGTAACATTTCATGTACTCTGCACACGTGTAGATCACTGCTTACAAACACATCTCATCAGGGCGACGCTGTTTCGGTGTCTCTGCGTTTCACTTTCACGAACAGGATAAAAGCTGTCCACATCACATTCGTGTAACTGTAGCTCGAACAAAAAAAACACGACCAGCCACTCAGCTAGAGAGCAACGCTAGCAGCTAGAATACCCTACGTTTCAGTTTCTACATACAAGTTTTTTAAAGCAAAGTTTTGCTGAAAGGGGAAAAATTCTAACAGACAGGACTCTGCATCACTTGCGTTAAATATTTACCTCACCGGCGTAACGCTGCTGTATCACACGCAAGTATGTTATGAGATTGACTGTAATTAGCTACGTAAGGTATTTCTCCACACAATAGTCTGTGTTGTATTGATACAGCAACAACAATGAATGCGTTTTAAATTCGGCAACATGTCTATATTTTTAGAATCCAGCCCTCATTTAGCGATAAGACAGGCTAGTCGCTTGGTAGCTGAAGCGAGAGAAAAAATAATTAACTCACCTTCAAAGCAGTGGTTAAACACACCCGCGCAGTCCAGGCTGTTTCCCCCCTAAAAAACAAAAATAACCCCCCGATGCACCATGCGCGAAAAGTTCGTTCACATCCTACTCTCGCAAAAGCCAAGGAGAGGGTCGCTATCAGACAAACAGCATTCCCTGAAAACGCTGGGGGGCCGGTGGACAATTCTCAGAATCAGAACGGCGATGCTGGGTTACATGAAAGCACGCCAACGGAAAACAGCCGATTTTCTCCACGCCCAGGTACAAGGTCACATGATGCAGCCAGGTGTGTTCGCCTCGAACAGCGGTTCAGTTGGAGACACACCTGTGTGAGCCGCTCACATCCGCTCGGTCTAACATTTGAAACAGGAAACGGGGAAAAAAATACGAGGGAGCACCGAAAGAAAGAGGGAAGGGTGCAAGCGTTCTCTCCACCCCTTTTCAGTACAAAAGGCTTATTCCAGAGAGGATCGGTTTACACCGAGGGCAGGGAAAGCAACAACAGAACACAGAGAAAGCACTTAAGAAGAGCTCTTTTGTTTCCACCCCTCTAGATAAAAATAGGGACTGTGACTTTGTCTCGACTTGTGCGCTGATCTCTAACTCGCTGCAAATTCACTGTCTCCTCGTCGCGAGTTTCATGTAAATCTTAAAGTGATTTTATTTTAATCCCTCGCAGATTAATGTCGAGAGGGAGATTACGGCCGCTTCATTAATCGGAAAATCTATTCCCAACTATTGGCACAGAGAGCTTTGCTTAACTTTGTGCCACCCCTCTGTATACGGTCGAAATTCTTGGGTCGCCCTACTGTCATGATGCAACGAGTGGAAATAATGGTCGCATTGTTTTCTAAACACGAGACGCTAATCACTGCCATATGGTGATGGACAGCCTTTGCATTGTAAATCTTACAGTAACTGTGGCGCCAAGAGCAACCGTTACCTTCTAAGAAGTTAAGGGGGGGAGGGGGGCGGTAGACCGTATGCCATCCCAAAGTGACAGGGGTATGCAGTCACCCCCGAGCACTATATGTTGTATTGTACATACTTTATAATTATAATAATTATATTTAATGACATTATTTTTCATAAATGAAACATAATTTGTAATATTTTATTTTGGGGGGAGGGGCATCAACAAAAGCTATCATATAACAACTTAAACATAATGTTCTGAATAGTTAACCTATATTTACATGTTTTATTTCATCAACACTTTTCTAGTTTGCCAAATTACATATTCACTGCCATTCATAGAGTCTGTTCCTAATTACATTTTCCATATGATGGAAATTCCATTTATTTTCCCTTTTTTGTGTTGGTCATGCCAGTACTGCTGAGATTGTAATCACAGCTGGACTTCGGATACGTGATGCTGAGCAATGTCACAGGGACCTGAATTTCAGTCCGATGTAAAATCTCTGCTCCCCCTTTAAAACCATATTTGGGTGAGACACATCTGTCCCTTTGCCACTGAGGCCAAATCTGTCCTTCCTGAAACCATTCCCAAAGTCAAAATCGGGTCTGTGGTCATCCATGTGTGATTATTGGCACTCTGTGCCACTGCAACTGTGAAATTTGAACGATGATCAGATTGGACAAAAAACACTTTTTTTTATCACCAGGCAAGCAAGAGTGAGCGCAATAACAGCACTACTGGGTGGTGAGTGGATGAGGGATGTTGGAGAAACAGCAGGATGAGACCACTTCCCTTTAACCTCAGTATTAGTGTTGTATAGTTTGTTTCCATTACCCACACTGACCTGTGGTTCGACAGCCCCAGCAGACACGGGGCAGTCTAAGAAATAAAGTGTTTCCTAATGTTTCCTTTGGGTGCTTCTGTGTATGCGTATGCCTACTGTCAGTGCCTAGAGAGATCTCTCTCAAGACCGGGTTTATTCAGAATTCACACAGACTACATTCTGAGGCATTGGGCTTGTTGATATTTCTCACAGTGCAGAGAAATTCATCTTGTATTCAGATAACTTGTTATGGGTTTAATTTGACTCCACGTCCCTTTAATGATGTTGCTCATGCAAACACAGGCAGAGTAGGGGGAATGTGCTTTGTGCCCCAGGGCTCTTGTGCTCATGTGTTTTTGGAGCAGGGCAAAACCTTCTTCTCTGGGTATCAGGTTCCTAGGAAGGGCGTGGAGAAGTTCAGCCAGCCCAGACACTCCAAACTGAATCCAGGTCAGCCATGTCTATCACATCACCTCCAAACTTCCCAGAGTGCTGGTGATTTTGGCAGCAGGGGAGGGGATGGTAGATAGGAGCTGGCAAGCCAAAAGGTTTGATTCCCCCTCCTCAGTGGGACACTGCAGTGTCCTCAACGCGCTTAACCTGCGCTGCTTCAGTAAATACCCAGCTATATAAATGGATGATATGTAAGCTATATAAGTAGCCGTGGATAAAGGCATCTTTCTCAGCAATGAGAAATGTTCTGTCATGCTGCACCCTTGAGCAAAGTACTTAACTGGAACTGCTTTTGTAAATATGCAGCTTTAGAAATTGATGCTATGTAACTTGTTCTGGGTAAGAACGTCTGCTAAACAAATGTAAAAAAAAAAGAAAAGAAAAACTATAATAAGTCTTGCATTCATCTTGAAAAACCTATTCCGCTGTTGGCAGTGAGTTGGCCAGCGTGTCCCTCGGTGCGTTTCTGCAAAGCGGATGTCAGTTTTGAGTGATTTATGAGTATGCAGACGAGGCCTGCAGGGAAAGTTCTGCCCCATTTGCCCTTAGGGATGTGAATCTGAGGCTGTAAGTCAAGCTCTCAGTGCTGATGGTGCTGGAATTGTGTCACAGAGAGAGCCCGTGCCCTCACACTACCTCACCTCTGAGCGATGAGATCAGAAGAGAGGCTTGCTCACAGGCCGAGGAAGAGAGAACCTCGCAGAGACCGCAGGGAGACGAGAGAGAGAGGAGAGAGACTACTTCAGCAAAATGACACATTGTGAATGTGCTTCAATGTGCCGAACAAAGGTTGCTAAGAAAATCCAGAGACATTACTGTGATTGTTCACAATGGCTTTGAAGACATTTTTTGGTTTCAAAGGCACTCTCAAATGGTTGTTTACAGCATGGGCAGGGTCTGATAAAGAATAAAAAGCACAGGGCTAACATTAAAGAAAGACACCGGCAACACCTGTTAAGGAAAATTGTAGACGGTCTGTATTGTTGTACAAACAAACTGATACTGATTGTGGGTAAAAGGCCATTCTACAATGCTTCTATTATGTGAAGAAACAGATTGATTTAGCACTAAAACGTAGCACATTTAAAGGAGAGCTTGAGTGTTGTGGCTGTTGAAAGGTTTTTCTGTTGCATTAGGTCCCTCACACCATCCTAGTCTTGGTGTTGGAGCAGGCAAATGACCATTACTATCAATGAACACTCACGATCAGGCGATATGACTTCCAATGTGTACCTGCAGTGCCCTCTGCTGGTATGGAGATGTAGTGCAGATGGTCAACAGGTACGTGCCAAATAAGTTAGTGAGTCTAAGCATGTTTATGCTTAGACTCAGTCTGTGTTGTTTTGGGATGTTTTATTTTCTAAATGTGCTTGAGACCTGGGCTCTGAATCTGCGGGTTATTATATTTTACATTAAATTTTACCTGTGCTTGATATAGTCTCTGAGTAGTCAGAGGTGGCTAAATCTTTGTTGTCCTACAAAGCGCTAATTGCTTCAATACTGTCATTCTTCTTATTCCTCACACTGTGTTATAACCATATGAATAGCTGCGCAGATATCAGATATCTCTGCTAAGTCAAGCGCGTCAGACTATGGGCCGGAAAGGGGTTTTACGGATAAGCATCTTCACTGTGTGAAATAACACGAGAGATTTCAGACAGCGTTACACTCTGAAATGAGGAGTCTGTGGCTGAGAAACTGACTGAGGAGCAGACAAAGACAGACTAACAAAGGACATGCAGGCAGGTAACTGAGACCACATCAGGGAGGCACAGAGCAAGGTGATTTCAAATGTAAAGAAAATTAGATTCACTCCGCACAACTGAGAAGAATGCTTTACCATCTTTCAGCCTGATTTATGACACTCACACAGTCTCCTGAAGGGGAAGGAATCGGAGTAATGTGAACCGCCTCACTCTCTCACTCGCGCTCAAGGCTGAATCTGTGATGAAAAGTACATGTCACATCCCTGCAAAAAAGAGAGACATCTGCCACTCCACAGAGGAGCAGCTGGTGGAAACCAAACCCAAGGAGCAGAGCTCTTCATGCTGTGGGGATAAGGGTGTTGGGAGGGTGGGCAGGTCTGGGTCACGGCAGACCTGCAGTGGGGAGTGTGTGTGTGTGTGTGTGTGTGCGCGCGCGCGTGTGTGTAGTGTGTGTGTGTGTGTGTGTGTGTGTGTGTGTGTGTGTGCGTGTGTGTTAGAAGCCAAGTCTTTGGCTGTCTAGCCTGTGAAGAGGTGGAGGTGGGTGTGGCTCCACACTGGGCTAACCGGCTGTCACCTCACCACAGACTGGTGGCAGTGTTCCCTTCCACGCCCCCGCTCAGTGGCTAATCAGAGCTAGCACAGTCTGTACCGTGCAGCAGGACACACTTCTCACAAACATCCCTGTCCACACTGACCATCGGGCCACCCCGTCTCACTAACATCCCTGTCCACACTGACCATCGGGCCACCCCGTCTCACTAACATCCCTGTCCACACTGACCATCGGGCCACCCCGTCTCACAAACATCCCTGTCCACACTGACCATCGGGCCACCCCGTCTCACAAACATCCCTGTCCACACTGACCATCGGGCCACCCTGCCATATCCATGAAAGACCTGTTTGCATTGTCCCCAATCAGCCAGGTCTGTAATTAAAAGAAGCTGGGCTGTGGGAGCGCAATTACTAACAAGACTGTAGACAGGATCAGGCTGGGTCATGGAGGAAGGTCCATCGTCCATCAGATTCGCCAGGGGATTCTTTCCAAATGTACAACTCAGTGCTTCAAGGCAAAAAATACAGTCTTGATTTATTTTGGATGTAATCGCTCAAGCTCTCTTCCAGGGGCCAAAAAGCCTGATCCACTTACTGTGTGTATGTTTTTGTTTCATCCAATGCAATAGTTATGAGACGGGATGAGATGCCAGCCCCGGTGAGCGGCCCAGTTAATTACGCACTCAATTTCTGAAACTGCAAACATGCAAATGGGGGAAAAAAAATCTCCATAGCAAAATAAACAGGGAATTTCTATAATTCACAAAACATAAAAAGGCAGCTTCACCAGAAAATCTAAAATTAAAATATTGTTCCTTACCTAATGGTTCACAAGGTATGCATACCAAAGAATGAGCAACCAGTTTCTCAGTGGCGAAATCTCAATTTTCTGTCGCAAGAATATCACGCTTCGACACTAGAGTGTGATGCCCCCCTCTCCCCTTCATTAGGGAAGGAAACTCACTTTCCAGCTTCCTGTAGCAACTCCAATCTCCATATAAGCCTTCAAAGCATGTATAGCTGGCTGCCCTGAATGATTCAAGCCATTTGCTTCTTATTGAAATATCGACCTACCTTGAAATTTTAGATGAAACCCAATTTAATCCTTCCCACTTCATTCCTTCCTCTCTCAAGTCCCCTTAACACCTTGTGAAGATGATGCCCAAATGAAAATATATACTGTAACATATTGAGAAATATGTTGTTCAGCCCAGAAATGTATTTCAAACACATTTAAAGTATATTAATACAGAGTAGATGTAATGCATGTAATACACCAAAATGGCAATAACTTACATTTTCAACATATTGATTGAGCTAAAAAAAAAATACATTTGTTAAAATGTATTCTTAAAATAGAATTTCTGTGTGGGTCACAGCAGCTGTGTATTAGCAATGATAGAGTGGACAGAATATTCGGATCCCACAAAGGCACCGCCATACTAAATATAGGCTATATGCACATTTGTGCATGAATGTTTGGAGTCTCTCCTTATGCAACAGCATTTTGAGCTAGCGGAGAACGGCAGGTGAAGCAGTGGATTCTGGGCCTTATCAGAGTTTGAAAGCCTGAAGTAGGTTGCAAAATATAGGCTTACTTCATATAGTTTGTGCCAAACTAGCTTGTTTTCTTCACTATGAAAAAATAAGTTTTTTCACTATGAAAACCTACTACAGCAATAGACGTGAACACAATAAACAAAATAAACTCTGCATGAAATAAATATCAGATCTTCTGTGAAGTTATTTGAGAATAATAATAACAGAGTTTAACCAGACTGGTCCTTGTGTGGGCTGGGCACAGGTGTATGTTTGTTTGTGTGGGGTTGGGAAAAAAGCTGTAGCACTATTACACAGGCAGGTGAGACTGTTGTATGGTCCTGACCAGGTGCTGGGGTTGACTGAACCACAAGAATTAGCATTCAGTCAGAAGCGGTGAAAGCCGATCAGCACAGCGCCTGCTTGCTGTGCACCAGCCGTGATCTGGGAGCGTTTGCTTTGTCCTGGATTGGAAGGCCGGGTGTTATCTGGGCCGCCCAGCGTTCCAGCTTGAACTGGAGCCATTGTTCAGCCATCTGTCGCGCTCCAGTTTTAATCTCACAGTCCAGAGCCGTCGGACACGACGCAGCGTGTCGGGGCCCTTTACCGAGTCCCGCGTGTCCGGCAGTCCCCTGTTCAACAGGTCCCTGCTCAGGGAACATGACATGTGCCAGGGTGAAACGGTGCTAACCACTTCATGGTTGACCACCAAGCCAGATACACTGCGATCGCTGCGATCTTGACTGAAAACAAGATGGAGAAAGAGGGCAACAGAGAAATATGCAGAGCAGAGAGAATTCAGCTTTGTTTTTATCCGATTCTTTACACTATTTATTTAACAGATCCCCCTTATCCAGGGAAACCTGCATATCTAGATATAGTATTCATATGTATGGCTAGATGTTTATGGCATCAACACAGGCTAAGAACCTTGCCCAATGGTACAACAGCCGTGCTGAACCTGAGGTTCAAACGTGCATTTAGACTACCGTATCAACTCCTTGACCATCTCTCACTGCCACCTCACTCAATGATGATCCTGAAACCAGAGGAAACTCTGGCTAATTCAATTCTGTTAACATCATCAGCAGCGCTAGAGCAGGCTACTGCTATAAAATATACTCACTAAAAATGCCCTTTGAAGCTCACGCTTTCCTCCAAATCTCTTCTGTTGCAGCCGGTTGAGGAAGGTTATATGATGCAAGACCAGGGAGGAATATTAGGCACAGAAGTCAGTGGAGATTAGAGCACAAACACCATGTAATCCACTTATCCGCATACCTGTCCCTGCTTTACTGTAATTCCGCTCACGGCTTGGGAGGCTTGCCGGTGTGTCCCTGACAAAAGCCATTTCCTCTCCAACTCATCAGCCCTCTAAACTCGCCTCTGCTCATTCACGCAGAGACGCAAACGCCTCCCAAAGCCCACACGCCCAGCCTTTTCAACAATTTCAGCCATCAGCGGCAAACAGCAGCGAAACCTTTGCGCTAACAGCTCATCCCGGGTTCAGATTTAAGAGGCTGCCGCACCGATTTTCCCCCCACTCTGTAACCGCAGGAGATCTAATTATCTGCTCTGAATCCGAGCGCATCCGTTTGGGTTTCTGTCAGCGGAACGGGAGCAAGCAGAGTTCACGCTGATGCTATGAACTGTGGAAGTCAAATATTTATCTGTCGGGCCGAACCGAGGCCTCCCTCCGTGCTACTGAGGTCACAGCGAGCGGTTCCAGGTCCAAACAGGAGGTTGCACACTACATCACAGCCATGCTTCCGCTATGGAACCAGACTTCAGCCGTTATGGAAGGTTTCCAATATGCATGTACACATATATGCAATCAGTCTGCCACATGTGTGTCTTTGAATTTCAGCCTGAGAGGTGTGTGAGCCAAGACAATTAGACAGAGGAGCTGATTTAATTCAGATCTCTGTGGGGTACCAGTGATTACCCAGATAGCCAGATGACTGCAGAGATTTAAAGCCAAAATCGCATTATTAAAAAAAAAGGGCAAGGAAGTCACATGACCGTATCAGCAAAAGTCCAAAATAACAGACAAACTCTCATATTCATATTGCCATCACCGTGTGCATGTATCACCTCACCAAGTGAGAAGAAAAAAAATCAATAAAAAGTTAGTTTTAAACTAAATACTATATCAACTCATTTCCAGTGATTCATTCCATTTCCAACAATGGAAATATGCATTTACTGCTGATAGCCCTACAGCTATTCATAATGTGCAAAGCGGAGATTAAACTGCCCTCTCAGCCTCTCCAGCATTACAGCACAAAGCAGCCCATCGCTGGCGGTCCTGGATGCAGTTCGGTCCAGTCAATTACTCCGCCTGTCTGTTTGTGCATTCTGATCAGATGACATTACAATTACGCTGACCTTTAAAAGTTTCACACTGTCCAGCTTCAACAATTCTGTGATTTAAAAAGACAGGTGTAAAGAAGTAGAAAAAAAAAAGAAAAAAAGAAGAAGAAGATAATTTGATCTTTTTTCAAATTCCAAAATTAATTCTGCGCATCAGTTCGGTCTCATCAAAATTCAATTAGCCCCATCAACCCTGAAGATCAGCCACATTCTAATTAAAGAATTAAAGAATAATTAAAGTTATCTCCATATTCCCTCAGGGAAGCTCCTCCAAATCGAAGGTATGTCACGTTAAAGGTAGTAAATATAATTGTTAATTTACGCCATTAGGTGCCAATGAATTGTATTTTACTAAATTATGCAAAGCAGGTCTGCTCAATTCAGTAACAGTACCTTCCTATTCTCAAGTGATGCCCTCCAAATGCAACTCATATTACTCTCAGGAAAACTGATTGATTTGTTTAATGCTCAAAAGTCCCCTGTCTAATTTTCATAATCTGCTTAGGTAGGATGTCCTCTCCTCAAAAGGACTCCATTTCTGATGGGCTGATACACGGCTGATTGACATTGATCCTATAGAGCAGCTCATGACAAAAATGTAATGAAGTTCAAAGGGTAGATTTGTCTTTCAGATAACCTACATGTGTTATATCATACTTTTTCAATATTCTGGCAGTATTTTAGAGAAATATACTAAAGCACTGCATAATATATGTAAACCATTCTGATACATAATGGTCTTACTTACCATTACATTACATTATTGTCATTTAGCAGATGCTCTTTTGCAGAGCGATTTACATACAATAGGTTACAATTTTATTCATTTGTACAGCTGGATATTCACTGAGGCAATGGTGGGTTAAGTACCTTGCCCGAGGGTGCAGCAGCAGTGCCCCCGTGGGGAATGGAACCAGCAACCTTCTGGTTATAAGCCATGCTCACTACGCCACACTGCTGTAAATATCAGTACATTTGACCTCCGAGATCAATAAGCCCCTTTATTAATTAATACTATAAGTACGTAAAACAGACATAACAAAGGGTTTAACTCATTAGGATTCCTTGAAAGTTGCATGATTTTGACAGACTGACAAGCTACAGTTCACCTGGAGCCTGCTATATAAGGCAATTTGAGAGTTCCTCCCATAGAGTCTTGTCTGTTACCATAAAAAAATATATACAGTATATATATACTAATACCAAAGGATATCCATCAGCTTGTGATCTGCGATGTACAGCATAAGAATGTGTCTTCAGACGAAAGGTGCAACACTGTTCTGCGTTGTTTTCACAAATTTACCATACTGGTCCCCAGTCAGCATACGCTCCCATTTGCGTGAGAAAGCTGTAACACGATCCCTGCAAAACCTGCGAGTTGCTATGCCGACAGCCACAAGCCAAAACAACGGATACCAACATTAGCGTAATATCCTGAGATAAGACCATAGTTCTAGCAGAGTCACAATAGTTACCTACAGATGGTGCTAACAGCTTGCTCTTTGCCTTCAGAGCGTTTTCAGAAAGGCTTGGGAAGCAGGACTGAGTAGCTGAGTGACCCTTGACTGGCGGTACAATCAGCGCTTGTTCAGTGCTCAGTTCAAACGCATTCATCTCAGGCCAGAACAACGTCTGGGCCTAATGTCATGGAGCATATTATGCACATAAAATCCTCAGCTGCTCAGAATACAATTCTTAGAACCTATAATTAAGTCATTTGTATGTTCCTGAAAGTATGGCCATTTGTTCAAAACCAGTGACAGCACCTCACAGAGAACCACTCTGCTTGGTGCTGCATTTTAGTACGGTGTGGTATGGTCTGAACTGAGCTTTAGACTTGTGTTAGTGAGGACAGCCATGTCCCAGGCTTCTCACATTATCAAAGGATTGCATGTTTGGGGCTGTGTGTCTGAGAGGAGAAATGTCAGGCCAACATGCTAATTCAGCACATGTTTATGCGGGGGGGGGGGGGTGGGGGGTTGGTCAGTGCATGAGCTCCAGCCCCAGCAAAACTCCCCAGAATAAACAGAGACTGTGGCCAGAGACACCTTCACACAACACTCACTGCGCTCCATCCAACACCCTGTTACACACTGCGCTCCATCCAACACCCTGTAACACACTGTGCTCCATGGAGGGGACACATTAATTTCTCTGGGCATTATTAATACTGACAGAAGGGGTATTCATTAAAACTGCATCACACACACCACACATATATATATATATATATATATATATATATATATATATATATATATATATATATATATATATATATATATATATAAACAGTAACAGAGATGCTCATGAGGAGGCTGGCAGCCAGCACACCTGCAGGGTTGAGCTGAATGACTGTTTTAACCGTAATAGCGGTTTCTAACTTTAGATCTCATGCAAAACAGGTAAATATACACATGAGCACTTACAGTATAATGACTGTGATTAAGCTCAAATGAAGATGAAAAAGTAACAGCATCTGGGACTCAGCAATCAGCCCCCTCAAACATGGCTCTCTTGCACTGGTCTTTGACAAGGCACTATGAAAAGTGTGAGAAGTGTATGATATTACAGTCAGTCTCCGATACATGTTTTTTTAAATACTATAACTCCACTTTTAGTATTAATGTGAGGCCAATCAGCATAATTCCCTCACTTGTTAAGTTTCTCTCTCCCCCATTCCAAATACTTACAGGACACCACTGCTCTCACACACAGCTCTGGCACAGGTGAGAGTTTGGTAGTCTCGGACAGCATATAGACATCATATAAAACAAGCAGCCATGTTTTCCTGAAAGCAGCGTAGAAGGAAAGACAGCTTCTTTGTGTCAGTTAGTGTTCGGCAGGGGGGTGGGGGTGGGGTGGGGAGCGAGGCAGCCCAGCTCAAATTTCTCACGCTGGGAGCCAGAGCATCCCAGAGCTTCACCACAGATCCCAGCTCTCACGCAGGGTCACCATGGAAACCAGCACAAGCCAATCGCCTCGGGGCACGATCCAAACCGCTGCTCTGCCCTCTGGTCACTACTGCTGTTTTTCATTTGGGGCGGAGGCATGTGTGGTAGAGTTGCTGTCCTACCCACGGTGAGAGCTGAGAATGGCCTTTTCGTTCAGTACGAGAAGTTACTCGGTCACAAACGTGCGGTCAAACAGTTTGAAAAATAAACGATAAAAAACACGGAGCGTATTTACAATAAGGAATATAGAAAACATAAGTAGGAATGTTGGTTTGGAACGGTGCTTGTTCAGTCCGTGTGCAGCTGGGCAGTAAACACAAATTTTATCCTTAAAGGATCTCTAGCAACAAATAAGAGCTGTGTTTATACATGTGGCGTCTCTTCTGTTCTCTTTGTGTGCAAAAACAAATAGTGCCTGTTTGTAGTGTTTCCCCTTGGTTTATTTCTTCATTCTTTGCACAGCCATATGCACAGTGGTGTGGGACTGGTGTGTGTGATTCCCACTTCGGTCTGACTGCAGTCACAACTTTAGAAAGCTCGTCTTAGGTCCACACCCCTTTGCTTCATCTCTTTCTCTCCTGTCTTCTCCATATGCTCTCCATCACTTCATCCCATACTCATACTCTGTTTCTGAGAACCCCCCCCCCCTCCCCCCCCCCGAACAGGCCACACATATGCCACTTCCTGTGGTGCTGCTACCCCCCCCCCCCCCCCCCCCCACTTCC
Source organism: Megalops cyprinoides (assembly GCF_013368585.1). Lineage (NCBI taxonomy): Eukaryota > Metazoa > Chordata > Actinopteri > Elopiformes > Megalopidae > Megalops > Megalops cyprinoides. Next base: position 23,628,976 of record NC_050605.1, read on the forward strand.
CAGCATGGCTGTCCGTAATGAGGCCCGGGATGCTTCCTCTCCGCCTGCTGAACCTGGCTGCTTTTGAAAGGACGATCACAGGCTTGTGTCCTTCCTCGACAGCCTTCTGTGTCACAGATCCTTCACTGTCACCTTTATTCCTTTAGCTGCTCTCTTAACTTTTTTTTTCAACAAAATTTCCATCCACTCTGGGAATCACTTTAAGCACAAAATACTTTATATTCAAGGAGAGGCTAACAGAAAATGTAGCATTACTGATTCAAGCGCTCAACAGCAGTTTCTGTTAGTGTTCCTGACTGGTGATCAGTCTCTCTGTTATTTTCATATTCTGTTTCGCTTCTGCACCAGTTGATTGACATATTTCAGAACTGTCACATGATTTATGCAGTAGGAACACAAATCCAAGGCCTACTCTGGAGACTTTCTCAGTTGCCAGCAGGTCCAACCTTGACTGAGTTTTACAATTCGGGTTACAGCTTCAGCTGTCAGAACCCACAACTTTATCCCTCCATTCCTGTGGGAATTGACTCTCTTGAGTGATAATGACTTTACTGAATGCCAGTCAGTAAAAAGCAAACAAAATCTGTGCATTTAAAGATGTTATATAAAAGGCAACTCCCAGAAGGGTAAAAAGTCTGGGATGCCTAATACATAGGTAATAGACGTTGTGGGAAAAAAAACAATGGGGGAAAGTGCCTTCAGCAATTTCTCAAAGGGACATTTTTCCCCCTCCCGTTTGAAAGCCAGTCACCGCTGCATTAAAATAAACAGTGACAGTTGAGTGCCATGCCTGTTCTCAGGCCTGGGTCCCGGAGAGATGGCAGATAAACACGAGGTCTCAGCTGCTCGTGTAACCACCAGCTTCTCAGAGTGGGACAGCACAGACAGGGCTTCCTCTCCGGGTGTTCCTCTCGTTTCCATCTCCCTGCTGAGACATTCGCGCAAGGGAAATACGGATATGTTCGCAGCATGTTCGTAAACACAATGGGAGCGGGTCACTGGAGCACAGAGGGTGGTCGTTATGCGGCTGCTGTGTTCCAACCTTCAAAACAAGTTTCATTTTTGGAGGGATTTCATCAGCTGGGATATTTTTGCAATGGTGTTTACACTGGATGAGGGCTCAACACAGACTTCATGTCTATTTACAAAACATCAAAATGAGGCAGACGTTGGCTTCAAAATGGTGAACACTCTGAGTTTAAAGGAGGACTTTCGTTGAAAACCAGTGACATCCAGCACAAATGAAGCTCTTGAAATCTTTCAGGAACCGTATCTCCGTACAACCACATTATGACATAATTACTGAAAGTATGGTCTGTACTGTGAGAGCTACAGACAATCAAAAGAATTTCACACCAGAGAAACTGCATCCTGGTAGAAGAACATACTGTAGATGGGTGGGAGTGGAAATGCTGCCCCCATGTGTTTGTGAGTGGAATTGCAGAATCAGAGCTGCGGGGGTCGCATATGGAACGAGCAAAGTCACGTCATGTTCTCACTGTCCATCAAATCTCATCATCGCCTCTTTTTTGTTTTGGCCTGTTTAACGCTCTCTCACTTATTCAAGATACTCTAGGGTTGTTACTGTCAAGTCTCTCCACTGGATTTCATTTATACATGTAGAATGGGAACACATCATTGCCAAATTCAGTGCTCTGGTATATACGCTCCACCATGTTATTTGCCAAACTCCACAGGCATATCACGTACTCAGAATAGCACTACCAGTAAATTCTGTTTTGCAGAAATGCCACGGGCAGCCATTAATTCTGCTTAATGCTGCTTTTTCACAATGGAGGCCAAGAACCAATCCAGAGAGAGGACAGTAAAAACTGATTTCGAATTGGCTATATTCTTAGCATATTTTTCCATGCTTTAACAAAATTCTCCCCCTGCCCCCACTTCCTGCTGTTCCATCCTGGCCCCCCAAGGGGGCACGCTCCACAGTTGGAATACCACTGAAATAAGGAGTAATTTACTGGAATTTTGGGGGGAAAGGTCAGAGGTCAGAGGTCAGAGACTGTCACTGGCAGAGGCAGGAAGGCTGTGGTAGTGGACCATGCAGTGTGGGAATAGAAGGCTTCTGCAGGCATGTGGGACAGATCACTGCCCGGCTCCGCAGATGCGTATCTCTTCCTGAACCAGCCGCCAGAGAGAGTTTCGCCTGAGGGGTGACAGGACTGGCCGTGCCGTGATTCCAGAGAACGGAAAAGTCTGCATCGCACAGGCGTTTGTTTGTGTTCCGAGATCATTTCCTGTGGAAACAGCAGATTTTCATTTTCAGCCTTTTTTTACACACACCCATAACATCTCACCCGGGATCATATTTTCACATATCTTGGCATCTGTGTAAGATACATTGATGCAATAAAATATGATGCCCCACACCCAAATAAAATAAGAAAAAGCAGGCCTTCTTATGAAGGAGAGAAGCAGTTGAAACAGCATGTGTTTTGCACTCTGGCGATTGAGCCAGAATGACCCCACACCTGCCCTGGACACTCACCTGAGTGACCGTCTTGCCCAGGAGAGCATCCTGAGGGTTCTCCATGAGGGGGTCTGCTGACTGTCGAGCTGCAGCTCCTCGTCCACGCAGTCTGGGAGGGTGATGACGCCCCTCTCTGGCCCACTGCAGGAGAGAGAGAGGAGGAGGAACGTCTGGCCAAAGTTCACTCATTCCACCTTTGCCTTCCAACATATTTATGACTTCTGATGTTGAATATCCTCATCAACGCACAGGTGCAATCAGTCCACATACACACATTTAAGACATATTTCAACACACACTGCACAGTAACTGTGGCCATTATGATTAAATCTGTGTTATCAAAAAAGTGTCATATTGTAGTGCCTTGCTACTCATGGAGGCATACATTGAAGACATTTCTAGGAATATGAAAATCAACAAATGCAATATATGTACCCATATGGGCCTTTTCCTGAGCATGGTGTATGTGTAGCGGTGTAATACTCACGCTAACACTAGCCCTGTTCTGCTGTACAACTGCAGCTGGGAATATGGAATGGTGCCAAGCTCAAACAGGGACGGTTACAAGCAAACACCCAGAGAGACCCTTGAGACAGCACACTCCTGAGACAGCACACTCCTGAGACAGCACGCTCCTGAGACAGCACGCTCCTGAGACAGCACGCTCCTGAGACAGCACGCTCCTGAGACAGCACGCTCCTGAGACAGCACGCTCCTTGGACAGCACACTCCTGAGACAGCACACTCCTGAGACAGCACACTCCTGAGACAGCACACTCCTGCAAGCGCAGCTCTCCTCGGTGGTGACTCCTGGTTGGCTATCCGCTGAATGCTGTCAGTCCTTCCTGTTTATGGTGCCTCGTTATTGTACTTTGTAAGGAAGGAGTAGAAATCCTCAGCCCTCATCCTCAAGTGCCAGCTTCCAGCAGACTCTCCAGATTGGTGTGTATAACTGTATAACTCACTCTGACGGGACTCAGGAGGGGGGGTTAAACTGGATCAACCAAGGCAATGATCAGCTGAATCAGGTGGCTGATTTCCTTGTTGCATTGAAAACAGTGCAGACATTGTGGCTCTTCACGAGGATGATGGTTGTACAGGTCTGTAACAGCGACGTTCAACTTGATTCATTCCTCTAGAAATGTAAACCTGTAGAGTTTCAGAGGTTCAGGGAGTGCCAGGGGTACCTGGCTGCTGTGACAGACACTTCCTGTGGTTTCCCTATGAAAGAAAGAAACCCTGGAAAATATCAGCACAAAAACCATCACCCTGAATCTTTTGGGGGGAATATTTTCAAAAAGTACACATGATGTTAATGATAGGCTCAACTCTGACACACTGTGTTTTTAAATTTTGACAAAGTCATCCATGCTAATGATCTGGTCTGTTTAAGAGCTTCATGGGGAGGTCAGTGTCAGGTTTTATGGCTCTCTCTGGTGACAGACAGGCTCATCACAACACTCCACTTAGTGTTCATCATATTATAACACTTATAACCTCGCACGGAATCATTTTCACTGAGGGAGAACAAAATACGTAAGTGGATAAATAAACAAGAACATAAATAAACAAAGAAAACAATACAATTTATGGTTTCCGCTGAAAGAGGCGGCTCTTTATGTGTACAGTTTCCAAAACAATATGATAAGAGAGAAAGAGCAAGAGTGAGCGAGAAACAGAGAGGAAGAGAAAGAGGGGGAGAGAGAGAGAGGGAGAGAGAGAAAGAGGGGTGGAGAGAAAGAGAGAGAGAGAGAGAGAGAAAGAGGGAGAGAGAGAGAGAGGGAGAGAGAGGGAGAGAGAAAGACAGAGAGAGAAAAAGAGAGAGAGAGAGAGAGAGAGAGAGAGAGAGAGAGAAAGAGGGGTGGAGAGAAAGAGAAAGAGAGAGAGAGAGAAAGAGGGAGAGAGAGAGAGAGAGAGAGAAAGAGGGGTGGAGAGAAAGAGAGAGAGAGAGAGAGATAAACAGACAGAAACAGAGGGAGAGAGAGAGATATGTCTCGTGGGAGCCAGAGGAGCCAGACTCTGCACGGGAAGATTGTCTCGACAGCGATAGCCTTAAACCCCCACAGATTTACGACGGCTCAAGAATCCTCTTTCACCCTCTGTGATGCAGTAGGAGAATATGACTGATATTGGTGAGAGGCCAAAACTGCGGAACAGCTCCATGATATCACCTCATTTCAGAGCTGACTGGTCATCTGTGGTATTTTTACAGCTCACTGACCTGTATAAGGCCTCCTTTTACGTGTACTCCTGCAAAACTCATTTCTCTGAGATAGTCTGCATTTTTCTTATTATGCAGAAATAGAGACTTAGGGCAGTGGATGTACTGTGATCTGCAAAAACACATGAATTAATATCAGTAATACACTCCGGTTATTCACACATCTGAAAACAACTCATTTTAATCTCCATGTAAACGGGGACAATGCGTATGACTTTTATAAAGGTGCAGACACATTTTTTTCACTGAGCCGACTGTATCACTAAGTGAAAATTCTAGATCAATTCAAAACAAGCAAAAAACTTTTATTTTGTGTTTTTTTTTAATTGAATACACTGATGGATTTATTTGTTCGAGCCACAGATTATATGAAGTGTAGTGCAGTTACTGCTGTATCTGGATCTGCCAGTGCATCTGAGGTAATGTATTCGCCCGGAGGGAATTTCAGAGGAAGGTGCAACACAATGTTTCCCAGCATCGCTTACAAGGCGAGACGTGCCAAGTGCATCTCTGCCTGGATGGAGCAGATTATACATCCAGGCAGAGCTGCGTACAGCACCCCCCCTTGTGAGAAACAAAGCCGGGGCTGCCGGGAGGGCGGTAGCCTCAGCGGAGGAAAAAAAAACAGCTCCGTATGATTCTGCGAGCAAGCATCTGTTCTGAATGGCCATGAAATCTGACTGGCATCTCAGATGTGTTAGCAGTGCAGGAGGTGCTGGCTGGTGTGGGCTGCTGACGTCTGGTCCTCTGTGTAATCATTGCTGTGTGTATGTGTGTGTGTGCGTGTGTGTCTGTGTGGAGGGTGGGAGCTTCAGGTGTGTCCCAGGTACCTGAGGAGTGGCTCTAGCACAGGGTAATCCCTCCAGGTGTGTGGCATGATCCGACGCTGAGGCCTGTCTGTAAACACGTCAATGCCTTCATCACCCTCAGATGGCAGGTCATTCACTGCAGGGAAAACGTACAAACACGTCAAACTTGAACTCAACAAATTACTCTAATGGAGGCCAAAGTCTACCTGTGTGGATCACCTTCTTACTGGAACTCATCAGCCTGATGGACGATGTTCTAAATGAACTCCTCAAAGCTGACCTCTGTGAGTGACTGGTCATTTTCCCCATCTTATTCCCAGTTCTATCCTCACTTTTCCATAGGCCTATTGCCATGGCAGGGTTATTTGATGTCCAGTCCTGACTCTTACTCACATTCCTGTAGGGATGATATGAACGGTCTCTGTCAAGATGTTCTTCTGTCACACAGAACGTCTCAATCTCAGCACACTAATTCTGTTCTAATTTCAGCAAAGTGGTGATGTACTGTATATGGGAATCCCTCTGGAAATGGCTGTTGTGTAACTCTCCAGCACAAGTTCAGATACAGAGGAAGGTAAAGATTAGATGCTTAAAACAGATGGGTTAAGTATTTCATGAGCCATGCCCCGGGGGGGAATGACTGTCCAGCTAACGCACAGCCACAGTAGAGAAATTAAAAAGAAATACAGGAGGTTTGAGCCAAGCTGTCAGGTTGTTTATGGAAGGAGTGTGCTAGGGGGAAGCTGTAGCTCCCAGGGCTGGAGTCTGCGGTCTCCAGGAGGTGGGCTTCTGAGAGCACACAGACTCCCCAAACCCCTCACTGCCCCTGGCCTTTCTCAACATGACCGATGGGTTTGAAGGTTTGTCCTAACACAGAGTCATGGGAACTCCCAGAGTGCTGTGCACCTGGAGCTCTTCTCACTCACTTCCTGTGCTTCAGCCTCAAAAAGAACCACACTAAAGGAGGTAATAAAGGTATAAGTAATACACTTCTGCACATATGAAATATGTATATACACACTGGATGCATTGCCACAATACTGTACATATACCTGCATAATAATGATATAATACTGCATATATGATATAAGTTGTATCATATGACATGATTTTACCCACAAACAAACATGTGCGACATGTATTAATATAAAGGAAGGGCTCTGTGGTGATATATCAGCAGGGATTTGAGCGTTTGCTTTCTGAAAGCATTGATATCTGCAAGCTACCACTGCAGACGCTGTGGTCCATGATTACCCAAATCCTGCAGGACCAGGTTCCGCTCAGCGGGTCGGTCCGGTTACTGTGAGACCGAGAGTGTGCCTCAGGCCCTGACTGCAGTCACTGCTCTCTCTCAGTATGAATAAACACACAGACGAGGCCTCTGAGGATACCATGTTCAGGATAATAGAGACAAGGGCCAGCACAATAAACGCAATTATCCAGGAGAAGGCCGAGGGCGGTAAACACACGCTTCCTCAGTGCACAGGGGGAAATGACTGAGTGCTCTACATTATACACTCTACATTACGTTTAAAAGGGATAGAATTACACCCCATTATGTCTCAGTAGCGTCATAAACTGCTTTTGTAGCAGGAAAATCAAGAGAGACTGACTGGCTCAAACTGTCGGTGACTGAGGAGAGACTGCCTGATGTCATGTGACGTATTCCTGTTTTGGGTACCCAGCTATGATGTGTCCTCGCTGTAGGTATCCAGCTGATTGATCACAAGGTGAGGGAAGTTAGACTGCAGCTGGAACAGGCCGCAGAGGGCCGTTGGCCCGGAGGAGACTTGACTCAGTTCAGACGCTCCAGCCCTCTCTCTCTCTCCGGCTCTTTCAGCGGGGAACCGAGGACATTTAACTCTTACTCTGCTGTTCATCTCCATTTCATCCATATTTATCTATGCTCTGGTATTACACGATAAACATACCAAAACAATCAAAGAAAACGTGTGTTCATTTTATGGTATTTTTCCCTGCAGTACATACAGCTACTATAATAAACATTGAATTGAGGCATTGAGGTAGAGAGAAACTGAGACTTATTCGACCTCTTATGACTTATGGTTTACATTTAGATTTATTCACCTGGCAGACACTCTTATCCAGACACTGTGGAAAATTGTCCGGGCTACAGCGGAGCCTGTGCAGTATCTGTCTGCATGTCTGTCTGTGTGTCTGTCAGAGTAATGTATAATCCTGACAACTTTTACTCACAGTGGACACAGAGCTATTCAGTGCAGGACCCTAATGAAAGACAAAATCATAAAAAAGAAACGTAGAACAATTACCATACTTAAACTTAATATGATTACCCGTGCGTAAAACCATCGACTGTTTCCGTGATTTTAGCTTGAACGTTTTGTTGCTTCTTTTTCTTTTTAAGAGAAGTCAGATATTCAGTGCGGCCCCAGTGGGAATGCTGTCTTGCGTTTAAAAAGTTCTACAGAGTGACTTCATAAGTAAGTGATCTATTAGACCCAATAAAAGCAGCACTGTCCCCGGCTCCCTGCATCTTCAAATGGGCTCATTCCTATCTATCATGTCTGAGAGGACGTTCTGACAGCAGGGTAACTCAATCCGCTCCTCTTTGTGTACATGGAATGACTCACAATGGAGCTGCTTTTAAATGTTTCATTTGGATTCTTGCCCTTATAAGGCTGAAGATTCCCAGCTCCGTGTGCAGGCCATCACTCATGTGGGTTTCGTGTGTTTTTCAGCGTCGGCGCTCTGAGGCTGCCAGTGTGCCCCCTCCTGGGAGGGGGGTCTGTGCGATATCACAGCAGCCTGACCAGGATATCTGCCATGAAAACGTGGGCATAGTGTTGCATGTCTTGCCCGGATATTACAGTACTGATCAGTTGCCACTGGGGGATCTTGTTACTGGCAAATGTGTGGCTGTGTTATTTCGATCATTGTGTTTACTGAGGTGTGTGTGGATTACGCTGCTGTATGGCACTGAATTAACACTGCCTGATTGTGCATGTCATACAGGGGATTACATCAATGGGCTGGTAATCTCTGAGACAGAATTCACACGACAGAAACACAGTGAGTGAGTTAACTGCAGAGGTGCATGCGCTGCCTCTGGATTGTAATTCAGACATCAAAAAGACAGAACTGCTGCTGACTACAGCGCCAAATGCCTCAGAATTGCACATTTATTACAGTATTACTGCAATGGACTTAGTAAAATGCAATGAGATATCATTCTCTAAGTTGCTTTCATAGATAAGACACAAATACCCCCATCCAGCTGGTCCACAGTTATAGTCTTAGTCTATAGTAACAACATAAGTATCAGTCGGCACTTCATGTCCTCATAAGCGCCACCTGCTGGAAAAAAGATCAGTTATCTGAATTTTGAGGGTTGCGAACTAGAGCACACTCCGAGACAACTCTTCAACTGATGCGTTAAAGCACCCAGAGCCATCAACTTTTAACCGAAGATAACTTTTCAACTAATATATTAACAATGGGTTTTACGACTTTGACACTGCACTGCTCGAAAATTGTGAACATTCCATAAATGTTGCATGAATTAAGTCTTCGCTGATATATTTCGCTACAGCTGTAGAGGGAAACTTTTGGTGGGATGTACAACGAGTCAGAGTTAAAAGAACAGCGATGCTAACTGAATCATTGCATTCCCTGTGATGAAACGCATCCTAAAGTCTTGAAAGGTCTCCCGCCCACAATCAGAACATCAACAGAACTTGGGTTGCACAGATTTCCGAGGAGAGCCGGACACTCTCTGATCTGCCGCTGAAACTTCTAAGGAATTTTGGGAACGGTCGTCAGAAAATCTGTGTTTTTCGTTGTTTTTGCATCGCTAATAATTATTGCGAATGTGATAACTAATACTACTTTGGAATTTTAAAAGATTTTTTTTTCCATCTACAGGAACACAGAAGATGGCGTAGCAATATTTTATTATGGTGCAAAATGAAAATCTTCTTTCGTATTTCTAGTTTGTTTGACAGATCAAAAATGGATAATTGTTAACGTTTCCTTTTAAGACCTTTAATGTAAGTTCGGTATCTCGTGTTACCAAAGTGTCAAGGAGTAATGTTTTAAAAGCTTAAGTACTATGCATAAAAATGTTGCCTAGAAAGAGCATCATCCCCGAAGAGTTCGCGCTGCCAGGTCTTGTGTCTCGGATGCCGCGCAAGCCTGTATTCCGAGACAGGGTAAATAAAGCTCGCTTCATCGCCAAGAGCGGATCCTGCAACATTGCGCACAAGAACATCCGCGAACAGGGAAGGTTCCTCCAGGACGTCTTCACCACGCTAGTAGATCTGAAATGGCGCTTCACACTTGTCATCTTCACCATGACCTTCCTGTGCAGCTGGCTGTTCTTCGCCATGGGCTGGTGGCTGGTCGCCTTCGCACACGGCGACTTGGACGTCGCCGGCAAGACTAGCATCGATCAATGCGTCAAGGATGTCAAGTATGCGCAATTACGTTGTTCTCAATGGGCAGTCAGTTGGGCAATTTACCGCCAAAGTTATGCAAATAAATGTCATAAGTACTTACAATTAAGGTCTAAAGGTTTGTCAGATTAAGTGGCAGATAAGGGTTTTAATGTTTGTATTGAAGAATAGAATATGGGTAAACAATTAATTTGAGACCACTGTCAGTTAAGGCTTTATGTCCATTACCCTACAGACAAAAAGGTGATCCATGTATCCAATAAAGAGGGAGGAAAAATCTTTTGAGTATATTATATGTTAATTTTGTGTTGTTCCAGGTAAGAGAAACGTTAAAGAGGTAAATGTCATTGTGCATAAAGAACAATACTGTATTAATTGCTTTGACAGATTATTAGAGCAATCATTACTTTTATCTTCACTAAGACAATAAATAATTGAACTGGGTTTATAATCTGATATCTTTGAGTTTCAGCCATGATCTCACTATCTAAACAGTAAGTTACACTTATTCATAGGTGTGAATTGTGATAATGCAATCCGTGCAAAGGAAGTGTCATTGCGTGGTCTTCAGCGTGTGATATGCCACTTGCAGATGCTCAGTTTGCACGGTTCAAGAGCTTCCAGACTCGTTCTCACACTCGCTGCTTTTGTGCATCCTCACAGCGCAGTCCCTCTGTTCTCTCCTCCCACAGCTCCTTCACCTCCGCCTTCCTGTTCTCCATCGAGGTGCAGGTGACCATCGGTTTCGGGGGTCGGATGATCACGGAGGAGTGCCCCACAGCCATCACGGTGCTGATCTTGCAGAACATCGCCAGTCTCATCATCAATGCCGTCATGCTGGGCTGCATCTTCATGAAGACGGCGCAGTCGCACCGGCGCGCCGAGACGCTCATCTTCAGCCGGCAGGCCGTCATCGCTGTGCGCAACGGCCGCCTCTGCTTCATGCTGCGTGTGGGCGACTTGCGCAAGAGCATGATCATCGAGGCCACCGTGCGCCTGCAGGTGGTCCGCAAGACCACCACCCCTGAGGGCGAGGTCATCCCCATCCACCAGATCGACATTCAGACGGAGAGCGCCACCTCCAGCAACAGCATCTTCCTGCTGGCCCCCCTCATCATCTGCCACGTCATCGACAAGGACAGCCCGCTCTACGACCTCTCGGCCATGGAGCTCCAGTGCAGCGACCTGGAGGTGATCGTCATCCTGGAGGGCGTGGTGGAGACCACGGGCATCACCACCCAGGCCCGCACCTCCTACGTGGCCGAGGAGATCCAGTGGGGGCACCGCTTCGTGCCCATCGTGACCGAGGAGGAGGGGGTGTACTCGGTGGACTACTCCAAGTTCGGGAACACGGTGAGGGTGGCCACGCCGAGCTGCAGCGCCCGGGAGCTGGACGAGAAGCCCTCCATCCTCATCCAGACGCTGCAGAAGAGCGAGCTCTCCCAGCAGAACTCGCTGCGAAAGAGGAGCTCCACCCGCCGAAACAACTCCATGAGGAAGGGCGTCTCCTTGCGCCGCAACAACTCCACCCTCTCAGTGCCCAAAGTGCAGTTCCTCACCTCCGCAGCCAGCCCCAGTCTGACGGTCACATGACAGGAAGCCTGAGGACTCCGCCCCCCTTCACCCTGCTGAAGCTGCCACTCTCTCCTGTCTCTCACCTCCCCTCACTGCACTCAGACACTGCATTTTATAGAACATTATATAATATACAAAGTGCATGAAAGGATCTATCTTATTTGTACTTTTCAGTTTTAATAAATGTTTACATTTCGAATGTGTAATCTTGCTAAGTAATTTTTAAACCTGTTTTAACAGAGCACTTTTTTAGCAATTTTTATCATACTATTGGTTTGTGTCAGTTCTGATTAAACATTATTTTTACTGCTACTTGTAATACAACTTATCAGTTTGGCAAGAGTAGGAACTAAAACAAATTTTACTATGTGTCATGTGTTTTCCTCAAAAAACAATGATTTTACTAGACTTAGCACAACATCTGTGGCACAGACTTCTCAAATTACTTGGGACAGCACTGAAAAAAACTTTAAAATAAATGCTTTTGTCAAATGTTGACAATCGTTGTTTTGTCTTTTTCCATTGCCAAGAAGAAGAATAACATTACTATTATCATATTTTTATGTTTTCATATGTAGCTATTTTGTTCTCTCTGAGCAAGCTGAAAGTTGGGCATTTATTAAATGTAACAGGAAAGTGCTTCATTCAGAAAATATAGCAAAAGTTGCTTTATCTCATTTGTTAAACCTATCATTTACTGTATATCGGAGGATGCCAAAATCCTGATACTGCTCTGGTTTGAGACAAAAAGGACACACTTAATTCATTCTGTTCTTGAATTTACGGACTAAGTGCTTTGAAAGTCAAACAATGAGAACTCAGGATCTGTTCCTTGTCAAAAGAACAGTTCATTTTTGAGCATCTTCTTTTAAGCTAAAAATATTCATATACTCAAACATGACTTCAGAATTTGTGTATACGTATCATACATAACAAACACGTGATTTGTTGTAGCACTGAACTCAGCCAGCTATAAGGATAAGAGACAGGGAATAAATGATGGAGAAAAATGTCTTCCCTGAAGCGGAACAAATAGCTGCTGCTTGTAAAGCTCAATGAGCAACAGAAAACAAGCCCTCATGTTACTATTGCATGAAGCAGTTCAATAACTGAGGTTATTTTTGGGTGATAAAAACAGCCACCAAACCACATTTTGCTTTCAGTTAAAGTGTTCTTTTGATTTTATAGAAGGATGATGGTGTCCCATTACCTCTCCTCTCAATCAGTGTCAGAAATGGCATCTTATTCAAAAACTTACGGACTTACAAACATTGTAGTGAATACTGTCCACAGCCTCAGCACAGAGAAACACAAATTTAGACTTAAAGGTATGACTGTGCAGTGGGGCCAGTTTTGTGAAAATTTCCCCCAACGTTATCAATAATGACAGATTGGTGTGACAATTTTGGAAATTGGATTCATTTGACGTTTGAAGCTTTTCAGCAGTCCTTCTTTATACGCTTTCTTTACACTATTTCCAGTTGTTCCATTTGATTTTTTCTTTATTGCAAGAGTATCACGCAAGGCATTTCCAGTGCTGTATTGCAGGAGCTCGAGTTGACTTTGAGTTTTTCAGGATAGCAAAAACAGGCATCCAATCCGAGAACTGTTCCAGAATAGATGCGATATTCATGTGTTCACAGTTTCAGCTCATCAGCCAATGACTGAACGCGTGAGCACCAAGATGAAAAACAACATTAAATATGTATACCACACACCTAGTGCCTTCCACACCCAGTCCTCTATCCATAAGCAACATATCCATAGTTTACTGGACTACGCTGCACAAGCGCTATATTACACGAAGAATAAAAACTGCTCTCTGGATAAAGTCCAAAATGAAAATCATCTTTCTTGTTTCTAATTTCTTTGACACAAGCACTATACTACACGAAGAATAAGAACTGCGCTCTGGATTTGGAGCGATCAGGCCCCGAATCCCAAACGCCTGCGTGTTCAGCGCCAGCCCAGCAGGTGGGGGGCGATGCTGTGGTTAACTCAATGAACTGGCCTAACATTGCATTACTGAAATGCCGTTACAACCGAGTGGAGGATTAATGATAAGGTCGCCTAATGTCGGTAGGTTTTGGAAATGAATAGATAGTGAAAATTATTTTAATATACTAGAGATTACTAAATCCAGTAGCATGATTCCACCTCTGTTTGGCTGGATCGTAGACTTGCTAGTTTCTTTTCTCTTTTCGTAACGCATGGTAAGTGTTCAGTTAGACCCCAGTGGATACTCGCCTGGTGTTGTATGCAACGTTAGCTAATATTAGTAGCGTGATCATTTTTAATGGAGATATGCAAATCCAATCACCTATATGATGAAAGTGATTTTTTAGCCAGTGTATTTCGCACAGGCCCTGTTTGGAGAATCGTTCGCCATCCTGGAAGAAATAGACGTTAACGGCAGCGAAAACGGGTAAATGCACTTTAGAACTTCTTGGTTGTGACTTCTTAAATAATTTAAAGTTCAAACGTTCAAAATAGAGTTAACTGAGCTGAGATTAGTGCATTTAGTTAGCTAGCTAACTGTTATAGCTAAATTAAGTACTGTTTTCGTATTGTAGTTAACTAAGTTAACACAATATCTAGGTACGTAGATTAGTTATTTCGATAGTCTTGCGCATAACCGACGTTATATGTAACTGGATGCTGTAGCCTACTTTATTGTGTTGATGGTTTTGTAAATGTTTGTGAAGTGGAAATTTCAGGGCTCGAAGATTAGAGTTATTCCCATTGAAATGTAGTCTGTGTGTTTTTCAGCCTCTTCGAAAAAGACTGAAGTGAAAATATTTTCTGTTCACTCTGTAATTAAGAAGGTTTTGATTTAGATTTAGCAAGGTAGCTAAGCAATAAGTTAATGGCCTTATGTATTTAAGTAGAAAAGTTGACAGTTTATGTTAGACTCAGCATAACTCAAAAGTTATCCATCTTACGGTCAAATTTAGACCAGCAAAAGACAACTTCTTATAGAATTTATCTCCTGGGGTTTCTGTTTACGCTTGAGCAGAAAGTCGATTGCTTGCACATGTTTTACTGGACTGGAAAAGAAAGCCGTGTAGCCCTAAATAGACTTCACGGTTTGCCCGGAGGAATAAAAATGGACGCTGTGATTCAGAGACTCGCTGCATGAAGTAAGCCATGGGACGCGAAAAAGCTCCGCGCATTTTCGTCGTTTTTTTACAGCCACGATGTCCAGATCGTGGTCAGATGGATGGGTGTTCTTCTCATTGAAAGTTATGTAGGTTACTTTGTCGAGGATGCACACATGTGCTGATCGAACGGCTTGTGAACACTCTTGAGGGGGCGTTGTGTAAAATAGCCGGAACTTCCTACACGAAGAACAGAAAGAGTGCAGTGTTACGCGCTCACCCGTCCGAAGTGCGTTATGTACTTCTGTGTAGTGTTTTCGAAGGGGTCACCTGACCCGAAACCTCACCGTTGTCTTTCCCTGATATTAACCTTAGGGGGAACTGATTCTGATGGGCCCAGGGGAATCCGATGTGACGTCACGCCGGATCTGAATATCCGCATGTGATACAGAATATCTGCGATGGAGTTTACTTTAATACTCTCTCGTGCCGTATAAATGTTCAGTGTATACATTGCAAAGTAGCGAGGGTAGACAGTTATACAGATTTGCAGATGGGCGAAGTGTGGGCAGCAAAGAAGATGCGCTATATGGGTGATCTGAGTGGTGATCACAGCGGAACCGCTGGATTTCCTGCTCTCGCTATTCCAGAATCTAGATCAGCAATGCCCAGATTCACAGATTGTTATAATCTGTGCACGGGTTGAACTGGCGGGCTCAGCGAACTGGATAGGCATCCGGATGGTTTGTAGATCTTGTAAATCTGCACAACATCAATCAAGAAAGGACAACCCTCGCTTCTTAGGCATGCTCCTGTATCCCATCATGCAACGCGACGGACATTATTTCTTAATATTTTCAAGTTAAATGCAGATAAGCGGAAACCAAATAATACGTGCAATGTAGTAATACATTTACATTAGCTCACACTTTGAAATGTCGAATCTCATCGTCACACATAACAGCACACCGTAAACGAGACCCGTACTGCGTGGAGGCAGGATGTCGCCCTCGACGCTGGGAGAGTCAGCTTTGCGCAGTGGCAGTATCGTAGCCAATGAGGTTTATCCGAGGCGCGATTATTGCTAGTTGAAAACTTTACCCAATACCCCGCCGTGACGACTTGAAATATAGTCGGCATTGGCAATTTTTGACGGTCTCTAAGGAGACTGATATACGGGTTCAAAATAAGAAAAAAATTTAGTTTCGACTTTATTGTTTGAGTGCGAGAATAGATCAGTTACATATAATAATTTATGTGACGTAGGGTGATATTTGGTATAATTGCGTTTGACCGATAAAATGCATGAATTGGTACTTGCAACATGCTATATTCTTGGTTACAGTTAAACAATGTTGCTGTTGTTACTCCGCCAAGCAGATTCTGCGCTGCGCACGTATACGTGTTTTTACGGTACAAGGGATGACGTCTGTTTACTCGTTTCTTTGGGTCTCCCGCATGATCGCATACACACCATACATACTCTTCAGAGCGTAGGGTAGAAGAAATTGAAGACAAACTGTCTTGCATTTTAGATACATCTCGCATTGGAAATAAATAATGCAACTTGGAATAACAAAATATATTTTCTCATTCATTTTTCATACACATGAAGGACAGTGTTCCTAAATGAAGTTAGAAGATACTTAAGTGAGATTTGTGTCCTTGTTGAATATAGCAATTAAAATTGTTCTGGATTAAAGAACTCTTAAAGACTTTCAGTTCCGTCTGTTCTTGAAGCCCAACATAAACAACTAATAACGATGATAAATTGATAAACAAATGATTTTAAAAAATGAGCAGCTTGTCGGCACCTGACCTAGAATTCATTGCGCTTCTCACTGCATGATACGGTATTGATTGACCATTGAATTTTGGCTTGGGAGACTGGCACGGAAAACAATAATGACCACATTAACTAAACCAGCAGTCTTACTCTCTGACCGATGGGGCATATCGGCCCCAAAAAACTCTCTCGCCTGTACGCTGTCCTCAGGACGCCTTCTGAGATGGAATTAGGACTCAAGTATAAATGTTCTAGATGCCTCGTCAAAGTTAGTAGGTACAGGAACATGTCAAATGTAGCCTTGCTATACAGTCAGAGATGCATGGCTGATAAATAAAGTTATGTTAATGATTTCTGATTAATTTCAGAACTTTATATGTTAGACTAAACATGTTTTCTACTGGTAGTAATAGTAACGGTCTTGACCATCAAAATGGATGGACTAAGAGCTTATGAGGCTTGTCTTTGTGTGTAAGCCTTACACAGCTGAGAGGAGTTTGGATGACACATGCATTTTAAAGATATATTTAAAACAGTGTTTGAATACCATGATACTCCTATAGCAATGACATTAACAGACGGGAAATTTCGTATTATAACTCCGTTTGAGCACAGCAGGAACATGTGAATGGCCAGCAGAGGTCGCTGTTCACTTTTGTGTTGATTTACCAACGTTGCCACTAGAGGGCAATGTTGTTTTGTAGATTGAAGGATGTGTGACATGTTGGGGAATCTATAACTCTCCACTGTTCTGGTTTTGATCATCAACTGTAAAACGATCTTAGAAAGATAATGCAGACCATAAAATTTGATTAATTAAAGCTCAGCTCATTGTTGTGTGTAGCTCATAGATATTCATCCTCATACTTGCAGTGCAGTAATTGCTTTGCCATCAATCAGCACATTGTGATGAATTGGGAATTTTTTCAGTATAAACTAAATGTGACAATATCCTTAACACAGCACTTCTGCTTGGTGTTAGCCTTTCAGGCATAGCAAGAGAGGAATACTATGACTTCACTGTAGTACCCAGAGTATCCATTCATGTTGGAATTTATTCATAAACCTTTGCCAAAGCAGTATGTCATTCAAACTGGACGTCCTTGTCAACATACACATATCCAGTAGTGTTCTAAATAATATTTAAACCAGCTGGGGACACAAGTGGGGGGAAAATATACAGTATGTAAATTAGAGTGTATAATTTGAAGTACCAAATCTCATTGTTTAGAGAGAAAATGAGTGTGTGTGTGTGTGTGTGTGTGTCTGCGAGTGTACCTGTGTGTGCGCATGTGGGGGTGGTGGAGATGCTGTGCAGAATTTGATTGGACAGAAGATTGATGACATCACACTGAAGCAGAGGTGGAGTTTTCCTTTAGTGCCAGTCAGGCATCCCAGGTACACTCCACTGCTTTAGCACTGACTCTGTAAACGACCATTTCTCTAAGCAGTGAACATCTGGTTGGGTTCCATCAAAAATGTGTGCTCAGTGCTGGCAGTGTCTGCAGGTACTGCAGAGTGCTCTGGGACTGCTGATAAAGCACCTGCACGCTCCGATTGGCTGACTGTTATGGCACTATATGTGAGTTTACTTGAGATGGCGTGTCTTCCTCAGGACACTGGGATGATTAGGATTCAGACATTCTGATGCATAGGACATGTGTGTGATTTCAGGTTCTAGTTGTTCACTTAATGCATGTGATTGTAACGTTAATGTATGCCTTCATGTATGTAATGTATGCCTTCCACTGGTGCCACACGTAACATGCTGTAATGCCTTGTGTCCATTGGTTGATGTTACAGCAGCAGTTTAGCCATGAAGAACACAGTGACCTCCGGGTGGCACATGCTGTCACACAGGGCTCCAGCACAGATCACAGTGGTAGCCCTTTCTGCACGAGGGGTTGTGTCTCTACTGCAGACTCTTTAGAAACACTGCACATCACTCAGTACACGTTTTAGATCAGTTATTAATTTGAAACAGTAGACTCTGAATGGTATATTTAGTAAAAAAATCTACTTGAGTTTATGGGTGGAAAGAAAGAATATCAGACACATGAACACTTCATGTACATCTGTATGTATATCTCGGTCTTTTCCAGTAGGGAAGCATTAGGCTACTTTCAAAGTAAATAACAGCTCACTACACTTGGCTTGTCCTCATTGTCAGAATATAGGGGAACTGTCCTTCTGCACTGTAGATGACAACAATATGCATAAACATTCGACTTTCTGGAAGGGGTTAGCTCCTTGGTAACCAATTGATGCTGTAGACAGTAACTATGGTAACCCAGTTTCCCTTCTTGGTACTTAGGATTTCTCCAGCTGGGCTGTTGTCATTAATTAAGCTTATCCATTCTCTACATGGATTTTCACTGTATAGTACACACAATGGGCAGTGTCAGTTATTTTAGAATATAGTGCTCATTTTCCACCACAGAGGAATATGGATTCACATGGGAGCTGGCATATGGCAAAACTCACGGTTATAGATTGAAATGCCAAACTCACATTATGGTACAGAGGCCGAGACCTGGCTTAGAAATGAACTAATGCTTTTAAGTGTCTGTTGAACAAAGGCTCGAGTTCGTCAGTGAAAATCCAAAACTAGAGTGTCATTTATTCCTCAGGACCAGTTGCTTTAAGAAACATTTTAACTAAACATTCCTCCTAATTGCTGCACTCCGTCAGAAAGGTTGCCCTCAATTACAGTCACTTTGTTGCAGTCACCCCCTGCCACAGATCTTTCCCCCATTCTGCCTCAGGGGCGAAATGATCTGTGCTGGTGTGTGTGTGTGCGCGCGCGTGTGTGTGTGTGTGTGTGTGTGTGTGTGTGTGTGTGTGTGTGCGTGTGTGTGTGTGTGTGTGCGCGTATGTGTGCGTGCGCATGTGTGCGTGTGTGTGTATGTGTGCGCGCACGTGTGTGTGTGTATGTGTGCGCGCATGTGTGTGTGTGTATGTGCGCGCGTGTGTGTGTATGTGTGTGTGTGCGCACACGCGTGTGTGTGTGCGCGTGTGTGCGTGTGTGTGTGCGCGCTGGTGTGTGTGTGTGTGTATGCGTGTGTGTGCACACACGTGTGTGTGTGCATGTGTGTGTGTGCGCTGGTGTGTGTGTGTGTGTGTGTGTGCGCTGGTGTGTATGCGTGTGTGTGTGTGTGTGTGTGTGTGCGCACGCACGCGTATTGCATGCATTTATGTGTAAATGAAATATATTGTAGGGTGCACTGTATGTGTGATCAAGCAAATTTTCACATCGTCACATGCTTGGTAGTGTTTCTGTATTAAAAAGTGAAAATTCAATGTGAAATGAAAACTCATTCCTTACAACCCTTTCCAGTCCACCTACGTTTATAGGTAACCTCACCGCACTTACAGTTGATTGTAATATATAAATGTTCCCTCTACCTCAAAGTACAGTAGTCCAGTAATGTTATGGGCATGTTGGTCAGGAGTTTAATAGTTTATTTTTCTTCAGCTGAACTTTTATGCGCAGTGCTGTGTCACAGATATTACAGATATAAGCAGCTGTTATGTAACCAGTTGTGTAATAAACGCTTAAGTGTTGGAGTAAATATTGACTGCAAGCCAGAACAGATAAGGGCCCAACCTTTCATTCAGAGAATACACCTTTGCCACCCACAACAACATTTCATATATTGCGCAAATACTGAACTGATTTTATAACAGAAACACAAAGTGTACATTGCTGAGGTTCATGCCGATAAACGCTGTCATATTTCATAATTGCATACAGACTGACAACCTGTCCACTGTGCAGCATGGCACCCAGAGTCCAAAACCCCTACAGCTACATGGAAACCTGCCAACTCCACTGTCAGAGCACTTTACAGTCAAAATGAGTACGAGGAAAAGAATGAAAGCTGCTGAACCCTAACCATTTAGAAGTTTTTTTAAAATGGTTTTTGTAGCCAATGAAAAAGGAAGAATTAAGATCTCTGGGGGCAGGACAAATTTTTTTGTTTACAGTATAAATGATAGTTGAGGTATTTGTTGATGTGATGAATTGGTTGTGTTTATCTTCTTTTTTTCTTGGACTGGATTGAATTCGAACGTGAGTTGGAGTTCTCTTCTCAGAGAGAGACATAAGGGCTCTCTGGATTCATGCTTAAGTTCCTGGATATAGTTCCAGGTCCTTTAGCCCTGAGAAGAACAGCAGCTATTCAGTACTGTAAAAATATGTCAAGTGTGAAGGTTACATTGTCCATTTTTACTAAGCTGCACATATTACTGTTGCTACTTTATCACAGCAGAAAAAAAACTATGGAATTGTAGTGTCTTCAAAGGAATGACTGAACAGTCAAAAGGTTTATCCTCTGTGTGTCCATGTTTGTGTGCTCAGCTGTGCCTCTGCAGGTATTGCGATGAAATAAATGTAAATTAAAATGGAGATTCAGTGGGTAGAGTAGGTGTAGGTCTGTGCATCTGTATCCACAGGAGACCCGAGGAGGAGAGAGCGCCGATTCACTGCCTCGCACTCGAGCTGATGCAGAACTCATTCTGTGAAATGTTTGAGTGAATGCAGCACCAACCTGGGGCGTCAGTCGGCTTAATGCTTTAAGTGGGTCAGTCCCTCTGGGCTTTCTTTGAGACTGGACTTCTTTGAATCGAAATTCTTGTGGCATCATGACTCATTCTCCACAAAAAAGGGGCCCTTTTGGTCTCTACATTGTGTGAGGCTTGAAGCCGGAGGATGAGAGGTCTCACCGTGGTACCGGCTTTTTAACTCACACTCCTAGACGCAGGTTTTCCTTTGAGGCTCCACCCTATCCTCTCACGCCTGGAGTAGTTTCAGTGGGAAACAGTCCTGATAAAAGGTGATATCTGAAATGCATATCGGATCTGTACTGGCATTTGATGTGTTGGGAGTTTACAGAGTACCATCATCATTGTCATCAACATGGTTACCGTCCTCCTCACAGGTGTGTAGCCAATGGTGCTGACAAATAAAGAATATGGCATGTCAATGGTCTTTTTTGGTGTCTGCTCTTAATTTAACAACTCCTGCTTCTGCTTATGGATAAGGCAATCCTTTACGCCAGTGTCAGTGAGTGCTTTTGCATTAATAAATATCTGTAAAGAGAGCGAGGTTTATTTCATGACTCAGATCACAAGCTCTGTCTCTGGCCTGTGTGGATTTTGGTTTTGTTTATCAGGGCCTTACAGGAATGCTGTTTTTTGTGTCAATATGTCTGACAAAAATCATCAAAAAATGCTAATTATATCACGTGGGAACTACAGGGGAGGGAAGGTGGACTTCGAGCAGCTGCTCCTGTGGTCACACACATGAATGAAGCGGTTTACTACTGATCAGTGGACTTTCATTGTCAGAAATAAAGAATGTTATTTATATGGAAATTATGTGTGTGAAAATGGGACACGCTGCACAGGGGTCCTTACATCGAATCGCTGATGGAGTGAGATGTGCTCAGCTCACAACATGGTTATAAAGGAAAGCTGAGGGAGATCCTGAACTGAGACAGCGAAAGTTGAAGTACGCTATATGGACAAAAGTATTCGGACGCCTGACCATTACATTGTAATGGCATTGTATTCAAATACATATACTTTAATATGGAGTTGGTCCCCCTTTTGCAGCTGTAACAGCTTCCACTCTTCTTGGAAGGCTTTCCACAAGATCTGTGTTTCTGAGGGAATTTGTGCCCATTCATTCTGTAGAGCATTTATGAGGTCAGGCACTGATGTTGGACGAGAAGACCTGGTTCGCAATCTCCATTCCAATTCATCCCAAAGGTGCTTGATGGGGTTGAGGTCCGGGCTCTGTGCAGGCCAGTCAAGTTGTTCCACACCGAACTCATCAAACCATGTCTTTATAGTCCTTGCTTTGTGCACTGGGGCACAGTCATGTTGGAATAGAAAAGGGCCTTCCCCAAACTGTTGCCACAAAGTTGGAAGCATAGCATTGCCCAAAATGTCTTGGCATGCTGAAGCATTAAGACTGCCCTTCACTGGAGATAAGGGGCCTAGCCCAAACCCTGAAAAACAGGTGTGGCCAAATACTTTTGTCCATATAGTGTATATCTGGTTATGTAACCCCTCTCCCCTGGTGTGGGAGAATGAGGCTGCCCTGCACCCCAAATGTGGACCCACCATCTGCTATCAGTGACTCACTGCTTTGAACCAATCACTTTGTTTTGAGTTCGTGATGGAGAGCAAAGCCTTCTGATTGGTCCCTACAGGCCGGTGCACATGGCACCCATTCTAGGATTCAAGAAGTCTCATTCTCCGATTCCTATTTACAGATACCCCTCAATCCAGTTTCTCACAAACTAAGCTTAAAGTCCTTTTTTACCGAGGGTGTGTCTCATTCTAATCAAAATCTGACATGCTTCAACAATAAATCCAATCACAAAACTTGCTTAATCAGTAAAAACAGACCATTGTGATAAAGATCATTAATCAAATTTGTTTTTCACAAAGTATGAAGCTGCATATTTATTTATCATCAGTCACATGTCAGAAATATAATCAGAGAGTTTCCGTCTTTGAATTGGAAATTTGCATATCCTGTCACCCTGCTTTGAAATGAACATCTTGGATTACTCAGCTGTTAATTCAAACATAATGAAAACGCAATTGGTGTGTAAAATAACATGCAGGTAAACATCGGTTTAATTGGATAAAATGGAAATTATGGTTTGCTCCACTGAGGATATCTAACTTTTTTAACTATTTTGGCATGGAAAAATAAAAAATAAAAAAAAAAACATGAAAGTGAGCTACAATGTTCTAAAAGCACGAGCACCTCTCGATGCTTATTGTGAGGTTATGTATTCTGCTTGGAACAGACTGTAACAAACTAGCTACAGTGATTAAACTTACAAACTTTTTTCTTACAGTACGCCTGTACACAAACTTTTTTTGGAAAGTTTCTTTGAAAACAGACCAATGAGAGCCCAGGATGAGTACATGTGGACTAATTTTGCCTGAGAAGTTCCACAGCAACCAGATTTTAGAGCCTTTGACTCTTTCAGCAGAGTCATATCTTTCCTGTACACTCTCTATCCTGAAACCAGACAAGAGACGCTAATCTCCCCAGAAACGGGTGCATTCAGTGCAGTGGCTTCACTCTATTCGTCTGCCCACACAGTTCAAATGCTTCTTCCTCACTTCATTCTTTTCAAATATCACTATAACGATGAATGAAAGTGCAGGTGGACTAATCTTGCCCATAATATGCAGAAAAAGAAAATTTCCCTCTATATTATTTTCCTCTTTCATTTGATTCCCCTTGAATAGCACTATCCAGATGTCCTGGACTGACTGTCCTGAATTGTTATAAAGCTTACCCATGCCGCGTGTCGAGATCTGTTGCTAATGTGCATTCCTGCACTGAATGAGTGACAGCTGTTTTCTGAAGCTGTTGTTGTAGCCATTGCATTTGACTAGCCTGCAGTCACACCATGAATGGGCTTTACACATACCTTCATTCTGTAGGCAAGGAGGGTGGAAACAAAGGAGTGAATTACATCAGTGATGGAAGAGTAATAGTTAAACAGTTCTCCAAAGTTTGAACGCTGGTCACTCTCTCACAGGGGTCATTACAGATGTGGTAACTGGGTCCCTGGAATGAACTGAAAGGAACTAGACTGATTTCCCACATGCCTGAGAAAAACGTATGGTCTCATTCATGCTTTGAGTGGACATCCGACATTTGTTATGGTGGATAGCAGCAGCTTCAGAAGGTGCAAGGTGGTCTGTCTTTAACAGGTTGGGTTTGTGGTAGGCTGCCAGGACTTTAAATTAAACTTTGGCTCCAGCATCAGTTTACCATGCTGTCCGCGCAAAGCCTCACAGCAGAACTCGTTACACTGTGAAAAGCAAAAGTTCTGACTTCCGCATCGAGAGCTGTGCAAAGTTCTCTTTCACTAATGAGCAGCACTCACTGGAGGCCTGTTCTGTGAATTCCACATCGGAACTCCTGGGGAGAGCGAGGGAAGACGGCTGATTCTGTAAATACGATCTCACCGATACAACACGCACTCTGCACAGCTCTTTAAAAACGGGTCAGTGTGGTGTTAGTCAGGCTTGTGTTGTCTTCCACAGGGATGCCACCCTTAAACCCAACAGACACCTACACATGTGAACAGATTAAAGAGTACAGGGACCTGTCTGGAGTGCAGGAGAGACACTTCAAGGAAACTGTTTCCATGGAGTTTGCTTAAATTTGATTTTAACGCGCAGGTACAGGTGTGTTTTGCTGCTGAAATCACTGTCAGTGGCAATTTCCAGTTTTGTTTTCAAAGCAGTTGACATCCAAACCGCAGTGGAATCTGGTAACTCTGGTAAATTCAGATAAATGCAATGTTTAGTTCAGTGACTGGTTTATGAATGGCTTCATTCAGTGTCTGAATCTGAAACAGGCAAATAGGTGATTTTCACTGCATGAACAGGAATGACAGCCACGATGAAACATTCACTGTTTACTGAGTAAATAAACCGCTCCAGAAATAAAGGAATCAGAGGTGCTCATCACACAGTGACTAGTGAGAATCATATCCTCACTGTAGATGAGTTTGAAGACACATTGGTGCGTGCGTAGTTCATTCCAGCTCTGATCAAATCAAATGAAGTAACATGACGTTCTACAACTGTAGGGTTGAAGAAAGGGAAAAACAAGAGTTCATCTGAGGTTCCCCATTTCTCATCTCATCTTTCAGAGTCCAGCTGGCCACAGCATCTTCTCAAAGCCTCTTAAACTGAGTCACACCAATGTCACTGTCCAAAATGAAAGAAAAGAAGAATTTCGCAACCCAGTGTTTACGTAGCCAGTATAGCTTTCTTTTTGGCCACTCTATCGCTACCTTAAATTTCCTGTGCCACCTCCCCGTCCATCTTGGTACTAACTGACACTGACAGACCTGTGAAACCTCGCTGTAATCCTGTAGCCCCCTGGGATTATTATTCTGTGAGGGTGAGATCAGGTGAGAGTGTGTGAACTCGTTCATCCAGAAGACGAATGGAAAGGTTAATTAAAGCTGCTGTGTGGGTCTCGGCTCTCATTTCCCAACGTGCACATTATCTCAGATTCACCTGTCCACCTGACTTACGACACCGATATTTTAAGAAAGCGTTAATTCCAGTTCAGACATTGCTCTAAACTGAGAGCGCTCCACACCTGGGCGTTTTTTGTGGGTGACAGGTGACAGAGGGTTACACATCACTCCAGAAATATTTGAGTTTAGACCATGCAGTTTCAAAGTCTTATGACTTAAAGCCCTTCAATCCTACAATAAGTTTGATGCCCTTGGCTAAATAAAGCTTGCTAGAATAAGTCAGTATTTTTTTTCCTCAGTTCACTTTTGACATCCTGGACGGGAGAAGAATTTTTGATGAATGTTTTGAACATCTTCTTCAATTTTTATTTGGTGTTTAAAAAAAAGCCTTTCAATGATGATTGACGTTTTCTAATCAGCTCTCGAGTGAAGAGCGTTTGTCTTTCAGGCTGTGTAATTACCAGCACGTGTAAAATAATAAGGCTTCACTACAAGAACCTCTGTGGGTAATTACTGGTGTGGTATTCAGAACAACCATTTAATACAGCTACACTGCACTTGGTGTATATTATGTATACATGATTGTGCCTAAAATCACATATCTTGGTTATGTGTGTTGTGCTGGTTCAGTGAGAATATTTATAAAGACAGAGTCAACGATGTATAACGATCTGGGCTAAAATGTGCAGTTAATTTATTCTTGGAAATAATTAACTTGACATTCCTTTTACAGCTTGGAGTTGTTTTTTATCAGCAGTAGACAGACTTTTTTATTATTGTCCCGTCTGTAGAATTTAGCATCTCCCAGGGAACAAATGCTGTCTGGCATCAGTTTACTTTCGTTGGCTTATAAAGAGAAAAAGGCCAGTCAGGGTGTATTTCAGTGTACAGATAACATTATCCGAATGGCCAGCGTCATGTTTAGTGAATATTATCAGGAAAACACGTTAAACAGTCTGTCAATATCTTCACAATTATCAAATTGTTATTACAATTTTTAAATAACTGCACAAATATATTTTCGTTGATATCTTAGGGTATTGCTACACCTTAAAGGCACAAGCTGTCGCCACTTGAATCAGTTTCAATCAGTGTAGCCAGCAAAACATAGTTTGTCTGCAGCTTCATGGGAGAAATACAACATTTATACACAAAGCCATTCTGCCCGGAATAAAAACAGACATCAAGTCTGACAAAAGCCTTTTGAGAACTTTTTCAAAAAAAAAAAACTTTTAAAAGCTTTTTTCCCCTCAGTTGGTCTGGAGCAGTGGTGCATTAACAATTGATGTAACTACCCACCCTTGTTGCCTTTGGACACTGTCAGATGACAGTGTCAAAGTATAATTCTGAAGCTAAACTAATTAACTAAAATGTTTAAAGTAGAGATACATTGCCTGAATTCCCTTGGTTAATTAAATAGTTTTGGCCGAGTAGCTGGCCATCTACATGGTGCTCTTTTCTCAGAGTGTTTCCCTCTTTTTGCCTTATGTTCTGCTAAAAAGGTCATCATCATCCTCATCCCTGGGGTGAGGAGTGAGGTGCCAAACCCTGGTCGTTGGATGAAATGAAAAGGTATATCCACCAGGCAACCATTGCAAAATAGTAAAACTTCTTCATTTCCAAACTGTGAGGCCTTTTAACACTTGAAGACACTTTAACTAACATTCACACACATGTGGGGGGGAGGGGGGGGGGGGGCATTTGGGGGTATATTTTTTGCTGAGAGCGTTCCTGAAGTGGGTTGCTGTTCTTGCTACAGAGTAAATGTTAAGTAGTAAAGGAAGCCTGATCACCATGATCCATCAGTGCAGTTGGGTTTACTGTGGTTGCTATGTTGTGATGCACATCACCCTGTTGGTGCTCCGCTTGGCTGATAATTACGATCCCCCCTGCTTTGCTGATTGGTTCCTGTGTCAGAGTGAGGCTGTAGGGACTGGATGAGTACTTATTGTAACTCATTTTCTCAGAGAAAAACTTCTCAAATCGCCGAGAGGATGCGGGATACGCAGGGGATGGGTAGTGATCCTATTTGATACACTCGGTTGCACATATCATAAACCAAACATTTGGAATACAAACAACATTGTATTATGATGCTAATGGAATTTTTAAATGATGATGAAAGTAATGTTAATAAATGATGCCTCAAAATAAAGTGTTACCACAATACCATTGTAAAGGCAAAATATCCAGTAAAACGTGGGCTTAAACATAGGCTTAATTGTGAAATAACCTAATTATTTGATAGCAATCAAGCATATATAGAATATACTATTGTACTGTATATATCTGGGGAGAGAGAGAGAGAGAGAGAGAGAGAGATAATAGAGAGAGAATAATGCACTTAAGAATCATTAATTAAGAATATCTCACATGAACTATTACATGAAGGCTAAATCATCACAGCCTGCCATTAATGTCAGGTAATGACATCACCTGAAATCCAGTGCATATTTTCAGATGAAAATGAGAGGAAATATGATCAAAGATTCATGAAATTCTTCTGTGAATGATGAATCTACAGCACCGTTATGAAAAAATAAAACTCTTAGAATAGAACATTTTTACAGGAATCATAAAACATCTAAATAATAATTCTCACATTTTTAAATTATAAGCAGTGTCTTGAGAGAAAGAAAACAATATGTTTTATAATATTTTAGCTCCACATAACTTAAATCAGGATATAAATATGCACAACATATTGCCATGCTGAAAGAAAACTCCAGAAATGACTCCACTGAAATAAAGATAAATCAGGGAATGATTCTGTGAAGAAGCTGGCCAATACCACTCCCATAAAAAAACATTTTTGTCCTAAAAGCGCAGGAATGGAGATGTTCCCCAAGATACATCGATTATCATAAATAAGGCCAAATAAAACTAGTAAAATAGGCAGAAGGAAAAGATATAAAAAGGTTAAAAGAAGGAATAAAATGTTTTAAACCAAGGAGTAAAAGAAACGCTACCCCCACAGTCCTGGTCCTGCTCTCACCCCTGCCCAACCCACCTCTCATTTTACCACCTGCTGGGTGTGACTCACCAATTCAGCAATTAGTCAGTGATCCTGTGCTCTACCAGCTATACAAACACACATTCTCATCCTTTCTGCTGTCTGGGGTGAACATCATCACAAAAGCTTATCTATGATTGAACAGACATAGGCCCTGAAAACAAATACATTCATACACAAACAGACACTCAACCCAGATAAAAAAACAGGAAGGGGAAAATATCCCAATGTGAAGACTGCATCCTTACATAGTCACTGTGAAACATTACACTACATTCAAACATAAGTCAAAGGCATGGGGATTCCTCTACCCAACACCACTGGGACAAGGTGACATTGTTCCACTCCCAGAAACATCCCTGAATAATGCAGATATGAGCCCCTCAGTGGAGAGGGGGAACCTCTGTGTTCGGGAGGACAACCCTCAGATGGTTTGTCTGAGAGATGCAAATCTGACAGGGAAAAAGAAGCGCACCGAACAAGTCTATAAAAAGCCCCTCCCTCCGGTACCCTGCTTGCCTCCGAGCTCAGCGAGGGATCTGATTATCTCTCACTGTGTTACAGTGGGGCTCAGGCCAGTCACTTTCCAGCTATAGCCTGTCTGAGAAACATGCCCCGAACAACACAGATTCTGCATTACTTTGCTGTCAGCTTCAATATCCAAGCCAAATCGACCACCGGAGAGGACAGACAGACTCTTTCTTCCAAATAAATAGGGCTTTTCCCTGGAAAGCAGGCTGTGGGGATCGCACTCACTCTCTTAATGTAGGGCACCAGGAGGCAGATGTTTAAAAGACGTCTAAAGCTGGCTGGTATATGTGATGCCACAAAGATTACCACAGAGGAGACAAAGAGATGAGGATATATCAGGGTTCAGTTATGTCAGAGCGCTGGCCTTCACCAAGCTGGATGCCAGTTTCAGAAATACTCTTCATTGCAGCAAAATGAGTGGGCCGAGAGTCAATGATATTGCGAAATGATTAAAAAAAGTTTAAAAAGTTCAGTGACTGGAACCAAGTAAGGGAATCGCTCTTCACAGGAGAGTAGCAAAGCTAAAACCCCTGCAAGTTGTGCTTGATTAAGTACTTAAAAATCAATGGTTTGCATAATAGTTAAGCTACAGTACTTATTTACAGCACCATGACAGCTGTAACAGAATATCCAAAAACCAATCACAGCTACAGACATTTGCAAGACAGGGAAAGACAACATATTGTCACTGTGACACAGAGAATGACTTATTGCTGTTGCTAACTCCTATGTCTTAATCAGCTGAATGAAGAGTGAAGGTGGTGGTCAGATCGGTTGCTGTGTTGTTGGCCGATAAAATCACTTAAATGCCTCTTAATCATTAGTCATTGTAGCCCAGTTTTGTGATTTTTAAGACTTAACATTAACATTTAAGCAGCAGCCTCAGGCTATTGAGTTAAGTAAATTCTCCCATTTAAAATATTCAAACCTACAGCAGAGAAACTTTGGTGCCAAGTTATTATTATTCATTTGTTCTTTTTTTTTTTACCACAACTGTGTAAGTATAGTATTACTTTTTTTAGTAATTATTTAGACAAATCATAGAAAATGAGTAAAATTGTACAATTAATGAACTGCACTTATACTGAGTTATACTGAGTACTGAAACTATGTCTGCCAAAGGTGTGGAGAATCCTGTTGAGTCCCCTGCTCTGCTGCCTCTCTGATTCTCCATAGCCCAACAACAGCAGATTTTTTTGTTCCCTGAAAAATCTCTGCAAGCTATTGGCTATTATAGTATTTGCATTTTCCTTGAAAATCGGCTTGAGTAAAGCTGTGTTTTAAAGTGGGATGGCCACAGTGTGATCACAGGAGAGCCTAAAGCCTTGGGGTACATTCACACGCACCTTTCTTGGTTTCACAATGGTCAGAGCAAAAAGCCCTGGAATGATGTTGTGTATTTGTGCACATGGACATGTATGAGAGTGATGAGCAGGTCTCCCCAGGTCACTGAGTGACAGAATGCTGTTACATTTCCAGTGGCTTCCAGTGATGCACTTATGTATGGAAGCAGTGCTACCCAGAGCTCAGTATTAGCACCGATCCTCAGAGGCTGACAGATCAATATATAGTATATGTTTCTTTACAAAGCAGGCTGGGCTTTTTCAGGTTAGTCACTGATCCTTAGTCAAAAAGACCCTCACCCTCACCCTCACATTAAAATGACAGTTGTTGTAAGCTGATTAGCTAGCTCTGTCACATAGCTTTCCCCTTTTGTTTACTACAAAACTTGTAGTCAACTGTGCTTTCCATTTCTATGCCTAAGTTAAAGTTAATTAGCATACAAGCAGTACTAACAACTGTTTTCCCTCTTTTCCTCTAGCTGGGGTCAGCACGTCAGTTGTTATGCTTGTTAGTAAACGCGCTGTTGGTGAATTTTACCCCGCTAAGAACACAAAGGGAAACTTGAAACTATTTTGGCACGATGTGAGCCAACCGACATTTATTTCTCTGTGTAAATGCAGATTTTAGGCTTGACAGGAACACCATGTTGTCAGTTATTCTAGTCTCTCAGGGGCTAATTATTATTATGTCACAGAACAGTTGCCATGTCTGCAGTGAAAATGGAACTGTATTTTCCTTGTGTGAATTCTGACACAAGGAAAATACAGCATATAATAATTTCAAATATAAAATGCTGTTTTCAAAGAACTCGTCTTACATCACCATGGAAGTAGTTAGAATAAATACAGTCTAAGAAACTGCTGTACCATTTATTGAATGAAATTATTATTTTCATGAACTGACAAAATACTGATGACAGGCTTTACAATACTGGGTCTAAAACAAACAAGTGCACATGAGCACCTGTGTCTGTGCGTGTGAGCTTCTCATAGGCTGTGATGAACACTTTTAAAATATGCACACACCTGTAACACTCACACACTCCATATACCAGCAAGTCTAAAGAAAGCCATACCACGCCCGGTGTGTTTGTGTGTTTTGTGGGGTTGTGGGGGTTAGCAGTGTGTAACTTTGCTGACAGGTTCTGTAGCCTGTTCAGTGGGAACTCGGAGCGAGAACTCCATCATGCTCAACAATTGTGTGGCTCATTAGAAGGCTCTCACAGATGGTCCCTTTGCTTACATCAGTAAGTGAGCTCCTGCACACCTGCATCTGTGTGGTACAGGTGTGATCTGTGCCGACCAGCTCTGACTCACACACCATGACAGGTGTCCACTGTTACACAGAAACTCAAGGATTCAGCCACCCAGGAAATGACAGGAAGGTGCCTGCACTTCTGTCTTTGAAAACTTTGCTGTACTTTTGAATAAAACTTCTGTCTTACACTTGCTTTTATTTAGTCATAATTATGCAGACTGAGAAGGTTTCATTTGTTAATCTCCACAGTAGCCAGAGTTAAACATTTCAGTTTGACTCTGCACTGAGACATCCATGGAGTAACAAACAACTAAAATGTATAAATTAGGAATTGCATTATCTGTATTTGCATATATTAACAGGACTTATTCGGGTTATGCATGTATCTATGAATGTATGATCTAATTAATTCTCTTGCTGTTTGGCTAAGAGATCGTGAGCAATGACATTCCATTATGAAAACTGCATTAGCGCTACGGATAAAAATCATGGCTTCCTGACATCTTGAATCTGCTTACAGGACATTCTGATGCATGATAACACTAAACTCTGGTCTTTGGCCTTTTAGAAACAAAACCAAATCAGAATAAGACAACAGCCACATCTCCCATCTGTCAGAAGGTATTCCAACAGGAGTTAAGAAAGGCAGGACAGTGGAGAGACATACAAACTACAGGAGTATCACACCCTCTCAGCTGTAAGGGTGATGCATTTTCATATAGATGGTTTCGTCTTTTATGCACTATAAATTTACTAGCCTCTGAAACATTCCAGTTGGTCCTGAAAATCTATTCACTGACTTCATTTTAATTTGCTCACAATCTGCCAGTTTCAAGCGGCAGCGAATCAGATCTGACCATTTAAAGGCACGGGCCCCAAACAAGAACCAGGAAACAAAGACGGCTGTATCTCTGTGTGGTGGCCTTGGTGTGGCAGGAGTTGCCGTGGCGATTCTGTGCTGAGTGGTTGGAGCCAGTACTGTTTGAAATGTCACCCTGTTAGCACATTCCGGGGACATAATGACGGAGGCCCCAGGGGTATGGCTAAACCATTTTGTGATATTAAAATATGCCTGTTGGGACCTCTGGCTAATTGAAAGTACATGTTGGGCGATCGCCCCGGCTCCCTGGGCCAGGTGGTCCTGGCATTCACGGCCTGACCCTCTCCGGGTGCGAGGGAAACGTCTCCCGCTGTCTGTGTGTTTCAGCATGCTGAGTCACGGACAATATGCGTATTTGTGTGTCTAATTCCGTGCTCTCCACTGTCACCAAGCAAAGCAAAAACAGAGCGAGTGAAAATAGATCTCACCTTTAAACGATCAAAGGAACGCCCCCGCACTCTCCCGCTGTCCTCTGACTCGCTCTGCTGCTCTTAGCAGGTCCTTTGCATGAGGATATTACTGAAATTCAGAGAAATAATAGCTCCATTATACCAATGGAGATCGCAGGTCTTCCTCTGAATGCACCCAAGCCAAAGAGCCAGTCTGACAAGTCATCTAACAGTTAAACCATGCTTTTGTGATAATTGGCTTCTCCGAATCCAAAATCTTGAGTCACTTCTGAGGACTGCATGTTCTCTGACATAAAAAAACAACTTGAAAATGTAATTTCCTGTTGCCCAGTGATGGCACTTGTTTTTGCTTTGTCCTTTATTTCTTACACAAGCCTCTAAGGAAAAAAGCATTAGCAAATAATCAGTTATCATGCATCTGAAGTACTTTATCATGAAAAACATCACATTTGTCTGTTACACTGGCTAATTAATTGTTTTTGCTATGTATTCATAATTAGCACTGTATTCTGATAAAAGGGCGATGGAGTTAAAGCTTTTATAAACTAACTGCAGGACGTGATTCATCTTTCACGATGAAAAGCCGCTGCTCAACAAGCACCTGGACAAAATAAGGGGTTTTCAAGGGGTGCGCAGCAGACCAGTAACACTGACATGTACTGAATCTGTTCTGAAACACGGCAAACCAGTCAAGACTGCTGGCATCATATCCATACAAAGTTAAGGACAACCAAAAAATGTCAATTACAACAATGTAACTTTATCTAAAAAAATTAATGTTAATTTGAAATTTCAATTTGAGTAGTTCAGTGAACAGGAAAAAAATACCCCAATAATCAACTTCTGAACTGGAAAATCTGAGAAGCGTTTTCAGAGAGTGTTATCTCACACAGAGTGAGCAGTTTTCTGCATAAGAGGTCCCATTTATGGATTGGCCATAGCGATATATCAGGAATGGCTGCACTCTCTGTCCCTCTCATTTCATCCTCAAACGCAGTTCAGCGTGGTGAGAAAAAAAAAACAATCATAAACAATCCATTTGTTCTGGATCAGGGGTGGTTAAAAATTATTAATTCAGATTTTCTATTTTAGAAAATTGGATTCTCGCCAGCTAATGCTTCAAGGAACACTTAATTAAATTGTACATAATTAAACAGTGATTACATTTTCAATCTGTTAATTCATGGACCACTGGACAGAGAAAATATTGAATGTTTTATTCATATCATTCATATTATTTTGTGGTATGTTCAGGTTAACTTCAATGATTCATTCCCATCTCATTTAGTTTGTTAATGTTCATAACAGTTCTCATGGCATGTATTAGAACATTGTTTATGTACTGTTAGTGGCTAAGTGTATGGAGACAAACATTCTTACTTTACAGATTTTACTTTAAACTTTGTTCTAAGGATTCTAAACCCCAACACACACACCTTCATTTGCAATCATTACATTACATTGTCATGTGATGTGTATGCATATATAAAGGCAGAAATAGCCAACATACACAAAGCCATCACCCCTAAGCACACCTAAACTAACTTTACCATGTCCACATGTGACTTCCATTGTTCTGAGATAGCACATGGCATATAATGTACTGCTAAGTTGCAGGTCGATGGGTCGAATACTACATGCGCGTAAGGCAGAGACTTGACCCTTTTTGGGATCTTCTAGAGAAAGAACCACCAATACCAACATCTTTAAGGCTCAGTGCCTGGCTACGCTGGTCCAGAACACTCAGAGAACAGACAGAGACATTTACCATTTAAAACTGATATTTCTTTGTACTGTTTCAGAGGGCTATGGACTAGTGTGGACTGGACCTAGTAATGCCAAATTACTATGTCCCCCTGCAGGGTCTGCTGCCATGCCAGGGATGACTTTGAGAAAGGCTTGGTCCTTACAAACATATAAACACATCATGACCATCAGGTCATTACATGAGAGTCAGTAGAATGAGAGTCAGTTCATCCCAGAAACACAAAAAGTAATGGAGCCGGTCACTCCCAGAGGGAGGGGTACAGCGCCTCCTGAGGGAGGGGGCTCTGCTGGCCTTTAGGGGCATTGAGGATACGACAAAGGAAAAGTGGATTAGCTGCTGGAGGGAGCTGCACTGAAGCACTGCAATCAATGGAAACCCTGCAAGCTGCAGCTCAGCTTCAAAAGCCCGTCTCTGATGACAGAACACTCTGGTGTTCCATACTGACGGTTTGAGGAAAAGATGCATTGCTTCCCTTTGCAATGAGCCACTTTAATTGACTTCATAATAAACAGCTTAAGCCAACAATATATCTTCTGCCTATGCATTGGGAAGGGTTGGGGGGCTGAAAGCAGATTACTCTCAAATTCAATTACACAA
This sequence comes from Megalops cyprinoides, assembly GCF_013368585.1. Lineage (NCBI taxonomy): Eukaryota > Metazoa > Chordata > Actinopteri > Elopiformes > Megalopidae > Megalops > Megalops cyprinoides. The sequence continues at coordinate 23,664,221 of NC_050605.1, forward strand.
AAAGTTTGATTTAGTTTTTTGGAGTGGTGGTGGTGCTGGTGGGGGAAGGTGTTAAATATTTCTTTCCCTCAAAAATTGTTCTGAGTGCCCAAATTTTTCCATCCTTTTTACTTTTCTCACCCAATTTGGAAGTGATATTGTGCATTAAGTTTTTCTCTTCTCACACCCTCAATGTATCTGAAGCGAGGTGAGTGTAACCCTTCAAAATATGCTGATGCGAAACCACCACACCACAAAACCCCACAAAACAAAGCAGGGTACGGGCTGATTGGAGGATGGACACATCCACACTGACCTCACTGAGGGACATCGCAGGTGTCACACCAGCCACTAGAGGGCACTGCAGTGCAGACAGGAGGAAGTGATACCTCACACTTGAGAAGGTGTTTTCCCTAAATATTAAAAACGCTATAACTCATTGCTGTTTCAGGATAGTGAGAGTGAATTACAATAAGTCAGTATCTCTCAGTATCAAGACAGTATCTCTCTGTGATTTAATATTGATGACAAATGATGTCTGAACAGTTAGTGCTTAGAACCTGATATCCTTCATGTACTTTACCTGATGGAAGATTACACAGTGTCTCTTTACCTTGATCAAATTACTCTTTTCCCCTGCACGCAGTTTAGGAAAAGAGCTAATTAAACTACATTTACTTGGGTTTTGCCGTTATTTACCAAATTAATTAAAGTCATGAGGGGAGAAGCTGCTGATAAACAGACTCTAGAACAGGCCTGCATTGAGTTCCACACACCAGACAGTCCTTGATGGAGCAGGATGTAATCTGGATCAGGAGGAGTTTTCTAATGCAGGTCATTACTGGATCCACTCCAAGTAAATTCAATAAACCAATCTTTCCCATGACCTTTGTGCTACAAAATCAGCATGGCAACATCCAGGTTTCTAGGCAGTTCTTTTATATCAATGTCTCACTTATTTTATTGGTTGATTCATTTTTTATTTCAAGGCTCCTTATGTGACCTTTACATACTTGAGCTATTAGATTGTTCCCAGGGTGTTATTTGCTCATTCAAAGGGCTGCTTGGATTCACTTGATAAAAAAGCAAACATTTGAATAACAACATATTTAGCTTTTTGCACCATTTGTCCCAGCGTTTTTCACAGATCACCTCCCAGATGGATGAGGCTCCGGCAATAACACTCCCTGTGACATCACTGCCAACAGCACTGCATTACAGCAAAACAACACAAGAAATCACTTAGCATCAGATGGAGAAATCATTTTTCATTGGAAAAGGTCAGCTGGGATATTACACCAGTGCGTTTCTCTAATCTAACACAAAGCAATTTTTCAAATATCTCAGCGGAGGTCCTTCACAAGCCTGTAGCAGACCAGTGACAGAGGCACTGTGCAGAGACACACGCAGTGAGAGACGGTACACAGGCAGCTCTTTACAGCAGCTTATTATCCTGTGTGGACGAGAGTTGTCAGCTGATGAAGAGATCAGATGTTGAGCGGATGAAACGGTCCTCTTGGAAATACGATTTTCCCAGGAATCTCTGAAAGCAGCCTGCAATCAGAGCCTCTGCAGCTGGGGACCCGGAAGCTGAGACTCAGTCCAATTAAACCGGAGATTGAAACTGGTGCTGTGCATCTACAGCCTCAAAGGCAAGAAGAGTGCACCCATATTCCACCCAGGAAAATATCCCCTGCAAATGAAAGGAGCTAAAAAGGCAGACAGGGAGGAAAAATTAATTTAAAGTCAATCATTTTCAACCTTTTCATGCTGACAGCTTACATCAGTGGATCAAGTGCATATATATTTATGTGGGTCTGCCTCAGAATTTGTATTAAGCTTTATTATCATGACATAATATATTAAATATATATAAAAACATGTAAAAACTCACTAAACACAGAAAATAATGAGCATTTAAATTCACATGATGTGCCGATTTATGGCCTCTGTGTGCCCCATGATCTGTCACGCCAGCAGATGCAGGAAACACTTTTCCTCTCGTCACCCTTTCATTATAGCACCCCCTATTTACCACTTGAATTTAAATTTAATGACATTTGATGACATTTAATGAGAAATTCTCTGCAAGCTTGCCATGCTTTTGAAAAGAACACAGCCATTAGCTGACCTTTGCAAATGTGGGTTTGTATTCTGTATTCAAATTCACATTCTGTGTTTTCAGTAAGTGAATGTCGGGTTGAATAAAAATACTTGACTTTATGTGGGGTTAATTAAAGCTTCACTGGGCATTTGAATTCAGATTCCTCTGATAATTCCTCAGTAATGGCTGGATTTGGTGAATTTCAGGCAACCTCAGCATAGAACACCAGCTGTTGCAGGGACTTCCCTAAGGAGCAGCAGTGTGGTGTAGCGGTAAGGAGCAGCGCAGCAGTGTGGTGTAGCAGTAAGGAGCAGGGCAGCAGTGTGGTGTAGCGGTAAGGAGCAGGGTAGCAGTGTGGTGTAGCGGTAAGGAGCAGCAGTGTGGTGTAGCGGTAAGGAGCAGCAATGTGATGTAGCGGTAAGGAACAGCAGAGTGGTGTAGTGGTAAGGAGCAGGGCCTGTAACTCAAAGGTCAGATTGCCCAAATAAATATGCAGCTTCATAAACAGATAGCATGTAAATACTGTAAGCTATTCAATTATAAGCTATGCAAGTCACTCTGAATAAGAATGCCTGCTACGCAACTGTGAAAAACATAAATTCGTGTCTTAGAAGTTATACACAAAGGATGAAGTTTCTAAACTTTCCCTCCCCTACCAAAATATTTTTATCACAAGCGCCTTTGTAAATTAGCAGGGGTTGTCAAATCTGTCAAACCTCAACATGAGTGAAAAGCATTTTAGTATTCATGGCCTGAGGATTTCTGATATTAAATTTTGAGTTACCCACTTGGGTGGGCGAATTCCATTTGGCTCCTGTGTGAGTGAGAGGCAGGGAGCGTGGTGGCTGTCCGGCCCTCCGCCCTGTGATTGAGACTGATTACGCTCACAGATACAGCACGCAGGGGCCCGAGTGACTCAGACAGACGGCCGCTGCCAAAGTCTGCAGCCAAGAGGCAACTCTAATCCAAACAGACAATCACAGACCGCTGACCGAACCCAGGGACGGAAGCTTTAATAAGCCCTTCAGCCAGCTGGTAAACCAGTCATCGGACTTGACTTTGGTCAGGGTCCAGCGCCTGTCACAAATTTGCAACGAGCACCTCGTCGATTGGACCCCTGTCGCCTCTGATCGTGCGTTAGCGCACCGCTAATCAAAACGCACTTTACGGCTCCGATGGATGTTCCACTGGGGTCCCCGCAGCTAAGTGGCAGTCTGTCAAATAAAGATCAATGCTCCCAGAAACTACTAAGCGTCAGTTTCAATTACAAGTGCAATCAGACCAACACGTTTCAGCGCTGATATTAATAGCAACTCTATCATTTGCATCGCTTGTTATGTCAGTCAGCATAAATGATGAAGACACTTGGCTTTCAAGCCTTTTCTGATGGAGTCCCCTTCCCCATTCCCCTTCAGGCATTTTCTGGGCATAATATATACAATAATAAATTGAATTCTGATGGATGATTCAATCTAAGACACTTTAATTCACGTTCAGAATTCGAATGAATCAGAGCAGTTTTTACAATGTCCATTTTAAATGAAATGATGTTTGTGTGGGAGATTTCTCTTCACGTCTTCATCTCAGTCAGAACAATGGAAGGAAAGTTTTGAAAAATCTGCTCTTGAAAGTAAAGATGCAAAGTGTCCACTTGGGCAGATCGATCTGGGTGAAATGGGAAGAGGATGCCATGTATACGATGACACATTCAATCGAATAAAGCAAGTCTGGATGAAAAAAGAAATTCACTATTTATAAGAAGACACATTTGCAAACCAAGAGACAGACAGTGGGATGGGGATTCCAATTTCAGTTTAAACCTAATTGGAAAAATGAGACAGCCGCTCAGAAGTTGCATTTAGAGGAGACTGTCCATCAGAAGTTGTGCCCCCTCTGATTAGAAGAGCAGAAATCAAACTGAAATGTTGTGGCTCCGTTTGATCAATAGATTCTTCAGGTTAGTGCAGAACTGGGTTTTTAATGAAGCAACAAATTGGCTAATGTTGGCTGCAGTAACTGCAATAAAAAAAGGAATCAATGAGCTGGCATACATTTAATAGCTCTTATTATGCTGAAACAAAGAAAAGATAGGGGATCAGCAACTAATGAAGGTTCTTCCATCATAAAAGTCGTGTCCCAAACAGAATGGAATCAGTCTTCAGAAGCAGCCTTTTGAGCAGCGAGCATCTTAATTTATGTTTCGAACAGAGGAGCGTACGGACTGTGTTCTTTTAATAAAAGCCAATTTGGAAGGTAAAACTTATGCATCTCTCTCAGAGTAGACAGGAATTTTGGTATTGCCATAGGTGTTGACTTACTCACATGTGCAAATGTTCAAATTTGCCTGTGTCTATGTATTATGGTTATTTGTCAATTTATTGCAATCTAGCTTAGTTATATTATTTAGAAAGTGCTCACTACCTTAATAACCTAGCTATCTAGATAATTTTTGAACAACCAGGACTGTAGCTAGCTAGCTAGCTAGGTTAATGTGGGAGTAAGTTAGCAATTTTCAGTTTGCTGGTGTCTGTCTTGTGCTAAATGATTATATACCCACACTGGCTGATGATGCTGACCTAACTTGTAAGCATGACCCAAAGTTTCTTCCTTTTGAGACAGTGCCCTTGTTAGCACTGCTGAGGAAAGATGCAGAACCGAGCCTTTTGTTTTGGACTCAGCCAAAGACTTCTGCTCAAATTACAAATATCCAACTGCCGTTTTCTGAGGAGAATGCAGGTGCAAAATGTAGCCGGGCTGGAGGCATGAGCACACGGAAATACCAGTTGCTAAGAAACTGGCGAGGTGCTTCTGACTGGCAGAGAGGCAGCTTAATTACACAGCCAGAATATGAGGATTTGTGAATAATTTACAAAATTCTGCACCAGCACAAGAGAGATGAGCATTCAGAGTGTCACATATGCGTGTGTGACATCTCAGAGCAAATAAACCAGCCGAGCCTGCCAATGAGAGCACTCAGCAACACCTCAGTCTCACCAAAACAAAAATCAGCTTTTTCACTGCATAAAATGAGATGAGATCAGGGACTGCATCTTGTAGGGAGGGAAATCTCAGAAAGACAGCTTTGTCACTGCCATCAATCACAGCCTGAAGAGCAGACACTGCAATGATTCATGGGTAATTGCTGTGCAACAGGGAGGTGGATGATGAGCAGGTGACAGGTGTAAGTGGAGATGCAGACATATTGAGACTGCGGGAGCATGGATCTGATGTTAGCATTATGTGAGGATGTTTACAGATGCATGCTAATTCTCTAGGCTAAGCTATGTGGTGTCCCAGACAAACCTGAGAGCCCACCAAAGACTGATGTTTGGACTGTGAATGTTTTGTTTGTGAAAGACAAACTGAGTCATTGTCTGAAGATGACCACCGTTTTATTTTTAGTTCTGTTAGTTACAGATGACTGCTGTATCTGTTGTCTAATAAAATGTGGGTTAGTTTTCCAGGACACCACTTCACATTACAAATGGCATCAACATCAAGCTTGCACATAACAATCAGTGAATTATGGCTTTCTGCTTTCACCAAGAGACTGAATGCAAATGAGACCAACTTGAATTGTGGGACAGAATGAGATGTCCTGAATGGAGTCAGTAATAATGTGGTGCAAAACTGCAGGCCGTGCCAAATCTAGAACATTCTGTACAGATCTGGTACCTCTCATCCTGCCCAGTCACCCCTTAGCTAACAGTCTACAGTTCACACCTCGTGTCTGTACATCTCTTTAGATATGTCCTGTTTCTCCAACCCTGACATGGCCCTGATTGGCTATGTATTCTTTACAGCAGGTCTGTTGTAAGGGACTACATGTCTTTTTGCATAGCCAGGTGTGCCTGCTGTTATTAAGCTATTCAATAACTTACATTGAGATTGCAAACTGTAAACTTTCACTCATTAATTTTTACCATGGTGATGGGAGTAATAGGTGAGAGGGTGAAAACAGTCTGCTGTCTGAGGGTGTTCTGAGGCGATTGATCCAAACTGCAGGTTTAACCACACACTCTGAACTCCCTCCAAATTCAAGCCAGGCTGCAGGATGTGGTTTTGGAGTGATCATTAGAGAACAAGACTCCACACCTGAGAGTAATGCATTTGAATCCCTTAAGGGACTCTTCTGTAATACCCTTCAAACAAGTTGCTTTCCCCTCTGTGTCACTCTAGTAAAACAATTCAGCTGTAAAAAACATTAACGTCTATCAAAGTGTATGAAAGAATGTTGTTATAAAGAAAGCACCATACATACACTTTAAATGAATACCTTACATTAACATAAATACTACTGTTATCATAGAAAATACAACTATGGAACCATTGTTTAAACATACAGCTTTTCATTTTTTGGCTTCGTACTTGTAATATAATGTTTAATACAACCTTTAAATTCAGGATAAATTAAAGGTAGGTTACCAGTGCAAATATTAGTGTATGTTCAGATGTGACACAAATCAATTGAATCAATTTTTCTCCTCAAGGAACTACACCCCTGTGAGTCCACATTCACTCCCACTGTCTGAGCCTTGCACCAGCCCCAGGTACACTCTCACAGTTCCACCCTGCTGAATTTTCATATTTCCTGTCAGGATGACACTTGAGGTCGTGCAAGAACATAATTTAATAATTTATCTCTCAGCTACAGTTCACAGATTACTCTGCCCATCCAAATCACTACCCACTGTCCAAGCTTGCTCACTCAATAACAAATCGAACCAAAACCAGATTTTTCACGTATGAAATGAATTAAGATCGGGGACTGTCTTGGGGAGGTAATCAATGAGCAGGTGCGGCTGAGAGTTTGGATCTGATGTAAGGATTATCTGAGGATGTATGCAGAAGCAGGCTGTTGATGAGTAATGGTGTTTACAGAAGCTTTACTGAGATGCTGGAACACCGTGGGGACGGGGAGAGATTGTTAGACACGAATACAGTCCTATTCTTATCGATACCCTTGACACTACGCTAAAACGTTTCTGAAATTTGTCTTGAAATGTGTTCTCTCCTGGCTGATATCTTTTTGTGACCAGTGTGACCAGATGGCCGAGTACACAGAGTAGAAACCCCTTCAGGAGAGATCAGGGTGAAGTGGAAGCTCAAAGGTTTTCTGGATTCAGCTCTATAAAAAGACAAAGTCCATGTCACACAGAGTTACATTGATGAGCTCAGCTCCACAGTATTATACCGACAAACAAACTCTGCTACCAAATGCCAAGATCCCATCTGAGCCTGAATTATTCATACTTACTAATATTTCAGAGCATGATGTTTTATATGTTTCCATAATTTACTCAGCAGGCCACAAGAGAACAGTGAGGAGTGTCACACACAAACGCACGCACGCACGCGCACACACACACATGCACGCACACGTATGCATGTCCACACACACACACACACACACACACACACACACACACACACGCACGCACGCACGCACGCACGCACGCACGCACGCACGCACACGTATGCGTGTCCACACACACACACACACACACACACACACAAACTTTAAGCTAAATATCCTCTGATATCACATGAAAATGATGGATCGATCTCCCCAGCAACTTTCCTCCCCTTTACAGTGGAAGTTATACTGATAGGTTTCAAAACCATTAGCCCCATCACCCGATGGGTGAACCCGGGTTCAATCCCAGCAGTGATCAGGTGATGATGACTGAAAGGCCACCAAACAAACTGGATTCATTCTCCTGGGGACTGGGGGGGGGCAGAGGCTGGGGGGTATGTCAGCCAGGGCTTGTCACGTTGCATGCAAGTGACCCCTGCTAGTCAATGGGGTGCCCATGGTCTGCCTGTATAAAGCTGCATATGAAGTGTCTTCCTGTGACTCATGTCTGTGCAGGCTTGGCATGGAGACTGCAGTGTCCTGCAATGCCACCAGGTGAGTCCAGCACACTACAGCTACATTGGAGTTAAACAGCAAAGTGTTACGGAGCATGAGAAGTACTTTTTGTCAACCTGAAATAAGTTCTTTATGGAAATATTTTCATATTTCAATTGTTGTCATGGAATCGGGCTTTATGGCACTGTCAGTGAGGAAAGCCAGAAATTTAATGCTGTTTTAAATTACACAGCTGCATAAACTGCCTTGTTAGACTGCCAGCTAAATTAAATTCTTACTCCAAGGTAGGCACCAACCAGAACTTTATCACACACATAAATGAAATAGATTCTTAACGATGATTAATTTTAAAAGCATCATGAAGGCATCAGAAAGTGCACAAAACTATAATGTAATAGAGCAAATTGACAACTTTACCTGAATGCGTGATCTATCTTCATTCATAGCTCATAAAAGTAAATATTTTATTAATATACTGCTCATGAAAGCGGGCTTGTAACTGTAACATGTGAAAGTCAATGACAAAGAGAAAGATATGCAAAGAGAGAGAGAGAGAGAGAGCAACCTGGATGTAAATAAATAAATTCCCCAATGTGGTAGGTAGATGGTGAATAAAACTCTCTCTGACGTATGGTGCCAGGCCCGTGAAATTCCGGCAGACAGGACAGCCTCCTCTTTACCTCGCCATCCTCGCTGATGGACAGATGTCATCAGTCACTTTAACTGACAGACAGAACTGCTGCTTACCAAGCTAATGTAGTGGTACTGAGTTTCCTCCCGCATGTGGGGGGGAGTGTAAGAGTAACCTGGATGTAAATAAATAAATTCCCCACTGTGGTAGGCAGATGGTGAAGGCCAGCACGGCTGATCCATGGGTATTTTTCTGAGAGAGGTAGCAGCACTGCATGACTTTAATAAAAATAAAATTGAAAATATCCATAATTCAGGTATATGAACAGCATTAATCTGACCTCAAATTCTCAGGTATTTCCTCTGTGTATATAAATATATATATAACTTAGATATGGGAGATAAGTTTACCATGATTTCTAAATTGAATAAGTAAATTGAATGCGGTGTCATATGTTGTTTTAAAGTACAAAATATAAATGCAGTGTGATGCCTCCTCTCAGTTATAGCTTAAATGTTACTACAGCGGATAGCCTTTAATTATCTGTGAATTTATACTTCAAAGGCTTGAACAAAAGAGGAAATATGGTCAAAGCAAATGGCTCTTCAATTCACTGCGATCAAATGTGTTTGAAGTAAATAGCGCTGGGCAAAGCGGGCGATGAAGAGGATGAGAAGTATTCATGCATTACCATGCTCTGCAGCAGGGTGGGATTTGCATCTGCAGAGGGAAATAACTGACACAAGCGCTCAGTTTTAAAAATCATCCTGCAAAATCATCATCAGTCAGACTTCACAGGAACTGCACATGCTGAACACACACACACACACACACACACTCTCATACGCACTCGCACATAAACACTCACGTGCACGCACTCGCACACACGCCACGCGCGCGCGCACACACACACACGCGCGCACACACACACACTCACACACACTCTCATACGCGCTCGCACACACACACGCCACACGCGCACACACACACACACACACGCCACGCGTACACACACGCCATACGCACATACACACACACACACACACGCCATATGCACATACACACACACACACACTCACGCGCACATGCCACAAACACATGCACGCACACACAAATACAGTGACACATAACAGGCTCGCTCAGGGACACAAACATTAAAAACATCTCAGTGACTTAAAAGTAAGAAGTCTTTACACTCAGCTCGTGAACACAAGCTATTGACACGCTCTGACACTATATGAAAGTGGTCTCCTGGTAACCACTGGCCGATAGTAATGCAAGATTCAGAGTTCCACCGCCTCCGCTCCCTGTAGGAGCTCAAGGCGGCCCTCCCGTGCACCCTACCCCACAGGGCAGCGGGGACCGGCTCTCCTCAGTCAGGGGGTTTGGCTGATGGACAGAGACAGGCCTGGAGGTGGAGCTGTCAGACGCAGTCACGGTTCTGCTCGCTTAGCAGGGGTGCATGTCAAAGCTGCGTTCTGCCTCCTGGCTTTACGGTTATCTCCCGCAGCTTTATTTTTCTTTATTTTCATTTTTGTTTTCCCTCCGTCTTGTTTTGCATAAGTTTATTTGCTGTTTGTCCGCAACTTCAGAAACAGTGCAATGTACAGATGTAGAAATCCATGTCTGGGGAGCAGATGGTGAGGTTTGGGTTGCAGAGGGAAGCACAGCACCTTATACTTGTTTTATGTATAACATGATACACTGTGAGGCAGTCACACCATAGCCATCACATTTATTATGACCATATATTCAGCTAATGGCTTCTGTTGTGTCTAGAAAGTTCCTGTTAGCAACAAGTGGCTAAAGTGCAGTCTGTGTTCAGATAGCAGCTGTGGGTGCTTTGTTATAATCCAGACCTGGCTAAGAATATTCATAATAAGACAACTAATCAGAACTGATTTCAGAGTCAGAATCAGAGGTGTGAGTACCTCACATCGTTAGATATTAGGTTGGCCCTGTGACTGAGAGGAGTGAAGTGATGGAAATGGCTTTGACTCTTTGGATGTGAGAGGTGACATCTTCCTTCTGGGAGGCCGATCCACATAACATGGTGTCAAAGGACATGTCAGCTGGACTGAGCTGTCCGCTCTGTCTGGATACATGATGTCAGTCTCTGTGACAGCCAGAGGCAGGCACAGCAAAGGACCTCATCCTCTACTTTCACTCCCATGCAGTGTGGTGGGCGGGGCAGGTGAGGAGGCAGGTGGGGGCAGGTGAGGGGGCGGGTGCGGGGGCGGGTTAGTAAGGTGCGGGGGCGGGTGGGGGAGGTGCAGGGGCAGGTGTGGGGGCAGGTGTGGGGGCAGGTGTAGGGGCAGGTGTAGGGACAGGTGTAGGGACAGGTGTAGGGACAGGTGTAGGGGTGGGTGGGGTAGATGCGGGGCAGGAAGATACCAACAGGTAGTATCTTACACCGCGTGTATACACCTGTTTGTGGGGTAGACCAGCTCAAAGCAGCACACTGCAAAACCAAAATGGGAATATGAGCCACCTGGGATTCCCAATAAACATTTAAGTGTTAAGTCAGTGAAAGCTGTTCAAAAACCTGAATTTTTCAATATCACAGAACTGCTCAGAAACACAAGAAAGACCTAAAAGAACAGTACAAATTTCTATTCCTGATTTTTCATTCACCTGCTCTACAGTATCAATGCTACAGTGCTGTAGAGCACACCGTGCAGACGGCTTCCTCAGTCCGTTTTAACCTCAGCATCACAGTGGCAAGATGGTCCCGCTTTACACCAGGTGGTGCCAATACCTGTATGTTTAAACTGTAGCATCATATGGACTGTTGTGTAGTTAAATCATAACTACTGTTTTACACAAGTGTCATCACACAAATTACAAACAGGTTTAACAAGTGTAAGTGTAAGTGCTCTGTATTAACGTGTGTGTACAAAGCAGTCACACTGTACCTGTGTAGTCACAGTGTAATTTGAGCCACTTCTCCCTCTTGCTCTCAGCCCTCTCTCGGTGTGAGGAGTAGCACACCTGCACTCCAGTGGACACACCCCCAGGGCTCCAGGTGTGTCCAGCTCCCGAGGGGTGGCCTGACCCCCTCCCCCCGCTTTCTTCCTCTTGGCTCCTCTCAGGGCTTTAATGTGATAATCAGAACCAGAACCTCAATCGGGCCCGGTGACCACTGCATACATTTACACCCACTTTGATCTCCTCTACAAAAAATTAATGATCTGAATTCTTATGAATCCCCTGCAATACTGAGACGTTGCTCAAGGCAGCCCCAAGAAGAAACACGCCAAATTAGAGTCTGAATTGAGCTCAGGGCTGTTTGGTCTTTATTTATTATCAATTCAGAGGATAGTTTCAACAGTAAATTAAAATAATTTAATCCTTGAACAGTTGCTGTTTGAACACGTTTAATGAAAGAGTAAACAACTTTTTATGAGTACAACAGCATTAGCACTGACAGTCAGTAAAGACAGTGGGACTGATATTTTTTTGTAAATTAAATTCAAATCTGATTATATTATCCTAACATGTTTGTTCCTGTAATATGTTTACTAAGGATATGACTTCATTCCATTTGTTTTCACAGGGACCTACGAGGACAGCGAGTCGGTTCCACACATTTATGAGTTATCACAAGGCCTGCCTCACCCTCTGCAGTAGTAAGTCTCAAAGCGCTGATGTTTATCTCTGTCTGCAGGGATCCTACTTTCTGGAAATAACAGAGGAGATCGATTTTATGTCCTCTGCTGCAACACCAGCCACTGTGTGAGAGATTGTGAGGGACTGTGGAGATGACTGCTTCCAGATTCACCTGAGACCTGGACTACACCACATGAAATACTGCAGGCCGGGGTCTCTCTACAGTGAAGCATATATGAATAATAATGTTCAATGAACACAGTCCTTTGACAGACCTACTGTATAATAAGCAAATCAAATCTTACAATAAATTGGCCTGTCCTAGAGAGCAGTTTCTATAAGAGACACAAATGTGCGTGCGAGAGAAAACTATTAGGAATATGTTGTTTGCTGTAATGAGCAATGATGTCACTGCAAAAACCTTCTCAGCTGATGCAGCTGTTATATCTTCTGATTTGGAGCAAACACACCGGTCAAGAAGGGTAAAATGCAATATGAAATGCCATTGTTACTTGGGAAATTTCAGAACAAAGTCACATGCTACCAGCTGATAAGAGTATGCAGTCTGGTACATCTGAGCTGGCAACACCTCAGAGCAAAACCATGCTTATTCAGTGCTTTTATTCAGCTCTCCAATAATTACAGCAATGCTCCTTTATAAAAATCATCACTTTTCATTTAACTCATCATGTTTTGGCAATACTGTAATGGTCTAATGGATTTTGTAGTTTTATAGTTTTATAGTATCGTGTTACTTCTTCAGGTGGAGTGTGCCCTCTGTATCACAGCCTGCTCATTGAAAGAGATCTGCTCTGAGAGTCTGCGGAGTATCGCTCCCTCCCCAGTTTCGTTATCTTCGGCATCCGGACTTCTCCTCTTGGCAGAGAGTAAATATACATCACTGCTGAAGGTGAAAAACAAGGAACCATGCAAAACGCGGGCAGCGAGCCCCGATGTGTTTGGCAAAGAGCAGGTTCTACCCACACATCCCTGGAGGTTCCTTAACAATACTGTTTTCTACAAAGTATTAAGTTTATAGGTTTCGACCAATTAAAAATCAGTCTTTGAAGGTATTATATAATTGGTTACTTGTCCATATAAATAATTTGTACCATTAATGTACATACAATTTGTTAATCTATTTTATCTGGAACACAGCCCACTTTTCCACCAATGCCATCACAGGCATCTCTTGCATCTTGGGAGGTGATAGCTATGATGACAGATAAAGTATTCATGAAGGTTCTCCAGAGAAAGCATTATGAATGCAACTGGAGGGCTTCACGGAAATGCATTAAGACAGCACGGGGATGTGGGGCGCAGAGGAGTCACGCGTTATAAACCCACGAGTTTAACTGAGACTTTAAAGATCACCACCGATTAAATTATGCAGACTGCATTCTTTGATTGTGCCTCAAAGGCAGTTGTCACCTCCTGATAAATTCATCATCCTAAGAAATTGACAGAATGAAACCTTCACTCTTCATTAGAAGATCTATTGAGTGTGCCCTGTCTCCACAACACATCGCTCTTTCCGACAACTCTAATTCCAGCTAACTACACGCTATCCCTCTGAAACAATGATGCAGATTAAGCTCTAACAAGGATTACAGATATAAAGGTATTTCATCGACTTTACATCCTATTCAGTTTTGATATCTCTTTCAGGCAGGGAATCCAGGAGAGGCAGCCTTAGCTGAACAGCAGACTTAAGTCTCCCACTACGAAACAATAAGTGAGCACATGGACTTGTATGTGATGCATTTTATACAATCTGCACTTGCATATCCAGCCTTATAAACTATAATCTCCCAGCAGGAAAGGATGAAGGTGTTTTCCAGAGATCAATGGAAGCAGAACACCAGCCGGCTTTGCAGTCAGAGGAGATTGAAAGATTGGATTTCAGAAACGCTTTGCTGGAGGAAAGGAGACGTCACCCTGAAGGGAAACTCCAGGATGACAGAACCGTGCCCCTCTGGAGATCTATGGATATGCTCAGAAATGAGATAAAAAAGATTTACAGAGACTCTGAAATGCTCCGCTGTAGGTCCGTTTAATAAAAAGAGTGAATTTGTATTTATAAAACTATTTGAACATTGGTCTTCCAGGATGTACCTTCATACAGATGTTGCCACATTTGTGTTATATTTTGCATTAATGATGAATCATCTTGGATTATTTCTTTGTGATGAGAGAATACAAACCCATGTGGATGAATGTGACCTTAATTCCATTTATCAATCCTTATACAATGGGTAGAATATATATTGACACAATCAGGGATGGATTATCGTACCGTGATGGTATGATATACTCTCTCAGTCAAAAGCCACTTTGCAGAACCACAGTTACAAAATGATGAAAAGTGAGGAGAAATTCATGCATTGTTGAGGGAAGAAACATAAGTGATTTTATCTTCTCAGTAATTGCACTGGTAACACTTCTAGGGTGATGAGATTTTGGAGTGAGCTGAGTGTCTTTTGCTTTGAAGCTTGTGCAGTAATCAGAGCCTTCAGACAGGGTGTCGGCAGATATCTTGGACAGATGACACACACTTCCAGACCAGTGTGTTATGTTTTGTTTTGTCACCAAGGCAAAAAGGGTGTCAGTCTTTTAAGTGCAAGCCGAACCAGCAACTGCTCCTTACCACCACACCACATTATTTATTGCACCCCCTGTGTTTGAACCCACTCCACTGGGTAAAGGGGTTTTCTGTGGCTCGGTGTTTCTCCCCGGAGAGCTGTGATCCTGCCAGACAGGGTAATAGTTAGCACAGCTGAGAGGTGACATCTTCTGAGACCCTGATACAGTCTTTGCTTATTCAGTTACAGTAGAATACGATTTAGCAGTACAGTGCACTCTGTCTATAAGAAGTACATTCGCCCAAGATGATTTGATTCTCACAAATGGTCAATTCCTGAAAGTGGAATTCAAAATGAATGGCTACAACCACCTATCTTTTAAATAACATTTTCTCTGCACTGAGGAATGCCCATTTCTGGTTATTAGGTTATTCAAATATGGAACAAAGTGTATTTGAAGTGTTCAGTATTTTTATACAACCCTTTGTTAAATGAAATAAAAATAACACTATGACTGACATTAATTATTTAAATGTCACCAGGCAAACTGCGGCCGCTGTGCGAGTGCTGATGATGTCAATGATGATGTCACTGCCTTTAACTAGATTCAAATGCAGCTCAATGCTCCCACTGCTGCTTCCAGCAGCTTTTTACTATAAAACCATAACTTCAAAAAAAGCTATAGAAGAAAGAGTGTGGAGATAAACACCAAGGCAAACAATCCCCTTTGGACGAACGGGGGAAGATGAGGAGTTCACTGAGCTGTGGCGAGAACAGCGGTGTTCCTCTAATCAGCCGTTTATCCGGCCGCTCAGCGCAGTGTTGAAATTATAACTGCGTCTAATGGCCGTGACACACACGGCCCGTGCCGCAGCTCATGCGGTGTGTCAGTCCGGACTCCAGCATCACCACTCTGAGATCGTAATCAGCTCATAGCCATGCACTGTTCTGTGTGTTTTAGGATTCAGCCTCTTGATGTCTGTGGTGTTTATCTCTGAAGGCGTCCAATAATGCCCTTATGACAGTGGTCGCTGTCACCGATTCTGGGCTTGCAGACAGCAGGCAGAGGGGAGGTCAGCTTTCCTGTCCCATTCTCTGGAAGAAACCCCTGAACACCACTGGAGCTATCCGCAATAACTGCCATGTGTGCTCTCTGTAACACACCTCACAGACAAAACTTAATTCTAATTAAAATGGTAAAAATCTCACCTGGCTTAGCGCAGAGACAGTCACCATAGCTGAGGTTCTTAACAATGTCAAGAGCCACCAGGCTTTAAGTTCTGCTCCTGAGATAAGCCATCAGAAAATTGCCCGGTGCAAGCTGAGTTTGAGTAAGATGATAAGCGTTACTCCATTTAAACCACACCTGAATGAGGCAGTAGTGAATAATGGCTGCTATCACCCTGTCAGTCAAATGGATGGAAGGAGTTTTCAGTAATGCTTGTTAAATTGGGATATGGAGGAGATCATGTTTTTTTTTCTAAAAAATAAGGGATGTTAGTCTTATCACAGCCTTATCTACAAACTTTACTAGCAGTGAAGGCGCAAATGTCAGTTAATTCATAAAATATAATACGGCTAATAATCTGCAACCTAAGAAAAATGAGAAAACGCGTATATTGCTGTCATTCACACTCAGTCATATTCAGAGAAGCATTTTACCACACGTGCTGTCACTATCAGAGTGCGACCTGCACTGGCAGCATAGGTGAAGCCTGAACAAACAAAATCAACAGGAAGCACTTAATTCAATCTGCCACAGGAAGTCACTGTTGTGCAGCCAGCTGTGGCATCTCCAATCAACTCCAGCCAACCCATCAGTGACCATGGAGGGGCCTGTTGCATTCTGGGAACTCCTGTTATGTTTAATGAAGGTTTAAGATACATCATGGGGGAACACGTCTAATCATTTGCACTAAAATATTGGCAGACATTACTTCAGATGACACCAAGAATGTTTTCATAAAATTGTATATTCTGCCACGTGTTTGTATGGTGTTAATAAAAAAGCATTTCTCTAGTTATAAAGAGAGAGTCATGTTGCTTGTTTTAATTGTACTTACATAGGAATACCACATCTTGTTTATTCATTTTGGTGGGTTCAAAAACACAAATTCACAAATTCTGCTTGTGGCTGTGGCTGTGTGGGAATTTGTAGATGGAAAGCTCTGTGAGACCCTTTTTAAGGGCCGCCATTGTGTCTGTAGAGGAGCACCCGCACAGACATTACCCAATATTTCTAAGAGAAGCTGAGTAGGGCCTGCTGGGAGATTGGAGTCCAGCGCTGATCAAGGCTGGAGAATAAAACCTTTGGAGGAGCATAATTGTTCAAGGCTAGGGTTCAATGAGGGTGAAACAAGGATACAGATGCTGCAGAGACACAATGGGAGGCAATCATTACAGGCTGAAATAGTTTCATAATAGTTTCTCCTTGTGGTCAAATGACTATTTAATATGATGTTTGTCCTTTCTGCTTGCTTAGTGCCAGGCTTACTGCACCACAAATGTCAGTCCTCAAACCCTGTTTGTAACTGATGTCTAGAGTGTTTCATTAGACCTCGCTAACCCTCCATATCCCCCACAGCCTCAAAAGCCTATAAAGCTCAGTGGGTCCATTCACATTACAGACATGGCTGCACCACCATGCACTTTGGCTTTCGGTAAAAATATCTACGCCCCATTAGTTTTGATGGAACTCGGCCTCGCTGGAAATCCAGAAGGTTCGTTAAAATCTGTCTCAGCAGAGACTCCGGTCCCCGGATTCCCGAGCCCAGCCAGCCAATCTGTCACTGTCAGTTGGGAGCCCAGGGGAGCGCATTATGGGCCAGGGGGTGACGGCTGCGTGGTACAGGTCCTCAGCGCTGAACCCCGGGGGATTCAAGATCCACTCATGACCACACACCGCATGCAGGCTTTGTACTGCTCGCTCCACATGAACCAATATAAATAGCTTCTTCATCCTCTTCCTGACAAGCGTCAGGAAAATCAAACAGACATGCTGCAAGAAATCTCTGGGTCCCACACAATGACCCTTAAGGGTTGTAGAAACAAGAAAGCCATCCTCTATTTCATGACCACCATTAGTATCTCTCACTGAAAACAGACATCTTCTGGAAGGCAGTGGGAAGGGGAATCAAATTTCCAATAATCTCTCACCAAAACGTGCAGTGTTACATTAACCCCGAAATACTTGCACGTTAATAACAAAATTATCATCCATTAATATGGGCTCACGCAACACACAGAAGCATTTGCAATCTCTTCCCTTTTTCCATGTTTGATATAATTTTATTCCATGCAAACCTGGCTGAGATCTCATCAGCCAACATAAGTCATGCTTAGACTGATGAGGCAATTACAGGGTGCAGTTAATACGCCTGGACGTTCTCCTTAATTACAGCGTGGAGGACTGTCGGGACTCTAATGAGCTTCCTGAACGAGGAGGCAGGTGTGTGTTCCTCACACTCAGCTCTCAGGTTGCGTGGCGGGAGTCTGACAGACAGGCAAGTGACATATTTCTTTCCATCTTATCCCTCTCCCTTCCACATACTTCACTTCATTAATTTGTCTTATTCTCTAGAAATACTGGAGAGGGCACTGGAATTTTAGCGGCGTGCTGGGTGTACTTCATCAAAACATAACACAGAAAACTTTTTCTGTCTCCGGATTGGATAGGGAAACAGTGTGGTGTAGCGATAAGGGGTAAAGACTCATAACCAAAAGTTTCTGGTTCGATTCCCCTCTGGGGCACTTCTGCCTTACCCTTGGGCAAGGTACATAGGCCAGAATTGCCTCAGCAAATATCCGGCTGTATAAATGGAACAAAATTGTAATCGACCTGCAAGTTGCTCTGGACAAAAGCATCTGCTAAAATGACAATGTAATATCCAATTACGGTTGGAACGCCTCACTTTTACCAAAACACTGAGTCCAATTTGTAATAGAAGGTGGGTTCTCTACCTACTCTAGAACATGGATCAGATAAAAGCTATGACCACTTGAAGTGCTGTTTATTTAGTTAAAAAAAAAAAAAAAAGTACATGCTATTTAACTAATTACTGAACTGCCAGGTCTGGCTCTGACGATAAGGACCAGGCTTGATTCAGATGCTGGTTATCAGAACCTCACCAAAATTACTCAGTGTGAATCAGAGGTACTTGGTGTTCTCTGTGAGAATATAGTGTCCTGTATGCCCAAAACCTTCACCCTCACAATATGACATATGTGTATAGGAAATGAAACTGGCAGGACATGAAAATGGCAGCAAACATTAAATATCCCGATGTCATGCCAAAAACATGTACCTAAAACCCTGTATTCTGGATGCAGTAAGTTAAGTTTTAGGGTTCTGTTACACTTGTGTGCACTTGCTGGGTTCAATGACCACGTACTGCAAAGATTTTACAAGTGTTTCAAAAGCATCGTCTAAATACCTTCAGGAGGCGTATCTGCACAATGTTATACTGTGAGCACGGTGATTGCTGGAGTTAATGAAGTTGCAACAGTCAAATACCATGAAGAATTTCATCACCTGCACGGGAGCAATGTAAGCTCAACAGAAAGGGGTCCTTTGGGTCTAATTGAAATATGTTTGATGAATTGTACCAAACTACAATGCAAAGATGCCTTCCAAAGATGTTGTGGGGGAGCAAGTAACAGTGGTGTTATTTAATGAGCAGAACAACTAAAACTCCCCAGAGTCCAATTTAGCCAATGACCTGGGGTGGCGAATTGGGACTCTGAATTCCCTAAATTGAGGCACAAATTGCTTTCACAGATGTCTGGGCAGACATCAATACGGCTGCTATTGAGAGAATAGCAGGGGTCCTGCCTCCTGGGTCACACTTTCCTTATGCGTTCCCAACTCTGATACAACTCCTGCGCTGCTAAAATCAGGCTCACACCCCAAACTCAGGGAAAGGATCATAAATACCAGAATGAACATTATCATAAACAAACAGAAAAGGAAACCAGAGATGTCCCTAAAAAAAACTCATAAACTTGTGATAAATTAGTCACTGAAAACATTTTAAACATCACCATGACTACCAATGTCACTGTTTATTATGAGCCTCTCAAAGTCTCATCTGAGCAAAAATAAATAAATTAAGTTAAAAAATCTCAGAACAGTACTTGGTGTTCCTACCTTCAATAAATCCATATAATTCAAAGAAACAGAACATAATTTCTGTGATGGTTTCAGAACACTGACTCCAGCTGACACACGACATGAAGTTTAATGAGACAGGAGCCCACAGGAGCCCACAGGAGCCCACAGGAGCTCACAGGAGCCCACAGGAGCTCACAGGAGCCCACAGGAGCCCACAGGAGCCCACAGGAGCTCACAGGGTTCCATGTGGCCTTTGCTACAGTACGTACGCTGTGATACACACTCATATAGTCCGGCACACCATACCCATGCCAACCTCTCCGCTCACAGCTGTTGCTAGACAGAATCATCAGTAACTGTTGGTGGCTGAAATATGTGCTGCCTATGTACCAAGACCTCCACCAATCTTAGCTTTCAATCTTTAGCTTTTATTGCTAAGGCAAGACTCATAAAAGTCACCTCCTACTCCAAGTCATATCTTCAGAGATTACTATGAGCACATTCAAACTGGAAAAAGGATTGAGAAAACCCTGATTTTTAAAACATCAGGATTCCATACATTTTCAATAACTGGAGAGTAGCCAGATTTTAGCTTACAATATCTATTTCAACTGTTGTCAAAATGATTTCCATGGATGATTTTTCATGTGCATTAAGAAATGTTCATAAAACCATCCTTGAATGAACTGCATTTGGGAAGACCTCTTGAACCATCTATAAAGTGGAAAAAACATGTTCTGCATCTACGCTGTTCCTAATGACCTAGCTCATGTGTCTGAGAGCAGGGCTGCAACCTGGCTCACCCCTAAGCATGCATCCAAGTGCTTATGTCCGAGCGGAGACTCTTCTCTCTCCCTCTCAGCATGCCCATACTCTCTGGAGGAACTCAGGAGCTGACAGATTGCAGAGGTGCATTCTGGGTACTCACTCATGCTTGGAGATGCACCTTATGCAGATCTACAGGGAGATCTCTGAGTTCCATTATCCCCATCTTTCACTCAGCCTTTCCCAGAAAAGCAGACTGTGAATATCTAACAGGGAACTGTTGATGGCCTGACAGGAGGATTTTGGACCATTTCTTGGTAGATCTGGTAGGCTGGGGTCTAGGGCATCCTCACATTCACACAAAAAGTCTTGAACAGACTACAGGTGTCACAGGTTTGGATGATGTACAGCATTAAAAAGGACAGAATTTTCTAAGCCCATTAATCCTGTCAAACATCATCTTACTTACTCAAGACTGTTCAGAATAAACAAAAGGTACTGATAATGTAAACTTGTCATTTAAAAATGAGTAGAACACAGTAATCCATTCTGCCTGCACACCCTCCCTTTGGAATCCACAGCTGTCATGCTTCATGAAGAAAAATCGACAGGCTTTTCTTTCCATTGTAATATGCAATTCCTGGAGAGAAATATTCAGTTGCTGTATGGAGCATAAATGTGCCCTGTGACCCCAGTGTTGGTGACTGTGGCAGGTCAGGCCCTCCTGAGAGCACATGGTAAAATTCCCCCCAGGCATCGCTACCGTGACTGAGGGACGTACCAAAATCCCTACGGCACTAGGGGATAGCTGCTCATCCCGCAGCGGTAAACAGATGCATTATGGGATAGTGCCTCGTTCTGCAGTGCCCCAGTGACACCATGAATGTCAGGAGGAGGTTGCCCTGACACACTCACTTCATGAAAGATGCATAACTCACCTCTCCATGAATTTGAAAAACTCCTCTGAAACTGTAATGTCTGGGTTTTAAGAGACTAACTCTCCCACCCAACCTGTCCCGGAAGCTTGTGCCCATATACATATAATGAAATTACTCATTACTCACTCCTGGAGTAAAAAGACTTTCAATTGTATTTATTGGTGCTAGACATTAGCTGTAGAAATTCTTCTGAAATTTTTACTGCGTTTCATTTTTCTTGTTTGATGTAGTATCGAGGTATGATTGTGGCTGAATCCAATGAAAACAGGCTGTAAAAATGACATGCTGTATGACTTAGGGTGGAATTCAGGGAAACAGAGAAAATCACACACGTTTACACATACACATTACACAGACTGAATGAAAAACAGATCAATGAGCCTCGGATGCAGAATGGCAGATTTGTAAACATCACTGACCCTACGGTGTCAGCACTCACCAGGACTTCACCTCAACTCGACAAAAACAACAAATATGATGAATGACTGAATATCACCATCTCCTCACGGCTCTTAAACCCAACCTCTGTCTCACCCCAAAACTCGGCGGCCTAAGTGCGATTCACTCAGATGTGCCTCCTGTGAGTGTTGACCTTTCAGGTGTCAGGACAGTGTTTACAGAGACCGACTACGCCGAGTGACTGCCATACATAAAAAGTCTCCCTCAGTGACACCCCTAAACTGAGCCGGCTCACAACACACTGAAACATCTTCACCGGGAGAACAAATGCAGTGGAAATCTAGGGTAATACTCGGAATTTGAGAACAACATTCAAAATCCAACAGTCAAATTATTGCCTCAGAGAGCTACTGTCAATGGAATGCTCTGTGCATTTTCACTAAACATAAACAGCCTGTGTGCTCTAACAGAAGATTTAGAGATTTTGTGAGTGTGTTTTTGTGTGTGTATGTTTTAATGCACTCAGCCACTGTAGTCCTTTCAGAGGGCAGTAGTGGTTGGAGTTTCATCAAATGGTTTCAAATGGGATTCATTTGAACTTTTCTGTTTTTCATCTTCCCATTTCACATCAAAAGATTTGTCTCGAGCTGTTCCTTCATCAGTCTTCAGGGCAAATCGACTATTGTTCTTTCCTTAAAACTGAAAGAGACCCCTGAATGTGTAAGAGATGTAATTAGCATCATAACTGTATCAATCATTCCTCTCCTGCCTTTAAAGAGACCTCTGAACTATAGATTCAGTTGAACCTTAACTCTGAATAATAAAACTTAACATGATGTAGTCTCCTTTCCTGTCCCAAATAACGATTTTGTCTGTCAATGAAACGGATGAAAAATGAGAAAATGCAAAATCTTCAAATGATGAAGCGCATTGCAGTTATATTGAGATGGTCCCTCGGGTGGCCTCCAGTCCTTTCCCTTGAGATTAGCTCTGACTGAGTGGAGGAAATCCATTTTCCCAGTTATTCTATTAATACTTGTTCTCCCTCTGGAGTAATTAAGACACACAGCCAGTCACCAGAGGGAAAAAATCCTCTGCCATTCTCCTTTACAGACAGGCATAACTGATCTCCATTAGACCCTCAGAAACACTGACAAATCAAACTTCATTATTTTCTGTTTGTACTCCTCAAAAGTACGGCTGTCATTTACCACCAAATCTCCCTTTATCTGTCTCGAAGTAGAATACGATTTTGGATTTGGATAAAATATGGATATTGTTGTTCTTTCTGTTAGAACTGGCTGGCAGTGTGCATCAGGAGCACAGCATGCTGCACAGACCTCTTAATCCATCTTTAATGCACCCCATTAAGTTCAAAAGAATGGAAATTCCCCCTGAAGTGAATGGTGGTTTCTTGACATCTACAGCCTCTCTGCCAGCGGTTAATACACAGTGCGTGTAACACTGTAATTGCCGCATTTCTGAAAGCGTTAGTTGCTTGTTTGCCTTTTACCTGATAGAAGTGTTCTGGCATCGTTTTCACAGAAAGAATGAATTATATGAATTACAGAGCAGACTGTCCTCTGTGGCCACAGATTTGGCTGGGGTCAGACGTGTCACATTCGAAGGGGTGGTAAAGCATGCTGTACCTGCTGCACAGATCCTTAGCACCTGCAACAGATGAACCCCGATATCCAAAGAAGCACCAAGCACCATCTCATAGACAACACAGAGAGGTGAGTTTAAAACCTGCCCACTGAAATACGGAGTGAAGAAAGTTCGTGTTCGGCTGCAAGGAAATTCTACGTTTCTCACACATTTTAAGAAAAGTGTAAATACTCAGAGGCTGGTTCAGGTTTTTGGGGTCAATGCGATGGCAGTATACACTTCACAGGAGATGCTGAGGGTGAGCTTGCCATGGTCCTTCCTGCTCAATGTTTGGACCTTCCTGCAATCTTTATTTTATCTACCAACTCAGGAATGAAGAGCTTGCATGGGGTCATGACTAGGGGAAACCTTACACCAATGAAAAAGGACAGAGTACTCGGCTGCGCTTTATCACGCAGGTATATACTGATGAGAAGGCCTGCCCTAAAAGCATGTTTCTCAGCAGTACACCCTCTCCGATTCCCCACAGAGAGGCTGAGAAAGGGGCCTCAGACATAGTCCAGGCCATTGCCTGACTGACTCACACGACTCGCAGGAAGCATTAGACTGCAACCAGGAAGACAAATGCGAATCCATGAATACGGTCGATTTCTGTGGGTGTATTTAGATCACAGCGCTGACCATATGTTTGAGCGAAACTTCCTTTGATGTTGACTCAATACCAAACAGTGGCAGAGTTGTCCTATTATTATTACGAATAGAAATTCAGAAAGCTAACTAGCTGCCTAGTGTCAGAGCAGGGGCATCTGAAAGTATGGAGACTAGCTAGCAAATAGGGATAAATAACATAGCATCAAGCTACAGTAAAATGCATTTCAGAAGGCAGGAAAACGAAGAGCGAATCATCTCACTGGTAAGCTATAAGAAAAACATTAGAAATACGACAATGCAAAAGAGCAACACATACCAACACATGTTATTTGAAACAAAACTTCATTGTCTTCAGCACCTACCTGAGACATATATGAACAGGAAGCCTCTTTAATTTGAGGACTCAAAATAGAATGTAGGGAAGTAGTGAAAGACTGCTTACAAAGCTTTGTAAATACACTTTATTTTTTCGATATTTCTCTATGTATTTAAAGCTACTTTGCACCTGAGCTTAGTGAAAATCTAAGAAATCAGAAACGGCCACATTTCTGAGAAGCAGAAGGTGAAATGTGAAAAAAATTCTGTGAATTCCCTTTTCTCAGAGAGGAGAGTGTTTTGACATTAAGGAGTGCTGCAGTTTTAGACTCTAAATCACCAGTGACACTGCAGACAGAGACAGAGGTACAATGCAGGGACATTCTCGCTAGAGACGTGTCATGATTCATCTTTTCTTACTGTCCCAGTCCTTTACAGGAACGGCAACATCCATCTACAGCTGCAGGTCAATGTAACCTTTACATGCTGATGATACAGGTTTCTGTTTGTCATCCCGACTCCTTCCTGACTGGAGCTGCCTTTTTGGCACTTTTTCATTATGTCTGGGGAAATTGCATGGGGGGAAAAAGGGCTTTGTGCCAGCTGTGTTCTTCTGAGGCTTTCGGAAAGCTTATTAGTCTGCACCAATGAGACGTCACCAAAATCATGAATCCAGCGCAAAGGGTGCGTGAGAGGCCTGGCTGTATGAGCAGGCCTTGCAACTGAATGCAACATTGACATGTGACATGTGACCTTTAACAGTTTGATTTCCTATTTAGAGTGTTCATTTATATCCCAGGAGGAAGACTGATTTAAATCTATTCATAGCAAAATGCAAATATTAGTCTTTTGCAATTCCCTGGCTTTCTCCTCACTGGTCATTAGCTTGCTCCAGGGAGAGAGGCTACAGGTAAAGGCTGTACACTTTCAGTGCAAATCCAGCTACACTGTGGTATTTTCCCATGACCGCAGTTTGGAGAACGGCCTTTTGCTTTTTACTGACTCTGAGCGCAACAGCGCCTTCCATAAATACCCAAAACACTGCCAGCAATTTCCCTGTGTTGTCATGCATGTAAAGCTGTAATTATCCATAACGTTAGATGTGCTCCATCAAGCTGCAGACTGATAACATCAACGCAAAAAAAAAAAAAAAAAAAAATCTCAGGATTTCAAACCATGTGAGTCATATTCATTCGCCAGCATGACAGCACTTCAGAAAGACACTGCTCTGATCACTAACAGATGCATTCAGGAGGTTTAATCAAATTTGTTTCAGTCCATCTCACATTTTTTTTATAACTGTGCATCTCGTGCTAGAAAAAAAAGCAGCTCACAGCTCACCTCCTGACCACACTGTGCAGCCTGTCGGCCTGCCGGATTCAGTGCGCTCTGACAGGCCCAGCTAGCATGATAAAGTGAATTCCATAAGGAGACTTCTTTTGTCATGTATAAGGCATTGTATGGAGGAGATCAGCCCTTTGTGGAGGCAGAGGCCCTATCTCGCCAGGCCTCTGGATGAGTGCATCCAGCACTCGGCAGCTTTTGGACACTGGGGCTGTGCTGACAGATAATGTGTTTATACTGTGTGCTGGGAACGGCCTGTCAGGCATGGTGTGCCCATTGGTCAGTGTACACAGTGAGGACGGGTCTGTTGATTGGGTCAGTGTGGGGCAATCAGTGGTGTTATGGCAGTAGTACCTCACACTGTGACTGTAGCACCTGGCATTTACCTCCCCGCTGTCTTACGCTGAAACACATATAGGACAAGATCGCCTTCATCTGTATTATTGTGGATTACAATGCCTCAGCCTCTGGATTAAAGCTCTGACTTTTCCGCCACAGTATTCATCAATCACATTGCTTGGAGTTTTATTTTTTTTCCACCTCCAGTATGATGCATTTGTATTCCAGCAGTCTGAAAGATCACCTGCCATATTATGTTCTTAGTCTAAGGTCTTTAGAAAAAGGTCTACAGCTGATGTTAAAGGCAAATTAAATATATTGAAAAAATATTCAGTACATTCTTTCAAAAAAGCATGACTGGTGGAACAGTACTGTATTACAGTATTCATTTATCTTTATAAATGATCTCCATTTATGTTTTTACACACACACACATACACGCACACACACACAGTACATGTATTCATCGGATTACTCTTACTCCTCCTTACAGTTCATGAAATTTCAGCCCTCCTTGACCTGTCCTTTCCCAGTACAATCAATGTAACAGATTCCTCTTCCCATCAATATTGGAACAGGAGATGCATTGAAAGCATTGAAGGAAATCAGCAAAAAACTGCCCACTCACCACTGGTGAAAGTGCTTCCATAAAGGACAACACAATAAAGAGCCTGAAAAAGCATGATAAAATAGTGTAATTTTGTAAATAAAATAATTTTAAAACTTTCCATTACTTACAAACTTATTTCTTAAATGTATATCTCTTTATGCTGTGTGCACCTAAATATCCAATTAAAATGACAACAATTCTCTCAAAAGGGACCACAATGGACCATGATAGAGTAGCCTCAGGCAGCAGAGTGAATAAATTATATATTTAATCATATCCTTATTAATAGAATGGATCACTGTTCTAATAATATTTAATAGTAAAAGGCTGCATTCATAATGTGCCTTTGGAAGTGCTTTGTTCTGAGGGAGGTGGAGAACTAAGTTCATTGAGCTGAGAGTACTGGCAAGTCCTGGCCATTTTGTGCCAGTGTACCCAGCCAGCATCAGCCAAAATGGACAGGGAGAGATTTGTTTAGCCAATGCTACTGGAAGTGGATTAAATGGGAGGACTTTGGCGAGCCAGACCAGAAATTTGGCCAGGACACCATGAGAATCCCCTGTCTTTACGATGAAATGCACAGGGTTATCTTTAACGGGCACAGTAAGCCTTAATGTTTAATGTCTTAATGTCTCATCTGAATGTCTCCTACAGCACAGGGTCCTGCCACTGCATTGGGGAATTGTTTTTCTACTTGCTTTGGAAGCACCAAGTCTGCCCCCTACTGGGTCACCAACACCACCTCCAGCAACAACCTGGTATTCCCAGGAGGTCTCTCACCCAAGCACTAACCAAGCCCATGCCCACTTACCATAGTAGCTTACCAGAGTAGCTGTTGGCACTTAAGAAATCCGTTTAATGATGGATGAAATATCCATGATGATTGTATGTCAGTCTTGTCCCCCAAGTTTGACGAAACTACTCTGATAATGTGTATTATTGAGATGTTATTGTTATCCACACATCTTTGTCTCGGTACTACTTTGTTCATGCTAACACACTTTGTGTTTTGAAAAGTGCTCTCAGCGAGTTTTTTCCATCTTCCATACTTGCTCTATAGAGTGGACACTAAAGGCAGAGACTGCCACTTGGGTTTTGAATAATTGAGGTCAGCACTTTACAGCCTGGTCTTCACAGAGATTACGTAAGAGCTCGTCTGAGACCGGTGCTCGTTGAGTGGCAGCAGACCACTGTAATGGACAAACACTCTTTTCATAACCATATCATCTGAGCCACGACTCCACCAGACATTTCCAATCCTAAATATTTGGGAGAAGTAATTCGGTTCAGAGCTTTGCCCTGTGTACCAGCGTCTGACACATGTGCAGCATCTGGCAGTAGACCAGTCACAGAGGTGTTCACCATTCCAGACAGCAGCTGCAGGAAATTTACCAGCGAGGACACAAATCTGTGAGTTACAAATAAACCGTGCCCAGAGACAGAACTCCAAAGCCATGCTACACACAGCAGCAAACTCAAGCGATTTGTATTGTCAACCTGACAGGCCAAATATTGAAAAATTACCATCGCTATGGTCAGGATGCTCTACGTCCTTGTCCAATAGGGTCACCCTCACAGTGTCTTCAGTGAGCTGCAACACCATTCTTCCAAATGTGCAGTATTATAACTTCCTGTGTGCATATATTGTTGTCTGTATTGCCTTATGAAGGAAGTAAAACTTTTGTTGCCCATATGCCATTATCTGGAATCAGCCATTGTCATCATAAAAGTAGTGGAGACAATATTTAGCATTAAAAATGACACTGAGTCACCTCGACCACTTGGCAACCTCCCCTCATCCCCTTTGACAGCCTACCAGAGCTTACTCATCCATCAGCTTGACAGCCTCGTCTTTGTGTTGTGTCACTACACAGTTCTCTTCTCACCCTCCAATCACGATTTCATTGGCGTGTTCGGCTGTAAAGGACCCATAAGCTATAAATTATTGCTTTTGAACACCGAGACCATAGCACAAAGTAACCTTGTTTACTGTGTGCTGCTCTTTTGAAAATGAGGAGATAAACACAGGGATATAAAATCTAAAAAAAAAAATTAAACTTCATCAAAACAAACAAACAAATACCAAAAAAAAAAAACGCTTTGAGGAGAAGCAGTGACCCTCACCTCCTCTGTCGGAAGAACTGCTGTTCGTCTAATTGCTCGCCATCTTCAAACACAGCCATGATGTCTGCAGATGTGTTTTCCAGATGAATATTAACAAGCATCCACCTTGTGTCCCTGTATGACCCAGTTGTGCTTGCTCTGTAGAAGGTAAAAAAAAATCTGATATTAATGCATTCATTGATTTCTGAATGTAAAATTACTCAAGACATCCTTGGTTGAGGAAAAGTACTGCTGTGTTTAGTAATCAAACATCTCTGGGGTAGCATCTGGAGATTTATCAGTATGCTACTGATTAGAATGCCAACCTCTAATTCATTCTAACAAACTGTTGCCTAAAGGGACCAAGACCTGGTATTGGACCCATACCTGGACCGAGCCCTATTTATTTCCCCCAACTCTGAGTGAATAATAAACAGCAAAACAAATTTGTGGACAGGGGAATTCAACTAAAACCAAATTCTTACTGAGGAGGGCCCAAACCCAAAGTGGCCGAGTCCAAGACAGACACGACGCAGAAGCAGTGATTTTCCCCCACAGGCACCACCTGCTGTGCCCTTATGCCTGGCCCTAACGAGGGCTTCAGGGAGCACCTGTGCTGATTGGGAACCAGCCCCAGGTGTGCAGGTGCCTGTGTGTAAGGCTGCTGTGCTTCTAACCCCCCAAAACGCCTCCTAACACCTCCTATTGCCCCTGATAGGAGAAAGCGGACATAACAGCAACCCCAAAAAAAAAAAAGCAGAAGGAAGCTTCTGCACCACAGCTCTCCAGCTGATAATGAGAAGAGTTTCGTACTTTACAGTCCTTTTCGACACGTTAACTTAACTTACTTTCCCACATCTCTGTGTTGCTTGACTGGAGACATTTTGTCTGTAGACATGCACAGATTGATTCAACATCACTCTCTTTGCTGTGTAAATTGATAAAGCAACAGCGGAGTTTGCGTCAGATTGAGTATTGTAATGAGGCTGTATAGAGCATGTCTCCACCCCCTCTCGAACCCTCGTCCACAGTCTCCGGAGTTTCGGCTGCGCTCCCCTCAGCTCCTGGCTCCACAGCGCTCCCGCTAACACGATGAAGCACTCAGGCAAATCCCATCAATTACTGAGACAGGCACATGTGGATCCCTATGGACCCTGCGAGCCAAGGCTGAACACACTGCGGCCTCACAGAGAGAGCGAGGGAGAGAGCCGTAAAGAGCACACAAGTGCCTCAGCGGCGTTAGGACACGAGGGCTTTACTCTTAATACCAGCACTTACATCTGCAGACCAAAGCACACAACTGCATGGGTAAAGCGATGCTGACTTATTTAATTTTTTCATTTAATTTTTTTATGAAATAAATTTTTTTCCAGAATAATGTCATTCAAAGTGAATCTCTGGGGTGAAGAGTCAAAGAATTTCTACATATTTACTAGATATTCAGCTCTGAGTGCTTCACATTGAAACTTCTCTGCCATCGTCGAAGCTACTAGTACTCTGATTTACTGGCTTGTCCAGATCATTAATGAGAGGGCATGGTCTAATATAGACCATCCATAGCTAGCATAGCAACATGGATGATACTGAAATCTCCTGTTACCAACTGAAATAACCTAGACGTGGCAGAACACATGACAAACAGAATGCAAAAGCAGAACATTTGGTCGGAATATTGATTATCTGTAGTACAATACTGGCTCCGCATTTTGAGAGAGTGTCTCTCAGACAAGATAGAGAAAAGAAAAACATGTTTTAAGAGAAGCACAGACAGGTCACAGCACATTGTGTAATAATGGAGAAAGCACAGATAATCCTGTCAGTTTCAGCCAAGCACATGAGATATATCAGTTTGTAGGGAAAACTATTTCTCCACATAAAAACTTAATTGGGTGTATGAATTGAACTGGCCATTTGATAAATGTAAGACACAGGAGTAGGCAATAAAGAGCACAATGTCTTAATAGGGTTTCACCTGAGAATTACATTTTTTATGATCTTGGAGACCAAATAAATAACATTCAAAGACTCTGCCATGGGAATCCTCAGATACAAAGGGAGGATTTATTTATTGTGCCAGTTTATGGGTTCATGTCTCTTTACACAAACTGCAATTCATCCTTAACATGCATGTTTGATCCTGCAGACAGCCTGATATTTCTAACATAACATGGACCATTAAAACCTGTGAGAGCTGATGTGTGTGGATAACAGCAGTGTCTCACATAGCCTTCAGTTTAAAAGGCTTCTGCACACACAACAGGATCAAAAGCTTCATTTTTATGTGTCTGTGGACCAGTTTCAGTAAAGACAGTTCACCCACTTTATGGAGCTCCAGTGATTTCTCATCAGGTTACACAAAAGAAATCCTACTCTTGCTTCATGTGATACAGCATCACTGACCTGACTGATTGATCAACTATCTGAACACAGAGAAGCACCTTCTGGTGATGATTAGTTCCCCATGAGAGAGCGTTTCAAGTTGGCTATCCAGGCCATCGACAGAGGAAACATTATTTACTGAATTAACAGTAGGCTGTCCATGAATATTCTATGTCCACTACATATATGGGAGTTTAGTGAATAGAATAGTTCCCTTGCTATTCTATAGTAAAATTCACCATTCTCAATCCTGGATACGGTTTCAGTTATCATTGTAGGAACAACATGTTTATCTGCCTATCTGACTGTAAAAAGAATGAAGCAAAGAAAAAACTCACTGGTGACCATTCCAGCTTTTCTTAGTGTTAGAATGACTCAATATCAGCATTCAAAACTGCAGAATGATTCGACAACAAATTTGTAATGGCATCTATGTTTTCAATGCAGCAGAGATATGTTTAAACAGATAACGTTGTATCTGTGTGCAATTAAAGCTTGTATCGAGGCTATTACACTGAACTCTGCTTTTTTCATGTGCACCCACCAGACTAGCCACACCAGCGTTCTCTGCTGCTAACCAGGTGATGAAATGTTAATGATAATGTTGCCGACATGTTAGCAAGGTTTTACTCGGTGGAATTTGTGCAGTCGGAGTGCTGCTGGAGGCCTGAGACACTCCCCTCCGTCGCACAGTCCAAAGCATCCTCCATCGGCTGCACGTCTTCAGAATACGTACATCCAGAAAGAATCTGAATATTAGTCAGGAGCAAAACTATAAAGAGAATGAAATACATTTTTAAAAATCACAGAGGAAATCCTTTTAATGTCAGGACAAACAACATTTCTGCTTTCAGAGTATCACAAAATGGTGACACAGGCTGGCTTTGATTGCAGCTGGGCCTGTGATCACAAACTCCAAACTATCAGAGATGCCAAAGCCTGACACAAAAACATATTCTTACTGGTGTTCCATCTCCTGCCTCCTTCACTTTGGCAACACGTTTGATCTAATGCAGACATGCATATTATTGTGCAAACAATGCGATTGTAGTGTTTGGCGATGTATAAAAGTGTAGAACTGGAGGTTTTCCATCCGCTGTTGTAACTGGCCAACACACACCAAAACAGCCCTTTTCCTGATGTGCAAGTCATTTAAGTGATACAGAAAAGGGCATCAATCACAGCAGTGTTGCAGTTAGAATCTGACACCTGGCATTGCCTGGGCTTAAGCAGGTAGAGGGTACAGGACTGTTTGATGATCTCCTGGCACAAATGAACAATGCGGAGGTTATTTATTTTGGATTTTCAAGATAATATATCATATTAAATGAAATCATTTAAACTACAATAAAAAGTGATCATGCATAAAATTCGGTCAGTGGTCATTATGAACAAAAAGAGATGACTGTGACTTGCTGTCAGCCTGTCCCCGGTTCCCAGTGCTATCACTTTGAAATAGTCAATTACCCAGCTGGCATTGCCACTGTGTATCTCTCTCACAAGGTCAGTGAGGATATGTGATCCTCACAGACCGTCACTTCACTATTTCCACACTGAAAGATTTTCTTGAAATCTATCCATAGGCCTACAGTTGATCTATACAGAACTGAAGCTCGTCAGGAAATGCTCCCAATCTTTCCTTGTTCAACCTTTTGACCTTTTGACAGGCCAGAGCCAGAGGACCGTTCTACAGGTTGGCTTTTGTCTCATTTTTATCCATGTCAGCGCTTTCTGTGAAGCCATTCCGTCTGGTTAAGACGTCCTCAAAGCACAATTTCTCAGCCTGCAGGTCTGTCGTGTTCTCTGACAGAGCAGCGTGTGGCCTTCTGACATTTCTCATTGCTGGTGTGTTCCTGTCTTGCCTGTTGCCCTTCCTGGCTCTCAGAGCTCTTAACCTGTAAGATCCACTTCGTGTTCACCCGCATATCCTGAAAGCATTTTCAGAGGAAACCTGAAATCAGACAGACAGATGAGCACCTATCCACATTCTGCTTGCCATCTCTGTGAGGATCGATAGAGGAGTGTTAAAAAAAAGGCCTGAAGGGGTCATGGGCTGCATTTTTACAGTGAATGAGAGCACATATTGTTGAAAAAAAATGCGACACATATTTTGAGAAATTACTCTCGCTCATCTCTCATGACTCCATATCTGGGCTCTTTGTGCGTCTCAGGCAATTGGCTGCACTGTGTTGAGAATGTGGCAGAGACAGAGGCTTTTTGAAGTGTGCCATTCACTGCATTTCAAGAGGAAATGAGAGAGGAGTCAATGAACAACGTGTGAAGGTGGAGGCACTTTTTAGCCAATCAGGCGAGAGCTGTCACAGTTTAGGAGCTCTCTAACATCAAATCACCCCAGCAGTTTCTTTTTTAAATTAGTTCCAAATTAGTTCCATTTAATTAGAATTTTATCAGGAATGTCAAGAGTTCCATTGTCTGGAGCACCACATGAGAGGAAGAAGAAGAGTTTAATTGTGGAGAAAGGGCTGTTTTTCTCTAACGCTGGCACAGGTGCAGGGCAGAAGATTAAAGACACAGATCGCTAAATAAATCTTTTTCTGCTCACACTCTCCCTCAGGGCTACACATTTCTTTTGGCTACTGTAATTTGGTGTTCTCACTTCACCACAGTGAACTATGATGGTATATAGGAACACTGGCACTGCATATGAGCAGAACCATAGGTCTCCCACCCATTCACCTGTGTCTACCAGATATGCTGTTTTTTTTGCAGGGGAAAAATATGTCAGTGTTGTTTTAGATTCCATTGATTCAAGCTCCATCCCCCAATAACATGTGCCTGCCCTCTGGTAATTGGATTTATTTTAAATTACTTGTATTTCTCACTTCTACTCAAGACCAAGACCACCCCTTGCTGGTTATGGGATACTATGAGAAGGAAAGGGTGAGGAGATCACTGGTTTTCATCTTCTTGTCTCTGGGATTGTGTAGATACTGTATGAGGACATGCACTCACCTCAGTCTCACCCTGGTCTTTAGTTCCTCTCTTTAGTTCCTCTTTAGTTCTGAACCCCACATAACAGGCATACTGTGGCCTTCCAAGGTTCACCTGAGCAAACCCTTCCAAATGTGAGTGGAATCCTACCTGGAGACAGGAGCTTCAGGTTCACCGTCAGGAGAGTCGGTGAGCCGTGTTTATTCCTATGAAACAATAACGGGCCATTAAAAAGTACCTGGGTATTCCGAGCAAGGGTAGGAGGAGGAGCCTCCCGGTCACCATGAGCACTGGCCTTACAAACGAAAATCCCATCTCCATTCCTGTTGTCATGGAAACTCACTGGAGACAGGAATAAGGTAAACAGAGAGGCAAAACTGCATGGAAAAAAAAAATAAGGGACAGACATGAAATTGCCAGACTATCTCTGAAAAAAAAAAAACCCCCAAAAAACGAGATCACCATGAATGAGGTGTAAATTACAATGGTCACACAACTGTCTTTTTTGGCTCAGTACCTCTGTGCAATTATTTCCCTTTTGTGCTACGAGGCAGAATTGTGCTGTTAGGTACGTAGCCTAGTTTATCATGCGTCCCAGATTCCAATACCTCTGATATGTTGAGGCTAACACTTGTAATGTCTCTGTCTGAGCAGAATCATTTCCATCTCTGCACCATATCAGTGACAGGAAGGAATTCTCCCCTCATTATCTGTATGTGTACAACAAAGGGTCATAAAATGACACATTTCACTTTCTTAGGTCTGTCCACTGGTGACTGGATGACACTCAATCCATGCTGGCCATATTTGAAAAGGGATATAGTCTCTCTTCACTGCTGGGAGCTAAGTCTCCTGAAGAAGAAACTAGCATCTGGTGAACAAAGTAGCCAGAATTCAAGTTTTTGAAGCTCATGATGGATGACAGAGAGTGAGACAGTGCTAACCTCTGTTCAGTATTTTGACTTGAACGAGGAACTAAGTTTAAAAGACTTTTAAGGTATTTTATCCTTAGAGAAAGACCTCTGAGCTAATCCAGACCCAGGGCACCGCCTCTGAGTCCAACCAAGAAGGTCCACAAAGCCTCAACAGAAGAAAGAGCCAGGCCCACTGATCAAGGAGAGATACAGAGTGAGGGATCTGGTATGTCCTGTTCGAGCTTACAGAGAAGAGCCAGGCCAGAGATCCAGCCCTACCCAGGACACAGAAAGGGTGTATATCACTTCAGTCCCAAGATCTGCTTCTCTCTCTTAATTGTGCTACATATCAGACTGTAGTTGTTATTTATGTTAGTATTATTTAATTTAACATTTGCATTACAGTTCGTAAATATTTCATTTGATAATAAGCGCTATTTGTGTTTATGTCTTGCATTGTCTTAGCACTCAGCAAAGTGACTCTACATATTCAGATATAAATAATTACCTCCAGATATGAATAAATCCCTAGCTGAATAGATGTGTAATATTTAGATGAAATGCATAAGGTGTTGCCATGACAAGTTGTATTCATTAAAGGAACACTGTACTTTATTAATGTGTTGTCCTGGATGCACGGCGAGTCATACTAAGTTACACAGTAGGTTACACATGGCGAGTCATACTAAGTTACACAGTAGGTGCCCCATGTGGGGAAAGCTCACATGGGGGCTTTTATTTCTTGAATTTCTGAGGTAATTAAAGGCACTAATGAGGCTGATTGACTATGAATTCCACGAAGAAGAAGGAATCTGTGTGCCGCCTGCAGTGCGGGCTGGCAATTAAATGTTTACAGAAGCACAACACAAATATCATGTGACTGTAAACAAAGAAACACAAGAAGCATACGAACCGTTTGGTGGAGTGGGGGGACACGTATTCCCAGGCTAACCCAGAGCAAAGACTTTAAATGTCACTACAAGCCTGTGAATCCTCTGGAGGTCCCTGGACCAGCAGTGCGTGTAAGCACATCTCATGAGCCACAAACAAACCCCTCTGCCACGCCACCTGTTGCCAAACTCTCAGAATAGAGGCATTCTGCAGACCTGCGCCCAAAACACAGAGGCACAGAAGGTGACCTCTCGCTGAGTGCAGTCTGGGGACCGAGACACGTGCAGGGACAGACACCAAAACGCTTCCTTTATCCTGCACGTTTCTATCCACAGCAGAACGGCAGCAAGAAAAGATCAAGATGCAATTTGCAAAGGCCTCTGCATTACTTTAGACATCTCAACAACAGCCTAAAGATTAATGTAAAGATAAAGTTAACAAAGGGCAAGCTGTCTACACGCACCTGGAATGAGAACAAGCAGCTCCCCTTTCCTTTGCCAAACCCAGCCCCCCCCCCGGGCCTGATATGAATGCAACTGTCAGTTTAATCAGAGCTCTGTTCGCAGAAACACGCGCTCCGTGCGACCCAACGCAGAACTCATTGTGACCTAATCAGCAGCAAACCAAGCCGAAGATTGCGATTCTGCAATTCTTCCAGCGATCATCAGGACCCTGTTTTTAATCACTCCCCAAATCACAATCCTCTCTTTCACAAACTGGAATCGTTAATGAACCTCTAATCAATGGAATGCTGGAATGTTGCCCTTAAACCTCGGGAGAAACACTATTTTTTATTTAATAAGTTGTGCAATGTGCCACAAACACGCTTTGCTTGATGAGGTGAATATTTTTAAAAGCTAATGGATGCAGTCTGTTTCCTCTCTGAATGAAGTGTTTTTTTTTCTACCAGAATGTTATTGATGTCCCCTAATTTCTGCCCACTTCAGAACCAGTGTTCTCTATTTGTGACTCTCAAGAGTACAAAGTTACCAAGTCTGGTACATCAAACTTGCTTTTCACTTGTTTACTTGGTTTATTTTCATGGTCTACTCCGACACACATGAGTAAGAGACTTATAGATGTCTTTGAATTCTGTAGCATATGGATACAGGTAGAAAGTTGGAATACTTAAGTTCCTTTTAGTATGTCCAGCATGCTGATCCAGCAGCAGTTTTGAAAATGTTCTCTAGAACAGAATGAAATGAGGATTCACTCCTTGATGTTCCAAACCAAAGAGAACCATTTTCTTCTGTGAGAATGACTTTTCACTACCAGCTACACCTTTTACTCAGAGAACAAAGACATCATTTTTAAGGCAGTGCTATGATGATTGCAGCGTACTAATAATATATAAAGCCTAACTGTATTACTCTTATCTAGCTATGCAGATATGGAAGCTAGGAACTGAGGACTTAATATAATTAATAGAGGACAACCGCTGATTGTAATCATCTGTACTCATTCAATATGAGAGAACTGGAAAGGGGCTCCATGCCTTTACGAGAAAAATGCTGCACCACACAGCTGGCTATCCTAATTTTAAAAGAGAGGCGTTGAGGAAAAAAGACATATGGCTGGGGGTGATATGCAGGGATTACTCCTAAACACCACATGGATGCAGCGGTACCCTGTGGCTGTACTCAGAGCAGCTGAGCAGCACCAGAGAAAACCCCACAGTCCAGCAGCGGGAAACGCCTGTGGTCTGCACACACACCCCCGTGGGGGCTGGGGATTCAGCACCAGCTGGGGTACAGATGCTGTGGCGGGGAGGTTGTTTACCCCACACCAGCAGTGCGTGCACTGCGGAGCGCGAACGCCTCGACCCGGCTTTCGGAACGCGGGGATAATGCGCTCGCTACACGAGAGCCGGCCTCTGGTCACCAGACCTCTCTGCACGCCGCACGAAACGGCTTGCACATTCGATTTATGCAGCAGGTTCAAAACTACAGTTCCGCTTGCGTGTGGGAATGCATGGATGAGAACGTTCCTTTTGGACGGGTCAGCAATTTACAGGCTGTTTTTTTATTCTTTTACATTGTGGATTCAATAATGGTTCGGTAATGGATTCGTGCGGCTTTGCCACATTCGCACATTGAAATGAAAGGTCTCTGAAGGAGAGTTCCTGGAATCAATGCTTAAGTTGTTAATTACACCAGAAAGATTTTAATGGGTTTACTGATTTAAAGCATTTTTTTTTTTTGCAATTTACACATTAAATTTCATTATACTCCATTTGTGCCTCACACTTATTTTCCTTAATGTTAAACAGCACAATTGACTACTTGTTTAGTTCTGTTGGCACTTTCCCATCAAATTTTCAAGGCCTTGGGCCCTTAATGATTTTCAGATCCCGTCTCAATACAAATTAACAGTTTGACAGTTTGCACTTTTAATAAATTACAGAGCCAGGGTTGGGTGATCCCTGATAAAAACGCAGGCTTTCCTTCTACACTGCTGGTAGCGTACATATTAATAAACATGTGGAGAGGGATGTGGCAGAACACTATTTCTGGCAGGGCTGTTGCAGTTGGGTGTACAGTAGTAACAGGATGACAGCTGTCATAGCGTTTGACTGAACGTCACTCGGCTCCACACACAGAAATCCTGGAGGAAACGTTCAATCCAGATGGACATCCTCCCCCGCACTTCTCAGCGTCGCTACCAAGTGAGGACCGCAGGACTACAGGAAAAGTTGTTAAAATTCACTCTCGTTAAAACGTCTCCTCCTCTCTTGAGGGCAAAAAAAAAAAAAAAAAATCAAATGAAAAGCCAACTGTGAGCTCAGACAGGAATCCCTGTCTCACAGCTCTGGTTCTGTTTAAAAAGAGGTGACAGCAGGGTCACTTTCATTTACCTCAGAAGCTAGCCACCCAGCTAGAGTGACGGTTCAAACAGAAGAAAAAAACAGAGTTGACAAAATTGCGTTCAGCATTCCATACTCTTACTGGTGGCTTCTGATAGAGGACAGGTTGCCTGGGAAACAGCCGCCATCTTGGCACAGTGATGGTGAAAACACCTGTAGTGCTCTGGAGTTTATTTGCAGTGGGACTCGGGAAGCTGTGGAATATCAAAAGTATAGATTCATGGTTTATATGAAAATACTGGCAAGTTATGCTTCTTTAACTGATACAAAATAAGACATTACTGTATGTGTCATGGAATTCTTTCACAGCTCCTTTTCTTCAAGTTCCGAAGAGATATAGTCGATAAGTGCATTTGTTTAACTACGGGAAGTAGGCTTTTTAAGCAAGAAGTCACTCTGTTCTCAACTCTACATGACCCTCGCTGAATAAAAAACAAAGACAATCATGTGTAAAGTTCTTACAAATGTTCTGGAGGTTTATGTTAAATGTTTGGCTCTCCTCTGATCACTCTAATGTTCCCTTGCCAATAGAGGCTGTGTGGTGTGTCTGGAAATGGCTTCAAGGCACGGAGCACAGTTATCAAAAATAAAAATATACAAAAATGCTTTTTACGAGCGTGAGAGCTGGGCCAGAGCAGCTGGGTCTGATTTCCGCTTGCCTTTGAACTTTTACTTGCCTCTCTTTTTTTTTTATTTGGAAGGACTGTTATTTGTGCATAATAATAAAGATCATTTTATGGCAGTCAGTGAGAAGAAATGAAAGTACCTTAAAGGTCTTGGCTGTAAAAAAAACAGTGACCTTTAATGATTTATTCTGCCTGGCATATTAAAATGTATTTAAATGAACACCCAAAGGGAAAAAATGCCTAGCTCAGAGCATGGAGATGTGTTATGATATTTTATAATGAGCATACATGTTACAGTTACAGATTATTTACAAGTCTGTGTGTGAAATACTTCCCCTCTGCAAAATCAAAACATAGATTCATACTTACAGAGCTGAGATTTCCATTCATAATCATAGAAAAAGGCTGTATAATTCCTCAAGGATTTGCGTCCCAACAAGGAACGAACGTGAACAATATATCTCAGACTGTATTCATTCATACTGAAGTTCATGAATTGTAAGCAGAGACCTCAGTAAGACCTCATCTCTTTTTATACCCATATAATAAATGTCAGGAAACTAAATCCAAAAATAATTCACTAATGACTTTTAAACAGGACAACGAATCTATTAGGCATAGAAAGAAATTTGTGTTTAAAAGTCACCTTTTAATGTGCTTAATCTATTCTCTTGACACCGTCTGATA
Organism: Megalops cyprinoides; assembly: GCF_013368585.1. NCBI lineage: Eukaryota > Metazoa > Chordata > Actinopteri > Elopiformes > Megalopidae > Megalops > Megalops cyprinoides. The sequence continues at coordinate 23,704,492 of NC_050605.1, forward strand.
ATTAAGGCTGGAACCGACCCACTAATTCCCAATTTCTTAATTTCCAGAAAGCCTGAGAAGAAGCTTGCTTTAACCTGTTGCCGTTGTGTTGCTTGTGTTTGCATAAAAACGGGATTACGCAGACAGTATCATTAGTATGATACATTATTATATTGCATTATATATGTGGTTGTCAGATGTTGTTATCCAGGGTGAGGTAGTTATTGTAAATATCCATTTTTAAAGCTGGATATTTTCAGATACAACACAAGTTAAACACCTTGCTCAAAGACACAGACAGGGACATTGATACAAGCATGTAACCTACTGGTTACAGAATAGGCTCCCAAACCCCCACTGTCACTTGCTACTGGTATATTTCTTTCCTTACTTTATTTTATGGAAAAACAAGGTTCTGAAACCCAAGACTGTTTGTATTTATATTTGTTTTCACTACAGTTTGATCCAAGTGCCTAAGAACCCTTGAGTGAACGGACAGCCAAATGCAGTGTTTTAATGCTTTAATGATTATCGGATGCAGAGAGTTCCAGGCACCTGTTTAGAGGTGATGAGAATACAGATTTCTAGTAGATGCTAATCAAAGCTTTCTTAGAAAACATCTCCATTCTCCACAGAATACACTGCCTCCTCAACTGTCTGATCTTGATGAGGAAGATGACCGACTTAGATTAGTTTAGATAAGATGAGATGTTATTTAATGCTATCGGTCGGTACGTAAGGCATACATTGGAATTCACAGCTATGAGTGCCCTCATAAAATACACACATGTACACTATACAGATATTCATTAAAACAAATAAATATGGGCAAATGAAACTAAATAAAATTAAATTAATAGCATGAGTGCAATAAAAATGAGTTTTAATATTATTACTTAAGAGCCAGACAGTATTCAGATGGAAACTATTCCGGAATCTGTTCCCTCACATTCTTATGAAATGGCACTAACGGACAGACATGGAGGTTTATGAAGGAGGATCACGATACCTATGATCTTTTGTGCTGCCTGGACAACCCTATCCAAAGACAGAGGTCGCGCACAGTCAAGTAGCCAAACCAAACAGTCACGTCAAGTAAGATGCTCTCAATAACGCTACGGTAAAAATTCACTGAAATGTCTTGACAGGTGGCACACTTTTTCAGTGTGGTTACATCATTTGAGTCCTCTCAGGCAGAGAAGTTCAACAGTTTGCTTTCTGGCTCAGCAAGAGAAATTTGCTACATGTGGCCTCCACATATTCACCTTTGCTGTCAGTACAGGTGCCCGTCACCCCAGTTTCATGCATCCAAACAGCACGGTAATGAGGGCTGTTTCCAGGCTAATGTATTGCTGAAACAATTAGCCATTTTTCCTGCTGCTGTTTCCTGCTGTCACACGGGTTCCTCGGAGATGTCTTTCAGCCAGAGAGAGAGAGCTGAGCAGCAGAGCACTGTCTTGCTGTCCCTTCTTTTGACCAGTGAATGCTGTGAACTATGACTAACACACAGGTAACACTGGACCAGTGTAGTGCTGGCAACACCAGCCGAGAACACCAAGGGATTCCCAGTCCCTGGCTTTCTTTTTTCTTTAAATCTGGTGAAATCTGGTAAACGGTGAATTAGGAGGAGCAAGAAGCTCAAATAGTATTTAAAAGGGGAGCATAAGTAATCCTGAGTAATCATTGCTGAGGTGCTGAGTAAGTCATTGCATGGATGCAAACCGGGCAAATTGCTCCTGTAAGTACACTTATTTACAGAATTATTATTTTTCATGCCCTTTTTATGCTCAAGTTGTGTTTAAACAATCAATCTGACAAGGGGGTTAAGCAAACGGCACATTGAGAGTCCCTGTGCAAAAGGAGCAGGCGATCACTCGGGCAATCACTCGGGTGATCACTCGGGCGATCACTCGGGTGATCACTCGGGCGATCACTCGATCACTCAGATGAATGTTCAGCGCATCCTGTAAAAACCCTCCTTTACTCAATGGTCCCTTCTGTGGCAGATGAAAGCAGGCTGCCCCCTGACCTCACAAAGGCCCTGTGTGACATCATCCACAGTGAGTACCCATCACCCCCTGCCTCCCTAAGCCCTACTCCCCACCCCACCCCACACGATTAGGCTGCCTGTGAGGGAGTGCTCGGACGTCCACTCGTCCCACCGAGAACCACTGTGCTCGAAATAACAGCGAGCGCTTCCCTGGCCAAACCTGCGTCACCGTTAGCCATGGCAACCGCGCTGCCACAGATGGCACACGCCGCCCGTCTTCAAACAGGCTTTTTCCGAAGATCAAACAGGAATCCTGCGAGGTTTATAACTGCGCTCTGTCTGCTGCCGTCCCGCTGCCCCTGTGCCTCCTCTCTGTCCTCATCCAAAACCTGTTGCCTGGAATGAAATCCCAGCATTTTCACTTCTTCTCCAAGAACAGTTACACCCAATCAGCGTTAATTAAGATTTTCACAATAAATACACCATGTACAACAAAAGCAACTGAAAAGAGCATTTTTATCAAATACACAGACATGGCATTCATAGCTACATACATGTAATGATATTAATTTTAAGCACTGACACTAAAATCAACAAGCATTTTCTCATATTCTTTCTCATCATGGTAATGGAATACTGCTACTTCTAATTTCAGACTGATAACGTATTTCATTCATAATTTATTTAGCCAAGACAGTCCTCTCAGTAGAGGTATTACCTCTTTCCAGGGAATCAGGGGTTCTGAGAAAATGAATATTTCATTTCCAACAAACTGATAAACAAAACAAATATAGTCTGCAGATGTGAAGATCAAAACATTAAAAACTGAAAAAGAATGACCATGCCCCACTTATGAAGGTAACACTTGTCTTCTGCCCTCTGAAATTTTCCAGCCAATTTGGAACCAGGCAAAATATTACAGCCAAATGCAGTCTGCGACAGGTCATAGTTTTGGAGACCAGGACGTGTGAAAGTGCCAAAATTCAGATATCATCACTCTGTTCTTCTGCATCATTTCCATACTGCCAGTTCCACAGCGTCTAACAACATCTGCCTGCCAGGTAATCTCACAGTGGCCTGGTGCTTATTACCTGAACGGGATGGAGTCCTGGCCTGAGAGTTAGCAGGGCTCACCTGCAGCAGGTCACCACAGCTCACCTGAGCCCAGTCACCTGTGACCACTCACCTCTCTGCCTAAGGAGCTCAAGGGCATACAGTCACCAAAGATCAATTCAGCAAAGTGAACACAAATAACTTGGATCAAACTGTAGTGAAATACCCATAAATACCCCAAATTGGCATGCTTTATTTTTCTAAAAACACACAGGCATGCTTTAATAAACAGATGCTTTTGACGCTCAACATATAATGGCTAAATGAACTAGAATACTGCTGTTGCTACTCAGCTCCTTTATGTCTTGAGTTTCTCCATATGAACGCCCCTTTGAATTAGGAGGGCACCAGGTCGTCACCCTGGTTTTAAGTTCATTTCACGCCGGCCCCACTGCCCCTGAGACGGATTCCACACTGTTCCATCTGTCATCATGTGTCCTGATTCCTCTGTTTCACCCTTCTACATCATGTGTCTGCCTCCCTCCACATACAGGTACCCGCCTTCCCTCCAGAGCCACACCACAGCTCCGAGGCACAGACGACAAATCAAATCTCTTCCGCTCTCTGTGAGTCCCCTGCTCTCCCTGAGCCGTCCCACAAGCCACCAGCCGAGCCCACCGCCGCCGCCGACTCAGGTACCGAGGCAGAGCCGAGACAGGACCACGCATCCCAAAATACGGGTCTAAAACAGAGAGAGAACATGAAAGAAAGCCGTATGAAAATCTGTCTGATCAAAGCTGAGCTGCCCATACTGGGAGCAATTAAAACTCAGCAGCGCGGTCAAGCTCTTCTCTCACAAATGCATCAGTGTAATCATCCCTCTGTGATTAAAAAAATGATGATTCTACTATGAATTCAAGGAAACGGTAACAGTTTGAGTAAAAACTTGTATTTGCGGCTGGTTGAGATCAAAATTATTCTATAGATTCTATGATCTAAAACATTGTAACTACAAATGTGATCGTGAAGCAGTTGAATGATTTACCAGGTATGAGAATACATTTAAATGTATTCATACCTGTGTTTGTAGGTCTTTCAAATAATTTACATATAGAGGAGTGAGACAAGAACATATAACTAAAAGGTATTCATTTAAAATAATGTAACATGACAATGAATGTTCACCACTGTCAAAGGTTTCACAAAAACCAGGCCATTCACTGAAATGTAAAAATATCTAGACTATGTGTGTTTTTTTCCTCTTTACTTGCTGTGTCCCTGATGCTTATCCTCCATGACAGGAGGAGAGAAAGGGGCGCTGTCTCCCTCCAGGGCTGTCTTTGCAGGCAGGTCTCTCCGGAGCCACACGGGTCTCACCCCCTCCTCCCACACCCGTCACACCCCTGCCACTCACCGCACCAATGATTAGGAGGCGGATGCTGTCTCCATGGTAACGGCACCGCTCAAGCCTGCAGCCCGGTCACCGTGGACGATGACACACAGGCTCGAAATACGTTCCGCTGAAGCCAGTGTTACCATTCATACCATCAGTTATTACCATTCAACATCAGCTCTGAGTCCACCTCCACAGTGAGGGCGTCTGCTACTTGGCAGGGTTTACTAACATATTAATATAATTCACTGTTCAGAAATCTTGTTTTTGGCTAGAAAAGTCCCACACACTGATCACAGCTGCAAGACAGATGTTAGCGCAGCCAACGACCAATATGAAATCAGTCTCAAGTTTCAATTGCTCAGTCATCGATGAGAATGAGAAAATTTACTATGACATGTTTATTATTATGTCAAGAGAGCAGAGTGAACTAAAGCAGTTTACCATCAATAGTACAAAAGACGTATAATATCCACTTGTGTTGTTACCTTATACACCTGAAACAGTGGAGTTTGCTCAGGGGAGAGACATTACAGGGTGCAGAACAGAGACGCTCAGATCAAGGATGAACAACTGCAAATGCTCTACTCCCACTCCAAATCCCGGGGAGTCCCAGGGATGCATTCGAAAACTTGCAATGTGTGCACTCACCTTAAAAACTCAGACCCTGCACTGCCCTGATTTCATCACATAACATCAGGAATGACTTTTTTAGCACTGTGTTGCTTTATAAAACATCTCCTATCAGAAGCATCAAGAGCCAGTCTTTCTTCCTTTACTTTCCTTGTGGTGCATTCTCTATTGTGCAGTGTTTAACCATTCAGCAGTCTTGTTGCCAGGGTAGTTTGTACTGAAGGATGTATCATCTTTTAATCTGAAGTGTCTGTATAAGTTCTGCCTGGTGATGCCATTTTCTCAGTGATCCACAGGGATGTCATTAGGCAGTTAGACCGGCTCTTTCAATATGGCCACATTTCCAAACTGTCCAATCAGAAAGCCCCCTGTCTTTTATCCACGGCGTTTGATGATGACTTCATCACAGATTCCAAGGCCAGCCTCACAGCTCTCTGACTGGAGCACAGCTCTGCCATCCAGTTTGGTTCATGATTTATTTACTAACCACACAAGGCATTCAAAAAGGATGAATTATTCATTCAGATGTTGCTATAAAACAATCAATTATATATATATAAAAAAGGCATGACTGATTTCCAGATGTTAGATTTGACTGACACCTTTTATGTTTGCAGACAAATTTTATTATGCTGTTTAAGTCGACTCAAAATATTTTTTTTTATATTTAATTTTCTGATTGATTTTCAGCATGTGTACATTTGTATTATTTTCATATCAGGAAGGACAAAACACAATAACATCTATTATTTTATGAGGTCGAACTGACCCATGCATTAAAAAGACAAACTCAGCAGCTGTATCCGTAAGCTTATCGGTGCTTCCTGTTTTGACCTGTACACACCAGCCAGTATCAGCAGGTTGATGTGCTGTATGCATGTAAATATATCACACCCAACTCCTTCAGCATAAACACAGATTCCTTCCAAGCTGGTCCTGTCTAGTGTTATTTGCTATACAGCATGCAGGATGAGTAAATCAAATGATTCAGGCACATGTGAATGAGCAAATCTTCTAGGCCCTGACAGCTTTTTGATTCTGTTCTGACCCTCTTCCCTGGCTTTCATGTGGGGGATGAACACCATGAGATATTGCCACTCTTGGACAACAGTGTGTGACAGGAGTTTCCTCCTCTAAATCCACATCAGAGGATTACCATCATAATTAGGATCCAGCTCAACACTGTCCACCAGCTCTGATACTTATTCCTCTATATTACTACCATTGTCAGAGGTGTGACAGCACCTCATTGACTGAGAGGCTTTTGCTCATTTTGTTAATGCTGAGTAGCACGGCTTCTACATACAGAGAGAAAAGAAAGATGTCATCGTCCTTCAGAACAACTCCAAATGTGCAAGACCTAGAGATGAAGAAGAATTACCTGGAAAGAGTCATTTGAGAAGTATTTCTTCTGATCCTATCATTGCTTATTTTCACTGTGGATAAGAATTAGTTATTCTGTGGAAGTTTCGGTCTCTCAGATTCTTTCTAAGATTCAGCATAGCATCTGAAAACAACTGAATCACCGAATAACTTCATCCTTTCTCCGTGGCGTTTCCCTCTTTAATTGTCATGAGCGTGAAATTATCTTTCAGAGGATGAGAGGCAGAAATGCCTGGTTGATTTCTCTGTAAACCGTGCCGTCCTGTGTGATAAATGGTGTTTCTGCGTCCTGCTGGGAGGTTGTGATGAAACAGCAAGACTGTTTCTCTGTCTCCACACAACGCCCCTTTGGTGCAGCCATCTATCTGAGCAATTGCAGCCCCGGGTCTAGACAGCTGCGCAGATTTGATAAAAAAAAGTTTTCCAAGCAGGAGCAAGGTGAAGGCAGGCAAGCAGTTCTCTTCACTCATGCTCCTATTCTACTTTACAAATGTTGGCAAAGATGTTTTTCCTTTGTCTCTACTGAGTCAGTCCTGTCTTCCTGCCTGCTGTCGTTTTGTAAGGGGCCTATTTTAAAATTTTCCATCTTGCCCTGCTTTTTTACTCTCCAAATTCATATTTTCTTTTGAAGTGCTTTTACTTAATTTTCTCCTGTTTTCTGTTCTGTTCATTATTGATGTCTCCGTGGTATCCTACTTTGTTATCTAACCTTTCCTTCTTTATTTGTTCCCACAACAAATCTGTTGTTGATAAGTGATTATTCTTTTTAGGACTGTAAAGCTCTTTATCATATAAAACACTGCTGTGTAAGGGGGCCACACTTCATCACTGTGAAAGGGGTTTGCATCTGCAGGAGGGAAAGCCTACATTTACAATAATTATGCTTTGATTTGTGGCAATACTTCAGGAACATTCTTCAAAAAATGCAGGTTTAAAAGTAGGGTGTTGATATAGAATTTAATGAATGTTTTATCCATTGCAGGATATATTTTTTGGAAAAGAGCAGAGATTAAAAAAAAACTGTTAATTATCTCAAGTATATTTGGGGTTGAATTTACCATCCCCCAAAATCCCTAATAAATGACTACCTGAAATCTGAAGTTTTCAGGGGTCAGAAGGGGTCTATGGCAGGGTTTCCCAAACTTTTTTCCTCCCAATGACTGCGGACATCCTGTAACTACCACATCCTCACCTGTACCTGGACTCTACTGGACCCATCAGTAATGAAACATGACCCCCCTTCCCATCACCCCCCCACATTATCTCGTGCTTCAGTCACTACGTGAGTTCCCTGTGCTGCACAGTGATTGATAATCAATGTTGGACACACCCTGGAGTAATGAAAGGGTCTGCATCAGCACGGCAGGCCCCGCCCACGCACATCACACCCACGGGGAAGACACATGGCAGCCTGCAACACGCGAGGATGAAGGAGGAAATCTCATTCCCCGATCGGAAATAATGAATAACAGTTTAGAAGCCCACACACTGGAGAAAGGCAGGATGGGCCTCCACCACTTTGAAGTCTTTTTTTAGCCTAAGGTAACTGCTAAGAATGACAGTAATCCCTGTGCACGCTCGCATGTTTCATTTATCTCTTCGAGTTTAAGTCATTGTGTGACTTGTGTTGTGTAAATGCCCGTGAAGCACACTAGAGCTGTCTCACAGATATATAATATATATATAGATATATAATATAATCATATATTATAAGTTTAAAACAGCTGTAAGAGGTAAGACAATGAAACCTGCAGCCTGCAGCTCAGTGTCATGTAGATATCAGGGAAGCCAGTGCTCTGGCGTGTTCCTCTGGTCTGCCTAATCTTATCATCAAAGACAATAAAGTTTAGGTTACTTACTTACTTTAGGTTATTAAATAAGATCATGAACTGGATTAATTCAGGTACTGAACGAATGACACCTTCGAGTTGAAAAAAAGATTCACTTTGCTCTTATAGTGTTCATCATGTCATTCTTCAGACATTAAGTTAATAATATTTGTGCGCTTTTCCAGGGCTTCAGCTTTAAGGAGGAGACAGTGGGCAGATTGGTTAATGCAGTCAGAGATTCCTGCACTAATGAATATTAACGCCAGTCAAAAATCCCTTCAGTTATTGCTTGCATGTAATCTGAAATGATGTAATGATGATCTGTGTCACACATAAACTGCAACACCCAGACAGATAACGGCTTTAAACTGATTGTAGATATGAGACTTCTCAATCACTGCTAGACAAACCAAAGCCCACATACAAACTCGCAGAGATGACTGAAATGGTTACTTTTATGGATTTATCATCAAATCATTAACATTCAACTGCATATTTTGCTTTCTGTGCATTTCACATCCTCTGGTGTTCTGGGTCAAGGAAGTCATTGATTACGAGGATCGATAGTTATTGGCAGGCTCTCAGCCATTGATCCATTACGATACACTGGTAATTATACACGTGGTGACAGGCATATTCAGCTTTCTAGAAGATAACATCACATCACACCATTTTGATGGGAAGCCTCTTTTTGTGAATGAGGTCAATCTATCTAATTTTTTCTAACAATACATAAAGGTTTAATAAAAACACAGATTAGTGTTAGATTGCATTAGGTTATATATGTTTTATCTCTATTTATTGTTATTGTGCTTCTCACACAAACTGATTCTCACCTTTAGCTGTGAAATATAAGAGTGTAAACAAGTGAAAGAGGAGCAGGAACAGGAACTCCCCTTTGTGAACGCAGGCGAGTCAAAGCTGAATCAATGCGGCAAACCCGGCCTTCAGGTGCTCATTAGAGCTGATAAACCAGTCACAACAACACTCACTTCTGTGAATTACATTACACCACTACCGTTCAATGCATCTGCTCAGCTTCTGACGCTGACTTTTTTATCCTGTGTGTTAATGTGTTTATTTGTCTGTCTGTGTTTTTTCTCTCCTACTGTTCTGTCCATCCCTGCATCTTCTTCACTTTGAATTTTTCTCAGATGGTCACGCTCGTGCCAGGAAGTGCAAGATCCTGACTGCAGTGTCACTAGTGTCTGCTGGTGAGGAAAAGGGCACAAGAAATCTACAATCGCTTTTTCCTTTTAATATCTGCATGTAATTCAGGGAAAAGCAGGGCCAGCAGTGTGGTGAAGTGGTTACAGTGGTCAAGGAGCTGGGCCTGTATCTTTCAGTAAAGCACTTACCCTGCCCTACTTCAGCACCATGAGTATCCACCTGCACACAGGTACGGATAAATGTGGTTATGTAAAGCACCGTGAGTATCCACCTGCACACATGTACGGATAAACGTGGTTATGTAAAGCAACATGAGTATCCACCTGCACACAGGTACGGATAAACGTGGTTATGTAAAGCAACATGAGTATCCACCTGCACACAGGTACGGATAAATGTGGTTATGTAAGGATGAGGGTGCTTGCCGGGAGATGAGTCTGTGTCACGCAGAAGGTACTGAGATGTGGCATAAATCAGAGGGTGATGGAGGCACACTGACACGCCCTGTTGCAGTGTGAGATGGGGGACCAATCAGGGCAGAGGTGTTGGGAACAGCGCTGAGTCAGGCAACACTGTCTTTACTGCCTGCCCACACTTTGTACATTTCATTATATTTAGCTGCTTAGCAGATGTTCTCATGCAGAGCGACGTACATAAGACATGCTCCATTCTTACATCTGGATATTCACTGAGGCAGTTCTGGGTTAGGTGCTGTACCTTGCCCAGGAGAACAGCAGTAGTCCCTGCGTAGGGAATCAGACCAGCAACATTTGGGTTACAAGTGCCGCTCCACTCCAGTGTAGTTTAAGGTAGAAACACCCACGACATTTCCTTCATTGTTGATGTGTTCATCTGTGCACTACAGATTTGCATATCCCACAACACTTTCATAACATATGATATAGTGATAAGCTATGCTTCAGTCTATCCTGTCCAAACAGCAGTGACCTTCAAATGAACTCAGCGCCACAAATAACACCATGAAATATCGATGGTGTGCTCACTGGGCTGTGATTGTTCCATACAGCACAGTGTGACTTCTGCTTTTTTCAGATTTTCAATACAAATGTCATATTCACAAATGCTTTTTATGCCCTTGTCCCAGTCCTATACATGCTAACTATGAAAACTAAGCCGTGAGGTGGGAGACAAACCACAGGGTTTACAGTGAAATCACACCTCCTAAATTAAATGCAGAATGTTGCATATTCTCCACAAAGTATGCATAAGGCACATGCTGGAAGGTGAAAGAGATTTTACAGTGTTGTGTTCATTTTGGAGGAGGAGGAACAGTTGTAATATGAACATGCTGTAAATATTTCATAGACCCCTGTACATGTAATATGCCACCACTGTGTATTGAACTGAGAAGGAAGAAAAACCCTGTCTATGGTAATGCATGCACACTGTATAGACTCTATAGACTGACTGAAGTGCTTCCGATTTTCCTGTGTCGTATTACCTGCGATGTATTCATGCCTTCTTTGGAGTAGAGAATATCAGCCACTCAACTGGAGAGCAGTAATTTGAAACGCCGCTGTCTCTGTGTCAGTTCACATTTCTGGGAATGACAGACTGGGAAAGATGCTTACAAAAGAGAAACAATTTGTACTGTCTGTACAAAGCATTTCGAAGCTGTTTGACCATAAAAATGAAAGGTACCATAAACTGCAGCAAGTCAAAAGAAGAGTACCCTGCTGGTAGCAGAAATAGGGACTGTGCCGATATGCCAAATGTAGCTGAAGCTGGAAGTTACAAACCCCCAATACCATTATACACTCTGGGCAAGGCAGTTAATTGTTGATTCAACCTTGACTCACTTACAAAAAAATATAACTTTTATTGTGCCAGTAACTTCATAAATAAATAGTATATTACTACGTCTGACTGTAGATGAAGCACAACTGAAAATTCTAAACAAAAACGTTACTGATATAAAATCACAAAGGCAGAGCCAGCAATATGTTCAGAACAGAGGAGTGAGAGAAAGTATGAATCTGTCATTTTGCAGCTCAAATCAATGACACATTGCTATCTTCTCTCAACCACATTAACCACAAATCATGCCAAAAATAAAGAAAAAAACACTGACTGTGCAGCCTTACAAGGCAACCTGCAACCTTGTGATGAGCGTTTCTCTTTACTGCTACATCACAGCCCACATAAGAAGCCGACCCAGATGGGACTCGAACCCACAATCCCCAGCTCCGGAGGCTGATGCCTTATCCATTAGGCCACTGGGCCTGTTGAAAATGCCACTCTGGAAGCTCCTATACACCTCACATCAGTATGTATATATATCTAAGATAACTACCTAACTGGTCTCTAATCCATATCAGGCATACTCCTCCCATAAACCTCTGCTGTATCAGCTGTGATGACCTACACCCAGCCTGGCCACCTAACCTTAGTACATAACACACCTGAATCCTTAATTTAATTCTGTCTTTAACCCCAAAAGTCAGTCTGAAAATAACCTCATGATGTGATGGAAAAGGGATTAAAATGCAGCCATTGCTACACCTATAGCTGCAACCCAGACCCAGGGGCAAAATGCAATTTTAATGTTTGCCTTATGGTTTTGAGGCAGAATTCAGTTGGTTTGGCTGTATGAACCCACTACTGTAAATATTTTATTATCTTATGCAAATTGAAACCCATTAACAAAATGAGAAATTGACAGTTGGTCTTTGGGAGCACAAACTTCATGTTTCTCTTTTATAATGCTCCTGTTCACTCTTGGACACTGTGAAACCACTCAATCAAACTGTCATCATGATCCTTATCAATGTCTTTGATTGTTCCTACAGCTCACTGTTCCCTTGTGTATAATGGGGAAATCTGCAAAAAAAAAAAGTTTTATAATAATCATAATAAAACCGACATGTCTTGTTTCATAAATTGAGGTGATATTCAGACAACTTAGTGAAATTAAGGTGGCACAGATATTGTGTTGCAACACTAGCTGATCAGATAATATCACTGCCTTTAGCTAGGAATTACAAATAAAGCCCTTTGGAGTATTAGCATTTGCCACAAGTGTAATGAGCACTGACCTGTCCACAAGGGTTAAAACATAACTCTAATGTTATTTTTTGAGTCTGTCAGCTGAGGGAGGAATTCAGAGAGAGATCATTGATGAGAGACAATGACAGAAATGAAAGTGGTTTCCCCAGGCAGTGAACAGTGAACAGACCAGCAGCCCTGGAGTGGTTTCCCCAGGCAGTGAACAGACCAGCAGTGCCCTGGAGTGGTTTCCCCAGGCAGTGAACAGACCAGCAGCCCTGGAGTGGTTTCCCCAGGCAGTGAACAGACCAGCAGCCCTGGAGTGGTTTCCCCAGGCAGTGAACAGACCAGCAGCCCTGGAGTGCACGCAGATTGTTTGTTTATTTGTTCTTTGGAATAATGGCGCTAATATTTCTCAGATGGTTGAATCCTTTATGATCGGATGTTGTTACTGTTGATGTTTAGGATGCCCCGCTGGTTTCAGGACACGAGTTTGCAATATTGCAATGAGCAATAACGTCCTGAGGGAACTCAAATTTATGCTCCCCTGAGCTGAGAGAGACTGAACAGCTCCACAACAGGGGACCAGCCGCGGGAGACCCCCAAACTCCAAGAATGCAGCACCAGAAAGTGGACAGTTGTTTAATACTAGCAAGGGAATTCTGAGCTCACCTGCACCCCCTAGTGGAGGATTACAGACATAGGCTTTGGGTATCAGCCAGAGATTTACAATGTCGATACTCCCAGCTGGCTCAACAGAAAGAAAGGGGCTCATACTCAAAGGTAAGAACCTCAAATTTCCAGCTGTGGTAGAACTGCGGTCATGAAAGACAGTTTAGAATTCTCCTCACCAAGGAAGAAACATTTAATATTATGCCCATTTTGAGACCAGAGTGGATCCTGAGATTTGCGGCTTGTGCTGTCCATCACCGTGAAGTTTCCCCTGACTTCTGTCTGGTGCTCTGACAGGTTCTCCACAGTCATCCCAGAGAGGGTCTTGTCAAGGTAAAGACCGGCTTCCCCCCCTGTGTCACAGAAGACACGACACTGGCAGTCTGTGAATGATTCATGGCTCACCTTTTCACCGGGAGAACAAAAAAGGAATTAAAAAATTGCTCCAGCAGGACAGTTTGAGAACACAGGGAGGGTCAAACCGCAGTTATGAAACAATGTTCTTCAACAAAAAAAAAGGACAAAAATCACCTCCAGGAAAAACAAGATTCCTTTTGCTTTCACATGAAGACGGAGCTCAAGAGCTAAACAGTCATTTTTAAAGAATAAAAAAAAACACATCTGTATCAAATACATTCAAACATTTAATAAAGTGCAATGAAGGCCGACCCTCTGCGTTTATGGGCTCGTAACAGGATTCTGAGGAATCTCCTCAATCCCCAAACCCAGCTGGTGAGGGACCCTGCAGAAAGCTCACCACATCCTACTGAAATATAGCAGAGAGAGCAAAATGTAGGCAATACAGCGATTTAAAAAATAGTTGATTCCACAACAGTGGATTAATATGAGAAAGGTGCATGCAGGGCAGACAGTATATTGGCATTCTAAGCTCTTGTGCTATAAACCATCTATGTTTTTGCACCTCGTCCAAGTCCATGTCTGCTCTGTGTGATGTGAGACAGGACTGGCTTTGCCTTTGAGATCCTGCATCTTACACGGATGGCAGAGGCACAGACAGAGCCTCTCCCTCCCACAGCCGGTCCCACGGTCAGCAGCCCCACAGCCGGGTGGCAGATCAGCCACTAGCATTGGAAACGACTCACCCCGGAGTTCCCCCTTTCACCCACAGCCGGGCCCACAGTCAGCAGCCCCACAGCCGGGAGGCAGAGCAGCCGCTAGCATTGGAAACGACTCACCCCGGAGTTCCCCCTTTCACCCACAGCCGGTCCCACAGTCAGCAGCCCCACAGCCGGGAGGCAGAGCAGCCACTAGCATTGGAAACGGCTCACCCCGGAGTTCCCCCTTTCACCCACAGCCGGTCCCACGGTCAGCAGCCCCACAGCCGGGTGGCAGATCAGCCACTAGCATTGGAAACGGCTCACCCCGGAGTTCCCCCTTTCACCCACAGCGTGGAAGGGAACAAAAGTAGCTCACAGGCTCCATTGAATGCCAACATGTAGAAGTGCATTGTGGGAGCAGCACCTAAGCATCAGGCTGCGTGCATGGTGTGCCAGACATTTGGTTTTGTAATCAAGAGTATCTCTGCTGATACTTTGATGTACTACGCAAAGTGCTAATGCCTTTTTCAGCCCTTCCCCGTGACCAGGTTTCCTACCTTATTTGTTATGTATCTACAGTGCAGGTGGTGAGACGCGGGACTGGAGGAGCAGCTTTCATTAGCATCAGAAGCTGTGAGCCCCACGGCCAACACAATGACGCGCACAAACGCTGTCTTTCTGTCCGCTGCCTCCATTCATTACTGCACAGACAGCTGTGCTAATCCCACGCAGGAGGTCAGGTGCTGCGCTTAAGTCCTTCATGAATAAACAATCCAAACCTCCACGGAGCGGGAATCTGAGCGGCACGTTTCAGAGAGTCCAACAAACCATTCTTTCCACGGCTGTTTGTATTTCTTTTTATTTCTTGCCGCGGACTCTGCTTAGAAATCAGGAGCTGAAGAGAAATATCACAGGTTGAGCCTTCTGTCTACCTGTTGTCTCTGCCCTGTGTTAATGCAGTAATCTCCGCCTCTGCGGAGGAATGTCTCGTACAGTATGTCTCTTAATGCAGCTACTCACCACAGTAACTAGATGAAACAAAATATTTCTCATCTGTAAAGTGGACAGCCCTGGTGTCTTTGAGAGATGGGAAACAGGTCAAAAGGGAGTGGGATTTCAGGATAAGGGCAGGCAGTAATACACCCTCTGGCCTCCCTGACTGAGCTCAGGCATACAGAGTACTCCCTGAATGACTGCGTGCTGTGAGATTTTTCTCTCTCATGTGAGCGCTTCCTGACACCAGGATTTCATGTGCGCTCAGATCCTGCTGTTGGTGATTCCTCTGCACACCTATGACTGACATGAGTGCCCTTTACCTCCACCCTCCTGACACACTTCATCCTCAACATCTTCGTCTGCGGTGGAACATTCACATCAGCATCAAGAACAAAAACCTTACCCATGATCCTCGGGGTGAGAGGATCACACAGTCACTTGCTGCTTCCTGGCAGGGAGTAGGTGTTGTTTCATATATGTGCCTCTCTCTCTCCCTCTCTCTCCCCCCCCCCCCCCCCCCCTCTCTCTCTCTCTCTCTCTCTCTCTCTCTCTCTCTCTCCATAAGCGCCGAGCGTCCTGCCTACACATCAAACAAAGCCAGCACGTCTCTCTCCTGCTGTTTGAACGTCATTAATGATGATGCCATATGGTCCACTCGGCTTTGTTTTGCTTTGAAAAGCATCCCTCACATCATTTCTAGCAAAATGCATGATGTCACACACATTTCCTCCTTTCCATGGTATTATTAGATTATTAATCACTTTTTATTATTATGAGTTTATTGGGGCATTGTGGACTTGTGACATGCTGGAAATGCTTAATGTTGATGTAGTAATTTCTTTTTCTTGTATATCATTGTAGGATGTTATTGCACCTGTTGATTTTTTTATATTGTAGCACATCCTCTTTATTCAGCATGGCACTGGTTATTACATCGCAGTGTGATTGACTGACTCCTGTTCAGATGTGGTTCTGCACTGACTGTTGTTGAAGTGATCTTATTATTTACTTTTGTACTTTAGCTTTGTAGGTTGCTCTTGATAAGAGCATCTGCCAAATGTAAATGTGAAAGACCTCTACTGTACAGTGTCGGCTGACAGTAAGTCTATAACAGTGTTCTCCTTTATGAATTTGTCCTTTAAGCGCCAGTCGTCTGATGAGAAAGGCACCTCAGTCACGGTTGGTGCAGTGTTATGAGTTATGTGTTACATGAAGATGACGGAGCACTCCCCAGCCCTCCAGCCCGGCCCTCCAGCCGGCCCTCCAGCCCGGCCCTCCAGCCCGGCCCTCCAGCCCGGCCCTCCAGCCGGCCCTCCAGCCGGCCCTCCAGCCGGCCCTCCAGCCCGGCCCGTCTCCCGGACTCCCACGTGACGTACCCAGATTTGGCCACAGCGTGTCCATCTGTGACAGCACTGCCGCGTATGCGTGTGGGGTCAGGCAGTGACCCCTCCATAAATGTCAAGGTTGTCATTGGCTGTGTGTCACCTTCGTGTGATGGAGTGAGGGAGTGGGCGGATGCTGACAGACAGAAGGACACAGTGACTCTCGGGCTAGTGTGTGTGTGTGTGTGTGTGTGTGTGTGTGTGTGTGTGTGTGCGTGTGTGTGTGTGTGTGTGTGTGTGTGCGTGTGTGTGTGTGTGTGTGCGTACATCTCTCATTCTCTGACTGGAAAGGCTCCAGAAACTGCAGCCACAAGGTCAGTACAGTAGCTGCTGCACTAATGGACGTTCCTCGTTCAGGAGATTCTGAGAGCTGGCCAACCCCCTGAAAGTAAACACACACACACACACACACACTTACACAAAGACAGGCACACACAAGCCAGGTCACCCACATACAACTCACACGCAGGCACACACTCATCCCCACAGTACTTCTCTCTCTCTCTCCCTCTCTCTCCCCCTCCCTCGCTCCCTCTCTCGCTCGCTCACTCACTCAGTATCGCTGTATCGCTCTCTCTCCCACTCTGGTAGCTCCACTCTAACTGCTCGGATACTGAGAGGAAGACTCAGGACTACGCTCTTCCTTCTGCCGCTTTGCTCCGTGGGGGGCGTTGGTCTGACTCTGGTAGTTTGGGAAGAGCGGGATGACCTCTGTGTCAGCGCTCAGAGGTGTGAATATGGAGAAAAATAGGGGGAACTGACCGAAACGGAGAGAACCCCTCTTCCCCATCTCCCTCAAGCTCTCAAAGAGGTGAGTCAAGAAAGCTGCTTTTAATCCCTTTTAAAGGATTGGTTGCTTTTACATTTTTTTTTTCCTTCACAGTAATGAAGTCTTTGTGAACTATGAAAATTAGCTAAAACAAAGTTCTTAATTCTGTTCTGTTATTTTTATTTGGCTTGAGAGCAGCAATACCTGAGTTCTGTTGAATTCTCACCTGACAGAAAGAGCAAAGCGGCTGTCGGTGGTTATTGTAGGGGTTTTTTTTTCTCTAATAAGGGCTGGGCTGTGAGCGTTTTACCTGCTGTTTCCCTGAGGTGCAGGTAATGCCTCTCACAAGCTGTCTGCATTGCCCCTGTGGTGTGAGAGAGCCAGGGATTCTCCCTGTTAGCGTCTCCGATTCCCCTTCCCATGTGCATTTATTTCGCCGGATTGGCAGGAGGCGTTTGGTAACTTGGAAACAGGAACTTGGTGTGCAATGCTCTGTGTGAAGGGGTATTAATAAAACAATGGGAAACCTCTGTGCCCCCCCCCCCCCCCCCCCCACAATGCAGGGATCAGCAGCGTAAATGACTTGTTTTCACACGTGGTGAGCGCTGGTTAACAGTGAGGTGTGCGTCGCGGTTCAGCCCTGCTGACTGAAGACAGCCGCTCTCACTGTGATTTCAGCGAGTGAGTCGGCTCTGGGCGCGTACCTGTGGGCGAGGCCAACTCTGTGCTGAGTGCATTAATGCGAACACACATCGTTCCTCCACAGCGTTTCTTAAAAAATAATGACCATAAAAAGGAAAATAAGAGAGGTCTCCCCTGAAAGATGGCCCCCCTCAGATAGATAGATGTTGCACACTTGATCACGCCTTTCAGGATTTAGGTGGAGTGAATAATTCACCAGGGCCATCATATCACTGTATGTCCTGGGATGGGGATTCAATGAACAATGAAGTTTTCAGTAACCACACTGCTGGGCAGGATTAATCAAACAACAAAAGATGGAGTAATTAGTAACTACAGCCAGATACAAGGGGCACCACCGTGACTGCATGACTGCTGCTGTTGCTGATGTTTACGTTGTTGCTGGGTTATGGTAAACTCTTTTCTCCTGTGGTGCATGTGTTTTCCTACCTTTATTCAGTAAATCAGAATGTCTGAATGCTGCTCAGAAACATGGCATGGTCCGGGTCATTCCACTGACACAAGCCTATACGTTTACTGACAACAGTCTCTTTTCAGTATTTTGTCGGAAAAGATGCTTTTCAGCCTGGAACTGAGATGTGTCACAGCTGGAGGCTGAGTGTAAGGTCACTGAAGCACAATATCAGAAATGGATTGCTTTTCCCTGTACAAGGTTATAGAGTGCTTCCCTTTCTCTGCGTCCATAAAAGGTAATTTGTGTGCCTCCTCCAAGATAATAATTCACTGGAATAAGATGATTTCAGCCTAATTAAAAAGATTTAAACAGATGTATACAGCTAGGCGATGAATCACAGAAAAACCACTGCCACCTCTTCAGCTGAGCTAAGTTTCCAGCCTCCATTTGAATTCAGTGCATTTCATTGTACTGGCTCCTTTTTAAACTATTTTACTGTTTTGCTTGGTAACCCTGTTTTACTTGGCATATTTTCCTCTGTGTGTGTTAAAATACTTGTGTCATCTTTGCCTTGTGCTTACCTGCTTTGCTCTGGAAAGATATTTTAGTGCCATGTGTTGAAAAAGTTTTTTTTTTAATGAAGTTATTATCGATTACATAAATAAAGTTGTTATTGACTGCACGTATGGTCACAATCTAACCGTCTTTGTACACTGTCTGTGTTCCATGGTGCTGTTGAATGAATGCTCATTTTGTGAATTTGGCTCAGTGCACTATAATCTCATCTGCATCAGCTGGTGATTGTCTGTGTGATCTATTCCGTCTCTGTCTCCACTAGGCTTTATAGCGGCAGAGGGTGATAGGCAATGGGCTGTAGATCTATGCGTCCAATCTCCTCACAGAGTGTCACACCATCCAGCCAATCACAACTGCAGCTCTTTCAGGGGTGTCACATACATCTACGTGTATTAATTTAAGGGACTCTCTTATCCAGTTAAACTTAAGCAAAAGGCACATAAATGCATGCAGTTAGGCCACATGGATAACAGAAAACCTCACATCACATCTGGGCACGTGTCAATACAGCACACCTCACAGCGCTTCAATAACTGGGGTCATGGTGAAAATACAGACCAAGCAGTATTATAATCTAAACTTCAACAACAACCAGAACGACAGCTGATGTATAATCATTGTGTAACAATGACAGCATAAACCTATACTAAAAGGAGAGTCTTAAGCGCTTTAAATATTACATAGACAAATGGTGTGGGCCCCAGAGGAGAGGCTAGGGAGAGAGCAGGGGACACTGCTGAGTGCCCTAGGTCACAGAAACATTTCCATTGATCAGGTGGGAGTGGGAGTGTGGGGTTGCCAGGTGGGGGGAGTTGGGAAGGCTGGAGGTGATGGTGTGGAGTGTACAGAGCAGCGGTGTATGAGTGCTCAGTGAGTGTGTGAAAATAAGGGGACATCCCCTGGTCATCAGTCCACAGTCACTGCGTCCGACACAAACGTTTCAGCTTTGCTAAAGATCACAGGAACTGTATGTACACAATGCAGAGAAGGCTAGCACAGGATGTGTGGGTCTCAAAGGAGAGTAGAGCATAAAACATTAAGAGACATAAAGGGAATAGACTCCATGCTGAAGCTCTCTGCTCTCCACTGGTAATGTTCTGTTCTGCTCTGTGCTGCTGTCATTGGATCTAAACTTAGCTCCCGTCAAAGCCTAAATTTAGGCCCTGGCTTTAATCACTGTTGGTGAGAAATGCATTTTGGAACTGAACAAAGGATGTGAATTAATGAGAGTGGTCTCATGCCACCATCAGGAGCTGCATTTTACCCTCAGAATTCTTCCTGCTTCAGTTCCAGGGCCATGATAACGTTGGGATCGACCCTAGCGCTGGCCAGAAAGCACTTCCCCCATTACCTTGTGAAACCATAGAGACCCAGCTCTCTCTGTGCAAACACTGTTACCTCTGTTTAATCACTGTGGTCTACTCCATCATTTTCTAATTGCCCAAAGAAATCTGGCCACAGATGGAGAAGATAAACACTACCCCACTATTAGGCTGTAAAAAAATCTCTCATTAATGAGACCACAAAAGAGGGACGCTGGGAAATTCACAGCTGGTCCCATCGGAGACATTACGGCCAAACTTTCTGTCACGCTCCAGTATGCACACTGTTTACTGATTGAGGATGCATAAAAAAAGCATTTTATGATTCCCTCGAAATGCAGAACCCAGAAACATTTGTCTTTGAGTGTTTATGATGTATATGTTCCAACTCAGCTGAATATTACCCTGGATTCAAGCAAAGTGTTGCTGAAAATTACATGAAAAGTTTTTTTTTTTTTTTGGCAAGGTCAGCAATCACCAAAAGTAATCAGAAAAATTGTGCTCACGTTGAAAAATAACACATTTAGTCAGTAATTTGTATGGCAAAGATAAGGGCAAGTGTTGACTGAGTGCAGACATGCACACACATACATGCAGGCAGACACGAAAGACTGCAAGACAACCGTCCAGTGAGTGGCAGATTTACGAGTGCGGCTCGTTTTACAAGGTCGTAAGAACGGATCCCGCCTGTGCTCCCCTGTGCAGTGCAGCAACCACAGACGCTTCAAGAACGCAGCCGTCCAGCTGAGCTCCAGAGAGCTGAGGGCTTTCTTCCTGCGTTCCTATAACAACACGAGTGAAGCAAAGTAACTGGACACCGAACATTCAAATACTCAAGTACACGGATTACAAAAAATACATGTGAATCCTCCTTTTTGCTTTGGAGAATTATGACTGGATGGCAAACTGATGAATTACATTTTGAGCTTCTGTATATTTTACATTGCATTTTCTTGGCAGGTGCTCTGATCTGGAGGAACTCACAGGACTCACAGGTTTTACATGTAATCCATTCACACAGCTGGGTAGTCCCTGAGGAAATGTGGGTTAAATGCCTTACCAATGTGTACAACAGCAGCAACCGAGCCCACAAAACACCACATTGTTGCTCTGCTCCTTGCCACTACACCACACTGCTGCCCTGCTCCTTACCGCTACACCACACTGCTGCTCCTTTCCACTACACCACACTGCTGCTCCTTACCGCTACACCACACTGCTGCTCCTTACAGCTACACCACACTGCTGCTCCTAACCGCTACACCACACTGCTGCTCCTTACAGCTACACCACGCTGCTGCTCCTAACCGCTACACCACACTGCTGCTCCTTACAGCTACACCACACTGCTGCTCCTAACCGCTACACCACACTGCTGCTCCTTACAGCTACACCACACTGCTGCTCCTAACCGCTACACCACATTGTTGTTCCTTGCCTGTGTCTTTTGGGAAAAAACACGAATATGCAAGAACCAAACATGCGGAACAGAGGAAAGAAAGACAGACAAAAGAGAAAAACTCATTACATGGTTATTAATTGATTGATATGATGACAATGCAGAGCAGTGAAAACTTCATTTGTAATTGTTACAAATGAGTGCCTGTGACATTCGCTCTCCCTGCAGCAGAGGCAATATTATTCTCATTGTGTTCAATCTTCATACTTTTCAATAAGAAGCATTCATAAACTCATGCTTTTGTTTGTCATCATTAGCTAAGCCCCACCGCTGTATACAAAGATATTGGCTATTTTGCATGAATAGCCTTGTTGAATATGTAGAACAGGATAGACCACAGAATGAGTTATTTAAATTCTCTCCAAAATTCATCACATCACATTACCCCTCTGGTTATGCTGAAATATGAATTCCATAAAAATAAACATTCTGATTCTCAGACATCATTACGCCCTTACCAGCACACACTCGATGGACTTTGATAAGAACTTCCATCATTTGCTTTAATGGAAAAAAGATAATGCAGGAACAATGCACAAGTATGCTGCACATGTTGGACCATACAGAGATTCTATTTACCTTAGAGATAACACCTCTTGCAGTACTTCCACTACAGGCATCTTCATGAGTAATTGATCTCATGTGCATTTGACTTATTTAGCAGATAAAATGGCTGCCGTGTTTCTGAAGCTGAGTTCCTGGAATGATGGAGATTGAATATGTTATTAAAAACACATCTCTCTGCTAATGAGCTTTACCTGCTCTGCCCCCCCATTAATGGTGCCTCCTCACAAATCTCTAATCTATTATTAAATGGCTAATTGATGGGCTGCACAGCTTGTTCCTTGACAGAGATGATTGCAGTAAAAAAAAAATACTGTTTAAGTGGTTTACGTCTACTTTTGATACCTGGTACTTTAAAGTATAAGTCCAGTGTATCTTTTGGTATCACACAGAACTCGTAATGAGGCCCCAAACTTTGTTGTGTTGCATGTGTTCTTGAGGTCATGTGATTTAGTTCCTTACCAGGGGCCTCTCAGTTGGTGATGTCATAAAGAACTCAGTGTCTAAGGTCAAATGATTGGCAGCTGAATGGGGGTTGGCCACCCGTCTGTACCAGGATTCAGCCTGTTAAGGGAGGCTGCAGCCATTAATGCCGGATGGCAAAAGGGAAATGAAAAATTTCCTCTTCTTAACATCGGGGCGAAGAGTCATGTAAAACTAATGCTAAAAGGCTAACAGCCTGGGTTGATGTACAGAAAAGAAATGTGATACGGAGCTTTTACCTCCTGTCCCTCACCCACACGGACTGTTCCATCACCATGGTGACATTATCCTCTCAGAAATGGCTTTGGCCTTTTAGTCTCCACTTCAGCAAGCCGGAGCAACGGGTGACAGGAAGTGGGGGCAAGGGCAAGTAGTTGAGTCAGAGTCAAAACAAGCGAGTGGCGTAAAAACCCTAAAATCCACACCCTCGGGGATAAACTAGTCACCCTGGCACGCCAGTGCATGCTGGCTATATTAGAGAAGTGACTTACTCTGTACATGTGTATTAGAATTTGCAGGAGAATATCGGTACCTTGGCTTGCAGACCCAGGCATCTGAGAGCTCCCGCACTGATTGGATCATCAGAGCTTTATTTCTGATTAGACATTTCTCGTGGTGATACCCTGGAGTGGCAGCTGGTTTTTGATGATGAAAACTGCTCGTTGGGAGCAGCAAGTCTGCGGCGTGTATCAAACGAAGCCTCTTGTCTTTTCCTTGACAGCAAAGTAGCTTTTGAGAAAATGTGCGCTGTTACACAGTCATCTCTTTCCTGTTCCCACTGTCTCCCTGTTTATATAAGCAGGCTTACAGTCTCATAAACAGTATGTGCATTCACTCAAAGTTCAGCACTAAACTAATGTCAGATCAGTTATTACTGTAGAAAGCACTGCTATGAACAGATATTTTGTCATAAATATGTTACATTACATTACTGGCATTTAGTAGATGCTTTTATCCAGAGCAACGTACACAGGCTGTAATTTTTCCATGTTATCGATTTATACAGCTGGATATTTACTGAGGTAATTCTGGGTTAAGTACCTTGCCCAGCTTACACTAAGTTACACTGCCACCCACATATAATAACACTATACAAATAATATAAATATATGATCTAAAATCACATTATTGTTCAGAAAATTATTTTTTTTCTCTTTATCAGGTCTTATCCAGGGTGAAATAACACATATAATTCGCATGATGTCCATGTGCCCATTTGCATATCTACAGTACTGACACAGCTCAGGTTAATTGCCTTGTCCAGGTGTACAGTGGAAGTGGCACACTTAGACTGACCTTCTGGTTACAAATCCAGTTCCGGACCGTTGCACCTTACTGTCATAATAAAACCAAAGAATAAAACCCTACACAAAGGAGCGAATTTTATGGTCCCACATTCAGCTTAGTCTTACTCTGCTTTATTGGTCCTGGGAGAGTTACAGATGTCTTAGGATAGCCTTAGGACAAAGTCGTGTTTTGGTAGCCCGTACAAACAGCTCACTGGCTCCTTGCCCAGAAAGCCTTTTTGTTTGGAACTAACATTTTGTTGTCATACAGTACTCAGTAACATCTGGTTTTCTCTGTGTTCGGTGGCATTGCTGATGTACATCCGACTCTGTGACCTTTTTCCTCTGCGATCTGTGGCTGTGTTTCTCAGAACTGATGAGAACTGAAACTCAAGAGGACTGTGTTGCCATGAGAACCAATCAGGAGCTGATGATATGACCACAATTCAGGTAGCAGCAGTGTGGTGTAGTGGTAAAGTGCAGGACTGGTAACTGAAAGGTTGTTGGGTTGATTCCCCACTGGGGCTTTACTGTTGTACCCTTGGGCAAGGTACTTTGGCATCAGTAAATATCCAACTGTATAAATGGATAAAATTGTCACCTACATGTATGTAAGTTTCACTGGCTAAGACTGTTTGCTAAATGATAATAATATAATGTAATGTAATGCATTTGTACCACAAAAATTCTCCCCTGCATTCTGCCACCAACTGTACTGGCCCGTTAACTCCTCTAACTTTAACCCTCCTGAGAGTTACTATTAAGACATACCGTTGCAGGGCTGTACAAACAGCCGAAGTGACACCAGCTGAAGTCTCTACATCGCGCTGTGCGATTGTACATCTTGCTTCTTTGATTTTGATGCAGCTTCTAGCACTGGTGCTTTTTGTAAAGAGATGCTGTTTTGAGAGAAGAATGAATCATTAGCTGAATTCTCCAGACTGTGAGGCTGAAACACTCAATTTTGGCACTGCAGTGCATCTCATGTTATACCTTGGCTGAAACAAGTACAATGGAAAGTGAATCCTGAATTATACCAACTTTTAAATATTTAATATCTGCTTTAATACAGTGTAACGGTTTGGTCTGTTGTGAAGCGAATATATAATATCAACTAACACAATTACACCACTGTGTTATGGTTCTTTTTGGGGGGAGGGGGAAACAGTAATATTAAAGTAATCATATACAGTGGCCTACTTTCTGTATTTTAACCTAATTATCCTGGAGTTGCATTTGAAACCAACACATTGTTTATTTTGGTAAGAAGTGCCTGAAAATACGTCCTGAATGAATTACGGGCAATATTAATGTTTATCGCATCTGTGGTAACGAAATTGGAACAGCAGGAGAAACAGATGTCTTCGATCACACAGTGATGTGTCTGGTTCTTCATTACCGTCAGTGGACTGGTGGTGGTGGAGTCTTCTGTTTGCTCCGAATCGGCATGGTAACCACAGAGCCGACATCCAGGTGCAGGACCTTTTCCCTCCCACATTGTTATCTGCTACATCAGCTGTAGTGAAGGACTGTACCTGGCCATCAGCGCAGACCATACAGGTACAACCAACTTAAATTTGAAACTTCTTAGAAGTGCTGTTATATGGCTTCATCTATCACAATTTTAAAAGATGGACCCGCAAAACCTCCTGAGGATGTTCAGGACATTGCACATCATCATCGCAATAATAACTGCAGTAGTTTTATTGCGACGTGGTTTTGAGTGGCTGCATCTCTCTTTATCAGAGAGAGTGCATTCACAGAAGAGCTTGCGCTCCGGTCAGGAGATGCACAGCCTGGCTGCAGGAGAGAGCCAGCCCAGTCCTAGTACAAGCTAATCCAGCTTTGGTTCAAAACAGATCGATGGGACCCTCCAAAAATACACCGAGATCAGACTGAAGGATTAGATATATTGCATTTCATTTTTTTATATGTAAGCAATTACAACCCTGCTCACTGGAGTGAATGCAGTATAAAAATCAGCAAAATAGTGGAAAGCCAAAGAGATTCCCCAAATTTCACTGACAGAACTGCTTATACTGGAGAGATTCATGTTGTTCATGCAGATAGACATATATGAAAACTGACCTCAGTTATTCCACACAGATTTTATGTTTGGTTTTCTTTAGTTTTGGTATGGTGGAGAAGAATACTTCAAGTCCGGATTCATTTAATCACCCTAATTACTTTGTCAAATCGATTTGAATCTATATAAAATTGTTCACATAATGGTGATAAACAGCCACAACTTGTGCTCTCTCTTTGTGGTACTTTTTGTAATAATAATGATGTGAGTAAGGTCATCAGCTTGGATCTGTACTGTATTTTAGTATTATATGAACCAAGCACAAACGGGTAATTCCCAACTATTTAGATCAGCATTTCTTTTCGTTTTTGCCTTGGAGGATTTTGAAAGTGTTTGGAGCAGCCCAGGGGCATTTCTAGCTATTGAAAAGATCAGGGGCTAAGTCAAGTTTTGTCAAGTCAAGGCTTGTCTTTTTTTTTTTTTTGAAGCGAGATTGGCATCGGTAAGTTGGGGAGGTTATATAATTCTTTTATAATAGATAAATATTATCACACCTTTGGACGCTGCAAGTCAAGTTCCACTCTGTTACACAGTCTGTCTGTTGTTTTGCTATAAACACCTCCTTTTTCAGGGTGAAAATATTTGGGGCTAGGCTGAAAATATTCGGGGCTATAGGTCCGAATCATCGGACCTAACCACGCCACTGGAGCAGCCCCTCGTAAACTGGAAAAGGCAGTCTCTTCTCAAGAAGAAGAAGAGTCAGAATCTGCTGCAGCTGACTGACTGGAGCAAGCTGAACGGCATGGAGCATGCAGTTAGCCGAGGGTGGTGATCAATGAGGTCCAGGAGTCATGGCGTTTGTTGGTAAAACAGTATGTGGCCTGTGCTGAGTGGTGTTTTCTAGTCTGGCCCATGCATTTTTAACCTCACCTCATTGCAGACCAGAAACACGTTCACATCAGTCTGAAAAACTCACCCTCCTCCGAGAGAGGTGTGAGGACAGCAGCAGCATGGGCTTTGAGGGTGGTGAAAGTAAAACTTCTATTAAATGTGGTGTAATTAATTCATCCGACTCCAATCTTATGATTGTTTTATGAATTCATCTTCTTAAAACTCAAATGGGAGTCTCCTTCCAGAGAACAAATTAATATCTCTCTGCGTGAAAATGTCACACAGTGTAATCTTAACTTTAATTCGCTGCTGAAAAACATCCATACAGGCTGAGCTAACTACCTGTAGGCAGAAGAACAAAGATTACTGTTTTGAATAACTGAATTATTTTATATGAAGTCTTAATACTTGTAGAATGTAGACATGATGTAATATTTTTTATGCTTAGATACAAATGTTGTGTCGTAATACAGTAATATGTCAATCTCAAAATACTGCTGAGAAACATGGTGTTCAGCCCAAGAATATACTGCAAATACATTTAAAATATATTAATGCAAAGCAGAAATATTTTGCGATATACCACAATGGCAATAATTCACATTATTTCAGTATACTGGTTGAGCTAAAACATACATTCTCTGAAACATACTCCCAATATGTAATATGTTGTATAGACAGCAGCAAAAGAGTAATTTTACAAAATGCATGAATGAAGAAATTACTTGAGTGAATGAGTGAATGAATTAATGAAGATAACAGGGAATGGGGTGCCTTGTTCATGCCGTTAGTGTCTGCACAAGGGATTGTGAAAAGCAGGTGGATGACAGTTTTACCATCCCTAAGATAACAGAGATCAGCATGCCCACGCTGAAGCGACCTGGCTAATTTTGTCTCCTGTTTATGTCGATTTAATAACAAACAAAAAAGGAAGTGGGTAGACACTGCAAAAGGGATGCAATTTAACAAGAGCAGGTCTCCCTTCACAGAGATGCGTTTCCTGGTTCTGCTCTGTTTGGTACTTTGCAGTCCTTGGCAGACCATTTAATTTCCCATGTTTCAAAAGAGATGCTAATTACCGAACAAATACACGCTTCTGTTTTATCTCTTTCTTTTGTGATAGCTGGTTTCCAAGGCAACAATGGGCTTCCACTCCAGCAGTACGTGTCACATGGTCTTTTGTTTTTTTTTTGTGTGTGTTTTATTTATTTATTAATTTATTTTTACAAAAAGCACAATTTAAACACCCATTTGGATGACAGATTATATTGAGCATGTTAGTAATAATAGACACAATGAGCCAGAACCACAGGAATTATGGGTTTAATGCAGCTAACGCACCACTGTTAGCCTTTCACAGTGATGCCCCAGTGTTTACTCCGAGACCCTCAGCAAATGTCTCCCTTATTTATGGCAGCATGACTCAAAGCTAACATGCTCTGATTGCTGACAGACGGTGGTGAGGATGGACATCTCAATTCACACAGAAATCCCGCAAAATGATGACTGTATTGAATCTACTCAGCAGATTTCTATTGAGCAGAAACCTAGTTGGTCCAACTCACATTATCAGTCGTGGACATGCAACTTAGAAGTTCCTGAAAGGACAGCTTTGAGCTTATACACATCTGATACACGGTAATCAGAACCACCCCACGCAAAACATGTGCACATTTATTGTCCTGAAATCAATCATCTGAAGGGAGACATTTAATCACTCAAACAGTTAATAATGTCAGTTCTTTTTCAAAGTTTTTAGAGTGGGAGATGAGCACTGTAGGTTTTGTATGAAATCACACTAGTTTCAGTTCTGTAAAAACAAACACAAGAGAAATGGCTTTGGGATGGTCCTCTGATGCAAGGGCTGCCTGGGGGATTCACCTGTGCGCCCTGACCGTCCAGCTGCTGACGTACTGACTGAGGGTGACAGGGTCTCTCCTCCAGGGAGTCGTTGTATGAAAAACACTCTGACCTCTGCTCTGGACTGCTTCCCATTTGAATGAAAGGGATATACATGACTTTATAACCGAAAAAGCAGCTTGACCCAGCTGTTTTATTCAAGATCTGCTGCTGCTGTGTGTAAAAGGCCTGTATAAACCATCACGCTTAAAAACAAATTGCCGTGGACCTCCGTCCCCTCCACTGTGTAATGGTGCTCTGCAGGAGCAGAGCAATCTCCTACAGAACTCAGGTAACAGCATTGATCTCGAGAGGTCCTGGGGGGCAGTAAATACATGATCCTACAATAAATGCCCTGTGCACATTAATAGGTCAGATCCTCAAACACTGCTGAATTATTGATTATGGAGGTTGCAAGTACCTGCCATGGTTCACCCCCCATGCACTCATAGATCAGAATGAGAGTTTGGTTTTTTTCCAGTGATGTCTCCTGTGTGTGTATTTAACGATAGGCACAGTGCCTTCGCTGCCAGCCTCTGTCCTCCCTTCCAGGCATGCGAGCTGAACTCAGTGCATATGTGGGCGGATAGAAAAAGTTCCCGGCCTCACCCAGATAGCAGTCTTTCTGTGGTGGTTTGAAATTATTTACATAAATTATCATACCTCACGCGGATGCACGCCTCGTCATTGACATCTTTATTTATATTCACGACGACCACTTTAGGAGGATGACAGTGTTAGACCTCACCTGGAAAATGGTGAAAAATGTTGATTAAATACTTGCAGGAAACCTGCTCACCCACATCTCTTATTCTCGTGATCTGGAACAACCCGTCATTATCCTTTTTGTAAACTGATATCTGGAGAATGGAAATAGGACAATATCGAAGCTGTGATGCTGCAGGATTGAAGTTAGCAAAGACTACATCTTTGTATGAGCTGATTTGTCTCTAGAAAGCCATCTAAATGAGAGGGTGAAGATTTCAATTCACCCTTGTATTAGTTTAGTTATCTCTGCTCTTCCTAAATCAATGCTCTTATGCAATAGCTGGAGGCTTGTGATAAATCGGTTGATTTAAAACCAGTGCCAAGAGTCTCACAAATCAGCACTAGCATCTGCTGAGACATGCGGTACCTGTTTTCAGTGTCTGTGGAGACACTTCTCACAAAAAAACAGAGTGAACAAATATTCAAAACACCAATAATTTACTTTAAAAATCAACGAACAAAAAGAACTAGCCTCAGCATACTGTCACACAAAAAAAAAAGAAAAAAGTGAGCGCTCCTCCTCCCCACCTACACACCTGTATTTAATATGCCTTTAATTAGGCAGGTGTGGCTCGTTAACCAATGGCTGGTTGTCTATAATTAAATTACACAACGAGAATTACAACTAAAAATTAAACTATTAACCTGTTTGGAATGGAGCTGATGGTAAGGGATCTGTCTATTTGTAAAATGAAAAAATAAGGATCCTTAAGATTCAAACGTTTAACAGTAACATGATTAACACCACATTAACAAACAGAGCAGCCATTCTGGGGACTGGTGAAGGCGTCTCCTTCACAGCATTTCATGGGCATTCATGAAGAATTCTTTGTTCTTTGGCATTGTTTGGCATGAGTGGCAGTACAGAATAATGTGAAAGCCCAGCGAGCATCTCCACACACCTCCACACCTCTGAACTGGTTTATACCGGTTTGGGAATGGCATGGGAGGGCAGCATGCCCCTCCACCTCTCCACACCTCTGAACCGGTGCATACTGGTTTGTGAACGACGTGTTGAGCATCTCCCACTTCCCCCTGAGGAACGGCGGGGGAGGGGTAGCATGTCAGTGTCGACACACCAGTCACCTAACAGGAGTCTCAGTCAGTCAGTGCTGGCAGCGACAGGCAGCAAGAGACAGGATCATTTACACCCTGAAGTGCGAATGAGGAATGCCGCTCGAGCAGGAGATTATCACGCCCGTCACCGTTCACGTCTCTTTTGTCCCGGCTGGAAGATGGTTTTTCCTTTTTCTATTTTTGATCGGCGCAAGCTCGAACAGACCGGCTTCGGCTAACAGAGGAATGGATTGCAGTCGGAGACGTTCCTGTGAAGGAGCAGGCGGAATGAGTGCGTCTGGAACGATGCCACCGCTGCAGGGGAGTTTTGTGTGTGCTGGCATCAGTGCGCCAAGCAACAGACCTGCACTGATAACTGCCTCTCTCCATCTCTGCCCGGCGTTTCCTGTCCTCTTCAACAGGGAACCAGCCTTTTCACGCACTCAGAGCCAGAAGCCGGGCACCCTGCTCCCGTTAGGTCGTTAGCTCCACGCACTCTCTGATAAGCTTCCTTTCCAATAATTCAGTCATTAGATCAGTAATGAATCTTTTGATGCTCTAATGGATACCCACTGGCTTTTTGGATGAAAAATTCATGTAAAAAGAGCGTTAAACTCGACTTATGTCCATATTTCCTCACTGACGTAATCAATCCATCAAAAACACATGTCATCTCAGTTCTGTTCTGCTATTATGAAAATGTAAATGTGGGAATGATGTCTCTGGGACGGTTTGAACGGATTCGACCCGTTTGCAGAAACAGAGAGGAGTTTGGGGCATGTGCCAGCCCGTCTCGCTCCTGCGTACAGCGCATGTTTGCCGCGATTGTGCTGTTACTGCGTCTCAGGAGGGGCATGGGGATGATTGATGACATGCAGCCAGCAGACATGCTCTAAATAAAGCGCTTCAGTGTAGGATGGAGTCAAAGCCAGTAAATACGCAGGGTGCATAACTAGGTCTCCTTCTGATGGGTCTTCTGAGGGTGGCTTATTACGCTGTGGTGTCCGTGCTGGAACGCTCATTTCTGAAGACTGGCCAAGCAAACACGGGTGGCTTTAAGATTAGGTTATTCCTCAGTACAATGTTTCATCTTCAATCTCAAGCATACAACCTGTCAATATGATAATAATATTACTAAGTCATAAAATGATGAATTGAAAAAGAAGGTAAGGTGAGCAAAGAATGCAAGTATTCCTCTGATATCATAAAATAAATTCATAAAATTATGCAGTAAGACTGTATGATGGTTCACCATACAGGAGGAGTGAAAGGTGTTTGGTCATGATTTGTCGAGAGAGAGACCAAGCTCAACCACATGGAGCGTATGCTTCTGAGGCCACAGGTTAATGCCCCTAAATTGCTCTCTCTCTCTTTCACCTTTAAGCTTCCTTTTTCTAGGCAGTAAAACCAAGGAGCTCAACAGACATTTACAGACACCAATTAAAATGAAATAGAGTTAAAAGGATAGAAAGCTAAAACCAAAAGAAAGAAATATTTAGAAATATTTTTAAAAGATAGAAAGCAAAAAAACACAAAGCAAAAAACCAATAACACATATCCATCAAAGAGATCCAAGCTGCAAGACACCATCCTCAGAAACCTCACAAAGACCCCCCCTCAGGTCCCGTGATCCTCTGAGTGTTAATGAATACAGCAGTAGGGAAGCAGCCTCAGCTAACGTAAACATCTGAGCACCATTACAGGGTCAGTCAACCCCCTCACTGTGTCATTCTGTCTGACAGCCATTTTGCCATCCTGGCTTGCTCAGACAAAAAAAAAAAATCAACGAATCAACTTTTATTTTCCATAACACCATATAATTAGGTCTTTAAATAAACAATGCCTATGGGTAAACCTCCCCAAACACTGGTACCACCACCTGACCAATAAAAACGGACCTAAAAATTGCCCATATTCTACAAACAGGCGAATTAGTGTTAGCTGGATCTGAGAAAAGGCACCCCTCATATCCCTGGATCCTGGTGTGTCCTGTGTCTGTTTGTAGCTCATTAACCCATGCAATCTGCCACTGTTTGTTGATCAGTGGGGCTCTTGCACGGAGTAAAGTCTGATCCTAATGAATCCTGCCGCTCTGTACGGCATGGGGTTGCATCACCTTCACTCAGCTGTATAAAAGGCCCTCTCGTCTGCACCACTAAAGACGCTGAGCTGCAGCGTTGTAAAGCGAGAGGAATTCCCTCTTCCTCCTGCAGTTCCCCAGTTCTGCTGTAAGGCACAGCTCTTGAGACACACAGCTACTCTCCTCCTCGATTTATGAGCATCGCATCTGTTGGCCGAATCAGTGGTTTGGGTATTTGTGTTCCTGCCTAATAACTGCCCAGTAAGGTGGGCCATTCCTGCCCTGCAGACATTATTGTTGTTATTACTGACACTATCTGTCAATCAATCTGTGTCCATATGGAATTCAGCCCCAGTGATTTAGTGTCCAGTTATATCATTGAAACTTGAACTGATTCTATTTCTGGAATAAATACCACCCCTGTAGCTGGGGCATTACGGGAGTATAAAATGCAATACTTCGGGTGCATGGAGTGGCACTGACTGGCTTTAACTTGCCTACATTAATTTCCACGGAGGAGCTGTCACTGGTCTCATTTAAGAACAGAGCCGGGGAATAAGGCAGAACTCCCACTGTCCAGCATAAGCACTCATCCAACAGAATATGTTATTCTGCAGAAATGGAGAGCAGCGTGCTAACGAGCCTTGTGAGACTCACTCAGCTCATTAGGGAAGAAGGAAGCGAGCAGAACCAGACTAACCGGACTGACCACATATCTGAAATGTCTGCTTCAGTATGAGATGCACGGCGAGATTCCTCACCCTGTGCGTCTGGTGTGATCTGAATGTCACTCAGAGACAGCTTTGGCACTGACGTGTGGGGCCGGCAAATCGGAGGAGCTCTGGCAATCAATGCTGCCCTCTGTCACCCAGGTAGAGTGAAAGTACCCCTCTCTGTGAACTCTGGGCCTGTGGCGGTGCACAGAAGCTGAGATCGGGGTGTCACCTCTGCCTCCCTCCTGGGTTCAGATTCGCACCCTCTGCACATGTGAGTCTAGCTCCCATGACCACATGGTGAATCACGCCGGAGATTCAGGTCAACAGCGGCAAAGTAGGAGGAGCACCAGCACCAGATATTACGCACATAGCATGTGACCTTGAGATCAGAAGAAAGTCACTAGAATCTGTGGGAGGTACTCAAAATCACCCATTCATTTATGCTTATGTTTATGCAGGCTGCACTTTCATGGGTGATAAATCTTACAACGTGTGGAGAGAGATCACGCAACACTATCTGATCATCTGTGACGTGCCTTTACCTCCACTGGTCCTTGTGCTTTACAGTTGAATTCAGGGACTACAAACATTAGTTTCTCAAAAAGTTTTTATAAAGTTTTTCTTCCCTTCAGATCATGGATCTTATACAAAGCAATTTTCTAATTGTACATTAGTAATTAGTGTATTGGGATTAAGAATGTGTTGTTTTGAGTGAAGCATGAGTGTTTTGGCTGGTAATGTTTGTTCTTTGTAGGAGTGGAATTTGTCAAGCTTATCCAAAGCCTGATGAATCTGAGACCACTGTGGAAAGCCTTTTGTTGGTTAATATGCAGCGGTGGAAATGCGCTCGAGTTGTTTTTTCACGGAAGGCCAGTGAGAAAAGTTGATTTAATATTGATTTTCAACAGAATGAATTACACATGCCCCCGGTATGAATTTAAGCAAAAAGCAAATAAGTGCCGACTCAGGCCTTTCGACTTCACTAAGAGCGCGTCTCTGAAGATTAATCTCATTTAGGCTGAGTGCACAGACAGCCGTGGCAGGGGACGCTGTTTTAATGGCAGCTTTGTTGTGATACACTATAGTAAACAAGACTGATTCTCTTTGAACTGGGGCTCCGGAGCATTCGCCCCCCCCAGTCCCAGCTCTGTCCCAGTTCTGTCCCAGTTGTGTGTTCAGTCTGTTACTGAATAACCTTTGATGAATGGAACTGGTTTATTTAAAACCAGCCCCCCCCCACCATCATCACCACCCCCTCTTCATTATAAATGCAAAGCTACATGCGCATCAGCTATTTGTGTGGACAACAAAAGTGTCAAGTGGTGATATTTCATCTTCTGGACTATCTGGGCCTGCTGTGAGATAAACCCCCGCTCATAATTATCATTTTAATTGTTGTTCTGTTTTGGGCCTGAACATGAGGTCAATAAGTATTCTGAGATTCTACCCACGCCCAACCAAAAGCTTTCCCTTGGACATATCGACTGATACCTGGTGCCTTTTTAAGCTGCTTCCTACCATATGTTCAGCCCCTCCCCCCCTTTTGCCCGTGTGGTGGGCCACTTTATGCTCTGGTTTAGCATGATGTTGCCTTGACTCCTCCTTGACTTCCTGTTTCCTGTGTTTGTGGGCAGGGCTTTTGCAGTGAAACAGCGGAGCGGCTGCAGCCATGAGGAGAGCCAACAGGAAGCAGGAAGCAGAGGGCGTTTGAGTCCAGCGAACACGGCCCAGCTCTACTCTGCTGCCCCTAAAGGAGGACGAGAAGATGAGCGTCACCAGCCAGCAGTCCTTCAACGTCCTGGTGGTCATCTTCCTCCTGCTGTCCACGGCAGGTGAGTTGCCAATCACACCTCTGCCCACTGACAGGTGCCTCACCTGCATTCACACCTCACCTGTATGTGTCTGTGCACATCACTCTGTTTCCATTCTGGAGAAAGCAACATGGATCTGTTAATTTGCATCACCAACACAGAGAGGGCTGCACAAGTCTCCTCACCTGCATCTTTACCCTGGAGAAGGCTACATGTGTATATGCTAATTTGCAACTTTACCACAGAGGAGGTACATGTACGTGTTAGAGCTTCTCCTACCCTCAGACTTCATATACAATATAACGACTCAAAGATGCTTTGATTTAGAAACAGTTTTAATAGCATGGCTATTGAACTAAAGATGAACATATGGACGGCCTGACCACTGGTGCACTCACTCATCACATTCACCTTTAGCGCTCTCTTTCACTCCCTTTACTGTTACTTACAGACCCCGATTTCACACAGCTGTGTATTTCAGTTAAGGACTCCTCCACCTCAAGGGGGCGTATTCTGTATAGACTACAGTCATCATGAGAAAGCGCTGTGGAGTGCAGGGCGTGATGATGCACTCATTGCCTCTAAATGAACATTTACTGATTCGCTTCAGAGATTAACGCAGGTGACAGTGTCATCACAGGATCTCTCCACAGCACCAACAGCGGTGTAATTGCAGAGGAACACTTATCTGCCTTTCTGCATTAGATGAGCCATTACACTAAATTTGATTAGGCAGTGGAGTGTGTCTTTTCCTTCTTCAGAAAGATGACTGTAACATACGAGGGGGTATTGTTCTTGAATTAGCAGAAACACAGCCTGTGGAGAGGTGTTTTGGGAATGGAGATTAAGTGATACTCAGTGTATAATGCTCACAGACCCAAACTCTTCTGCACGTTCAGAATTAATCAGTAATTCTGAATATTAATAATCAGGCAGACTGTCTTTAAAAGAACCAGGAGACTATGGTGGTATTCCCACACAGAGTTTATCAAAATAGAGAGATTCTGATAAAGATATAAAAAATTATGTCTCTGGCTGAGCAACAGAAAGAGGAGCGTGTAATTAACCTGATTCAGATATGAAATATGAGAAATGCTTTCCAGTGCATATCCAAGTATTTGTCATATTGCCATATTTGTTAAAATTCAGGCAGGTATTGCTATTTTAAACTGCTATTGAGACCAGGTGGATTTTAAACATTTGAACATTTCATCTCTCTTTTATTGTTAGTTCACAGGCACTGTTGGTTCCTAAGGCCAAATATTATTGGAGAAAGAGCCACTGTAAGAGTGAACAGCTGGTAGCTGTAAGAGAATCATAATAAACCTAAGCTTTTTCCCCCTACAAAATCCTTTACAAAAACCCTCTGGCTTTTTCTGCCCTTGCAGTCTTCAGGGAGGGTAGAGCCATTTGGCTTGTATGAAACTCCTGACTCAGAGCAAAACTGCAAGCCCGGGCTTTTAGCCCTTATAAAAGCTAAGAGTGTTGAGAGTGGCCTCTTGCTCATATTTGATTCTCCTCAGAGCTTCCTGTATGCCATCACAGCATGGTCTCTGAGCATGTGGGTCTGCCAGCTCAGAGACATCTGACTGCAGTTTTACCCAGGTCTCTCCTGTACATGAGGCCTGTCCTTCAGGGTTAGGGGGAGGGGTTGTTGATTGTTTTGTGTGAAAAAGGAGAGCCGTAGGAGAAAAGACAAATTAACCACCTGTATAAATGGGTGATATGCAAGACATGTAAACTGCTCTGGATAAGGCTATTTGCTGTGCCGTGACATAATGATGTATTGTAATTTTAGATACAGGTTCTCATGTTGAATGCTTGAGACAAGGAGGGAAAGTGATCTCAAAATATTGGACACACTGGCAAAAAAATAAAAAAGCTGCCCAATTTAGCATTGTGGAAAGAGAAACTCCAGCACTGAATTGTATGTGATTTGGCAGCTATGGTAACTACTCTATGGGCTTCCAGATTGCAGACTGTCCATGAAAGCCATGCCATTCAACATCTGCTCAGATTCAAAGGTGTTCATGTATGCAACACCGGTGTAACATTTGACCTGTTTTAATTATTTCTAATTTCCATATAACTTTACATCATTTTTGACTTTCAGCCCACTGGCTCAATGCTTAGGAACCTTGCTTCCAGACTGCCAAATAATTTCCATTTTAATTTTTTTTCAACCATTTCAGTGATTTTAATGGGGTCATAAAATGATTTTTACTAGTTATCGGTCTTATTTCTATCAATTTTGATGTACTTTGGCTCAAAGATTCCTGCCTGTGAGCATGACCTGATTACTGTTTGTGGGCATCTGGTAATCAGACCACTTTGGGCTCTTAACAAAGGGTCAAGGACAAGCAAATCACCTTTTGTATAGTGGAATCCATAATTTTAATAATGTCTCCCACTCTTTCTCACCTTCCTCTAAGTACTGAAGTACTGGCTAGTATTGCAGTGTAATGATCAACAGCTGGTACTGATGCAGGAACATAGATCTCCTCTCTCTTCTCTGCTGTCTGTATTGGCCCTTATGATCTATGTGGATGCGGACGGACTGACTTTTGAATGACTCAACAGTTGTTCAGACTTGCCTTTCTTTATGGCTTGTATTGTGATGTCAAACAGATCAGAGCCAGCGTGTCTTTGTGAGAAGGAAACTCTGCACTGTTGTGTGAAATTCACTGATCTGTCCTGCATTCAGGACACACTTCCTCTAAATGCACCTGTCAGCACTCCCTCCACCGGCTGTATGTGGTCTGGCTGGAGGTTACAGAGCTGGTCAGACTGAATAAAGGAGAGTCAAACTGTATGACTTCACCAGGGTGTTGCTCAGGTTTGAAATGCGTTTTGAGTATCCCAGAAGAAGAGGGCATGCTCATTGTGAACCCTGTTTTCTGGAGCTTCACCCCGTCACCCCACCTCTCAGCTCCAGGCTCCGAGCATTCCTACCGACCCTCTCTCACCTGTGTGCTCAGCAGCAATTTGGTGACGCAAACAATCTGACCACATTAATATAGAACAGTAACAGTCGATTGTTTCAAACAGCTTTTTCTGTTAGAGAGAAAACCAGGTGAAATTCCCACATGGTGTGCAGATAGATTGCAGTTATACTGCTTGTCATTCTTTATAATTACAAAAAGCTACACAGCAGGAATTTCTGTGATACAGTCATATTGGCTGGAAACTCCTCTAAGTCATGACACACTGAATCTGTTAAACAAAATACAGAACAATACAGAGAAGAAAAACCTTTTCATTAATATGCACCACGGAGCCAAAAAATTAATCACTACTGACATGAAGCCACTACTCTCTCATTCTCTGTTTCACTGACTTTGCCTTTTGTGTCTCACCCTTCATCACAATGCGAGACCATTTCAGCTTTCCTCACGTCCTCACTGAAGCCCACCAGTCAAAGGGAAGGGAAGTGATCTCTCCCCAGGACATAGCACACCTGGAGACCCTGCTCTTCAGTAGGCTGCTACTGTACTCATTAACACTGTGGCAAATGATGGTTCAAAAAGGAAAATGATTCACCTCTTTAATTTGGCTCTGC
The DNA here is from genome assembly GCF_013368585.1 of Megalops cyprinoides. NCBI lineage: Eukaryota > Metazoa > Chordata > Actinopteri > Elopiformes > Megalopidae > Megalops > Megalops cyprinoides. The sequence goes on from NC_050605.1 coordinate 23,743,397, forward strand.
CTGAGGTTCAATAAGCCTGATACTGAAAGTGGGATTCTGATTTACTCTATCTAAACATCCCACTGGAAACCCTTTTTATCCTTAATGGTGCAGTTGTCTGTGTGCCATCAAAAGACAATTGGATTAAAAGAGATTGCATGACATGCAAAGGATCATCTCTCTCTCTCTATCTACCCCACTCTCTCTCTCTCTCTCCCTCTATCTCTCACCCTCTCTCTCTCTCTCTCTCATTCTCTCTCTCCCTCTCTCTCTCTCTCCCTCGCTCTCTCACCCTCTCTCTCTCTCATTCTCTCTCTCCCTCTATCTCTCTCGCTCTCTCTCTCTCGCCCCCTCACCCCCCCCCCCTTCTCTCTCACTCCTTCTCAGGTTGTCTCATTGCTATGCAGTCGGCATGCGTAGTGAAAGGATGTGCTTTTATCTAATACTCAGTAATAAAATGTGAAAGCATGCTTATCATGGATGAGTTAAGTTGGCTCATAAAAAGCTCCATCATATTTGGCTGATCGCTGCAGGGAACTCAGTACTAGCCCTCAGATTCATTTCTCTGATTCATTTCACTGGCAAATTGGAAAAGGGTGATCGATTAAGGGTACCTGGGCAGCCAAAAGCTGTTTTTCAATTTCTGCCATCAAATCAACAAGTCAATCATCTAAAAAAAATGTTTTTCAGTTAACAAAATCTAAATCAAAACCTTCGCTACATGTCTAGAAAATACACCCACAGAAACCCTTTCTTCCTTGTAAAGAACTATAATTGTAAATCTGATTATGTATGTGTGAATCTGAGGGTAAAATGCAGGTTTTGATGTATAGTTAATTCAGCCAAGAAATACAAAAATGACCCATTTTTTCTGAAATATCTGAGCTATTTTTTAACCATGACCAAGTAATATTGCAAACATAACTGCTCAATAAAGACTCATCTGTCTGCACTGTTTGGAACAGTATTTCGATTTACCTACATCTATTAAAATAGCAGTAAAATAGTTTTACAATTTTTAAAGTGGCTAAACTCATTATTTCCAGCCTCTTCCACTTTTTCTACCTCATTCTCAGTAATGGTGAGTGTCTAAAGTTCATTTCTGTCTCTCTCTCTCTCTTTCTCTCTCTCATAGCTCTCTCTGCACACTTCAGAGTGTGTGAGCCCTACTCTGACCACAAGGGGCGCTATCACTTTGGCTTTCACTGCCCTCGCCTCTCCGACAACAAGACCTACATGTTCTGCTGCCACCACAACAACACGGCGTTTAAGTACTGCTGCAACGAGACCGAGTTCCAGACCGTCATGCAGCTCAACCTGACGGCCAACTCTGACAACTTCAAACACAAGTGAGTCTCCTGGCTGCCGTCTCAGAAAGCCCTGAACTTTTACTTTTGGAATACAGGTCAGGCAGATATACCACAGATATTCTATGCTATAACTTATTCAGTGCTCCATTGTCTAGATGGATCTGGTTGGTAATAGCAGGCCCCCATGCTGTTTGCATTGCTGTGTTACCTATCGGTATTCATTTGCCATCACACACCCTCATTATGAGAAGCCAGCATATAGACAGTTGTAGAGAGTTGGTCACAACACTTACAGTTTCAACAGTCCCACGGCAATTTCATTGTTACAAACATTGAGCACATATGATGTTTAAGCCAATTTACTTCAGGGGCATTAAAGTGAAAACAGAAAATCAGAGCTCCCATGCCGTGTTGTTATACATACAATAAGTATGTGAAATATCAGGATAAGGAGTGTGATTACACAGTTCACTGTTTATAAACTGAAACCCGCCTGATTTCCCAGCATTTGTGTTGCAAAGGTCTTGTCTTGTATGCAAGCTGCTCTTTCCCCTGTGTGTGGTTCACCCCAGGCTGCAGAGATGAGCGCAAAGGCTGCTTTGAAGAAGCTGGAATTTAATGGAAGCCGACTAGCTGCTTGTCTCTGCATTAATCTACAGCCCAACCTCCTAGATACCACTTAACCATTAACTGATACAAAAGACAGCTCTCAATGTCCCTGAGACAGGGAGGGCTGGGTGCGTATGCTCACATTGCTCTTCTCCTGCAGGCCAATTTATACACACACAGGCCGGACTGACCAGCAAAAGAATTTATTCAACACATCAGGTTCAACATCCGTCATAACCCTGACTTTTGCACCAGAATCTCTTAATGCTTCATCATGCTGTAATAACTGTGACAACTAAAAGAAAGTCCTGCATACTTTCTGCAGAGAGAAAGAAGAGAGTGACAGAGAGCAACAGCGCAGCGTGTAACATGAGCTTCACGCGTTATTGATACCTACTGCACACCTTTGGCTTCTGTAACTCTACAGCTGACAGAGTTTTGAAATTGGATATACATCTCGAATTTCCTGTAGCGTTACCATTAGCACATACCTACCCTCATAAACACGGAGACATGGATTAAGATGATTAACTTCCAGCGCAGAGGAGTCAGAAGAATTTGTTTTTGTTTTTATTTATTGTTTCAAGCTCCAGCACAGCATCGGTGAGTGAAGATTATTCTCAGCGGAGGTGAAAGATGTCCATGTGATTTGTCTTTTTCACCGGTGCGATTAACGACCAGGTAAAAATAAAAGAATGATGTTCATCGTGTACCTGAGCGCGCCCAGACAAAACCCAGACGGTAGGCAGAGGGAGGTCTGCATCCAGGCCCTCAATCATTTCAAACCACCGCTGGGGTGATTCGCCAGAGAAACAGCCTGAAGCTCAGATCTCTATTATTCTAAAATCAATGGCCTTTTTCCCCGGAAGCAGAGAGATGTTTTCCATCACGAAGACTCGCTCTTTTTCATTATGTGCCTCCTTTAAAGGGCACTTCAACATTCATCCGCTCCAGTCAAAGAAAAATGGCTGAAAGAAGAATAAAATCAATCATTCGCCCAAATTAAGTTGCATCTGTTATAGTACATTTTCACAGTGGAAATTGTCATAAACCACTGAGCACAGTGAACACAGCAAGTCTGCTATTGGCCACTCAATAACAAGGACCAAATGTATGCAGTGACTTATTCTTGGGCTACAAGACTCTCTGCCAGAGCTGCGAAGTTCCACTCCAAAACCGCCCCCCCCCCCCCCCCCCCCCCCCCCTCGCAATGTGATCTAGTTTGACTTTGGGTGTTTAGTGTATGTGTGTGACAGTTTTCATTGGAAGGGGGTGAGGGTTTGGCGGATATGGCGGATAATTCTTTCTTCCCCGTTTCTTCTCAGTTCCATCACGGTCATCCCGCTGTGGTACCCGGCCATGTGCCCGTCTCTGTTACACACACAGACCAGAGGGTCTTTGTCTGAGCAGAAGTCCCGGCACACGCCAGCCTACCAGTGCTAATGGCCGCTCAGCACATCTCTGCAGCGGCTGGTCACACCGCCTCGGGCCGGGATTTCAGCCTGTGGACAGAATCCTGATGGGACTCTGTGGGACTCATTGTGCTTTTTCCTCTTGTCAGGGCTGTTTAAGCCGAAGATATTTACTGCAGCTGCAAGTTAAACTGTCCTCAGTGCAGCTTCTGCCAGGTTGCATTTGACCGTCTGGGCAGTGAGCAGGATAAAAACTACCATGGAAGCATGGTACTTACTGAGTGGAAAACCCACAACATTTTGTACATAATTACTTATCTGTTTCTGCATAATATTTCTACAGTGTTCAAACTTAAATCCTATCAATTTATGCATGTAATTACATTAAGTGTGGAGGCTTCCTATAGAGTAAGTATAGTGTAGTGAGGTGTACTTACATAACACTTGCATAATGCATGTAATTATACAGGTTGTTGGCCAGTGTGATGTAAGCTGTTACCAGAATTACAGCTAAGCTCATGTCGAACAGCATGCCTCTCAGCAATTCACTCTGGCTGTCAGGAGGTTAGCGTTGGCAACAGCGAGCAATTCCTCACACTTACAGCTCCGGAGCGCCAGAATATTTGGCATCCTCTGACAGGCGCCACGCTGGGAGACTGATTTTCCCATCATGCCTCATGCCTCTACCCAACCCGTTTCAGCGGACGGAGGCAGCCTGGTGAGGTGCATGTCACACCTTCTCTGTCCTGCACGCTCCTTCTCCCAGTTGCTTTGTTTGGAGGGAGTGTTTGCTGTACGGTGCAGTGAGCACCGTGCTCATCGATCTCTGTTCTGCTCCTGCAAGCAGATCACCCGCTCTGCCTGCCACCCGTTTAATCACACCCCGGGACACACGGCTTCCTTCCACCAATCAGAGTTCAGGAACCGATATTCACATGGCTCATTCTAACTTGACAAGGAGGAGGGAAGCCACCTCGCTCACGCGGGTGCCCAGGTGATAAAAAGTAACAGATGTGTCTGAGTATAGAGTACTATACAGTTTATAGGCTACATGTGTGGTGAAAGGCAGAGTTTGTACTGTAATCAAGTCGACATCATAATGCAGCAATCTGATTCATCGGCGGCGCAGCAGACGCTGATCCTCTCGGCGCGCTTTCGTCTCCTAAATGAAATAAATACGGCGTGCGGAGGCAAGCCGGCTGCGGCTCCCAGCACAGCGGCTGCGTGAAAATGCAATTTCACACTTCAGGCTTCAGCTGATCCCCCTGCGCTGGCCGGTCCCAGAGCAGCGCTGCTCCCCGCTTTCCAGGAACGCGAGATCCACGCCAGAGCTCCTCTTCCACCGCACGTCTCCTCCGGCCACCTCTCCCTCTCCTGCCAAATCAATTACAGCACAAACAAAAGCCCAGCCTAGTTAGACCACCGCTATGACCATCTCAGGTGGCTGTGAGAGTCCTCCTGATTAGATCAATATGTAGAGCAAACAATGAAGATTTTCCCCTGTCAGACTTCAGTCAAGCCTCCTCTTCTCACCCAGACACCTCCTCTATGGGAGATTATGGTTACTGTTAATTTTATCATTTTTATTGACATTCACACTCACTGGTCTGGAAGTGTTGCTAGGCTGGTCTGACACTGAGGCTCATTCAACTTGTATGGATACAGTTCTGTTCTTTTGTGCTTGAAGTTGCTCTGGATAAGAATGTCTGCTAATTGAATGTAATGTAAGGTAATGTAATGTAACATAACGTTTGCTACCCTTGAAAAGGATTGGAAAGGCTTATAAGAAACCCTTGGAAACTCATTTGTGTCACCCTTCATGGCCTCACTATTCAAATCATGGATAATCCACCTACATCTATTTCTGCCCTGAGAGAGGTGCTCCTCTGTGTTACGATTCAGGCCTCAGGACCTTTTGAGGACGTGTGAGCTGAACATGGCATTTTTATATAGTATTGCATATTCACCTTGATGGGCCATTCTAGCGCAGGTCCATAACATCCGTGGGGTTTATGTCAAATTGCAAATCACCACTAAATCGTATTGTACTCTCCATAAACCTCAATCCAATTCAGAGTGGGATTCATTAGGACAAATTTCAACATAATCTGTTTAAAATGAGAACTGGGTGCTGTTCAATGATGGGGTGGTAGGCTTCCGTTCACTCAGCTATATCTCATACAGACCTATCTTTGTGTTATTTTATTACAGAAGTTTAAAAGACCAGGAGTATGCACTGAGTTCTTCTAACCGTCCCTGCTTTGTCTCCCTCTCTCCCTCTCTCTCTGGGTGCAGTAACTACACTGCCCTCATCGGGGTGTGGATCTACGGCTTTTTCGTCATGGTGCTGCTGGCGTTGGACTTCCTCTACTACTCGGCCATGAACTACGAGCTGTGCCGGGTGTACCTGGAGAAGTGGGGGCTGGGGGGGAGGTGGCTGAAGCAGGCCAGGAGCCAGTGGAACGCCTCTCCACAGGGGGAGGCTGAGCCCCCGCTGCACCCCATCGTCCTGGCCCACCACCCCCGCCACAGCCTCAGGGGAGACACACAGAGCCCCTCCCTCATGTCCTTCCACACGTCCACAGCCTGGTGAGTCAGCGCAGAGAGCTCATTGGATAAGGACTCTGCAGGGGCCAGTCACAGTATAGTGTGATGTTAAAGCAACATCCTACCATCAGATGTATCAAAAGCGTTCTCGATACACATGCGCTTTATACGCCTGCCGGAGTGAGTAACATGCAGTCAGTGGGGACCAGACTCACAATGAAGCACCAATCGATTGCAGGCGAGGGGGCGGGGCCACAGGGGAGCCCCTTGTGGTCGATCTCACGGTTCATCACCTCACGTTCAGCCTCTCATCTGCCCACCTCTCCGCTGCCAGGGTACCGCCTGTGATGCGGTTGCTAAGTGAAAGTTACCATGGCAAACTAAGCTGCATCCTGTAGCGAGCTTTGCTGTCTCTATCTTTCCCCCTTGGGGTCAAAGCCTGGCCTCCTATCATTTATATTTACATTTCATCACTTTTTTCAGATACTTTTTAATTTGCTGCAGACAAAAGCAAGAGTGCAAAATGCATCTAATACAGTAAGAATCACATACAGGACACAACAGACCACAGCTCCCAAGCCCTGCTAGTTAATCTGCATAGCTCTCCCTGCTACTGCTGTGTGGAATTTACTGTGTCATGTGTTCACACCTGACCTCTTTGGAAGCGGCAGCCTCTGTAAAAACATTCTTAAAATTTAAGGAAGCTGAAATGCACCTCCTAGAGAGTTCTTCCCTTAGATTCTGGTGTTAATTTATATACATTCTTCTTTTGCTGATGTGTTCCTTTTCAGATCCGTTACATGGCAGCAATGAGCATGGACATTGCAACTGATGTGATAATGTGGTCCGTAGCAATGAGCTGCAGAGCCCCGGTGGTTCTGTGCCCCATGTGCAATTATAAGATATGTATTGCCTGTCTGTGCATTGCTATCTGCATTCTCTATGCATTCTATGCAAGCCTGAGTAGAGATAATTCCAGTCCTGTTCCAAAGCTAATCCTCCAGTTTTAGCTGTGTGTAAAACTGAGGAGCTACCTACAGGTCCACACAAAGCACCTAACACTGATGCTAAAAATGCTAATATGTCAGCTGCTAATGCCGTTTGAATTACACTGCGAGTCATTTCTTTTGAAGGAGCCTGACAACATTTATCAAGGTTTATAAAACACAAAAAAAAAAACGTGCTGGACATAACTCTCTCATGTCCGTCTGTGGTCTCTGCCCATCCTCACATACGGCTGGCATACAGTCTGCTCATAACTGGCAGCTTGGGCTGTGTTGGTATCACTGGCCTGCTACCAGATATGCTTTTACAAAGAACTACATCATGAATTCTTGGTAGAATTACAGAAGAAAAAAAATCCATCTGTTCTTAATAACTTGTAATTTCTGTTTCAGTTGCCTTTGATGGAAGTTAGAACTTGGAGATCCATCAGGCTGCGTGATCCGATTGCTCAGTTTTCGGTTCAATTTTTCCTAAGAAAATAAAACTGAAATCCCAAGAGAGAAACAAATCTGTAATAACTGGTGAGAATGCAGCACACAAACCCAGTGGAAACGCAAAAGTAAAGAAAAATGTTTTTGTATTATGATTTAAGATGCAGCAAACTCTTAACAACCCAGTACTGGAAATACGAGAAAATAGGCAGCTTCTTTTATGAGATGTTGCTGGGTCAGAAACAGGGTCTAGCTTGAGCTCTCCTACATAAATGAACATGTTTCTGTCCCCTTCTTCTACCCTACTTTACGAGAGCCACACCTCCACAGGGTTTACAGAATTAAAAATGTAGAAAAGTAGAAAATTCTTTTACTTCATGAAAGTGTCCAGGCAGATAAGGAATGCTCTTGGGATACATTTAATTCTACTTCTGACCCATGGAAAAACTGAACTAAAAATGTGATAACCCAAGAATGCACTGAATACCCTGAGGTTCAGTTGGCCCTCCAGATGGAAAACCTTAATTTTTATAAAAATCACAGTTATTTTGCTGAGTACCGATATATCTGAGTTCTGGTGTCACTTTCTCTCCACGGAGGGAAGCTGCGAATCGCTGGAAAGAATTGCTGCAAAATTTCATACTATTACACTCATCCAAAGCAGCGAGGAGTCAGAGAAGCAGTCTTTGCCTCTATTCCCATGGTTGGTCATCCCACCAATTCAGGCTCAGACGGTGAGCAAGAGAGCCCCACCGCAATTATTTTCCGAAACCAGTTCCCAGGAATGCAATCGCTTTGGGCCTGAAAGGTCCCTTAAGCTTCCACTGTCCATTCCACACCAGAAGCTTCAGAGGGGCTTATCCGGAGTGGGACGTCCCTTGTCCTTTTTGCGGGGGGAGAAGCCTGAGCTCCCTGCCGTTGCACCTCTCCCCTCTGCTCCCCCTGCCTGTACACCTCCCCCAGGCCGGTTTTCACTTGCTCTCCCCTCCTTTGCGGTCACTGTGTCAGCTCTGCAGGCTGGTACATTAATTATGCACCCCATGCAAAACTAATTTGACCTGGGGTGCCTCGTTGGATTTTATAGTTGAGCTGCGAAATACATTTTAAACTTTAAGCCCTTTCTCTTCTTTTGAGAGTCCCCTTTTAATTCTGGAGCATAACTGCATAATTCTATTTATCCTCTTTTTTATGCCCTTAAATTGGTTTTATTTCCCGGAGGACAGAGCGGTGGTGGAGATTGTGTGTTATTGAGGCAGTCTCATGGTCTCAGGGCGGGCTTGGCTTTTCCACACATGATTAAAATCAGACCTTTTTCCACAGCTGAAACGCCATTATGGCCATTTTTCAGATAAGACTCTGAGCCAGCAGAAGTGTTCACCATGCACTCACCATGTGCAATTATAAGATATGTATTGCCTGTCTGTGCATTGCTATCTGCATTCTCTATGCATTCTATGCAAGCCTGAGTAGAGATAATTCCAGTCCTGTTCCAAAGCTAATCCTCCAGTTTTAGCTGTGTGTAAAACTGAGGAGCTACCTACAGGTCCACACAAAGCACCTAACACTGATGCTAAAAATGCTAATATGTCAGCTGCTAATGCCGTTTGAATTACACTGCGAGTCATTTCTTTTGAAGGAGCCTGACAACATTTATCAAGGTTTATAAAACACAAAAAAAAAACGTGCTGTGCATTGTGCTCAGGCAACGAGCAGAAACAATTGCCTCCATTTGCCGGAGCTTCTGTTTGCATGTCCCCTGAGGAGGGTTAAATTAACTGTAGCCTATGTTTCTAACTGACAATTACGAATATGATGCACACAGATAGAAAAGCATTACCCAACAGGGTGACAGCTGCTCTCCTGCAGTGTGGGAAGTCTAAGGCCCAGGTCTAAACAAACAGAAAAGGGATTGAGCATTATGTGTAAGTCAAAATGCAGCTAAATATGACCTACTGTATGTATCTTTTATTTACTAGGTCTGGAGGGCACTTGATGGCCTGCTGTTTCTTTTAAAGTAACACAGCAGGTAAACAATCAAAAAGCTCCTTTTTCCGTGGAGGTCCTGACTGTAATGTGACACAAAGCCAGGTGTACGGTCGATGTTCCTCCACAGCCTCTCAGCTCCAAGATCTGAAATGGGGTTAGTGCAACCCGCTGCATATAAATTGTTAAATCAGGATTTTTCAATTGATCACACTTATAACAGGTTCAACATAAATCTGGTTTACACAAGAATAGTCTTTTTTTGTCCTTGTGTCCTGGACAAAATTTCACGCATATGTCATCTCCTTTATTGGAAAAAAATGGTTCGTAGATTGAAACATTTTAGATGAGATTCAAAGCAATTTCCAGTCTGATGGAGCTAATTTCCATGATTGAATTGTCCATGCCAGTTTAGGCATGGGAACTGAAGCCGAATGTTTGTATGAGGAGGGATGAGAAATGGAATTAATAAGAGAACATTGATGTGAACGGAAGGGGCAGGAGAGGAACGAGCTGAATAATGGATTTCACCCCAGTTCCATCCTGACTGACAATTAAGGACTGGATTACTGGCACTCAGATGCCATCTGATTACATAGAGAAAGAACTATTTGACAGGATCCAGCAGTGCCTGGGTGCAAAGTTCAGAGACCAAAATCCAGGCGCTGTTGTGCGTCTGACACAAAAGTTATTTAGCTTTTTCATACAGCGAATACCTGGACACAATGAGGCAGTGATTGCTGTAGCTGCCGTACTTCTCACTGGTATCCAGCTCTTATGGATCGGTGAACACAGCTGTTCATGACATCAGACCGCTTTTCATACTGTTTTAAGGGATTCGGTGCATCTGGCTTTGGCTGGAAGTGTGTATGTGACAGGGAGCCGGGAGGGTCCAAAGGCAGAGATGACAACAGGTTTGGTTCAGAATAAGGTTATCATTACCAGAGACTCAGTAGAAACAAAACAGGTTTGGTAGAAGAGTTCTCACACACGAAGCACGGCAACTCAAGACTGAGCAAATTCGTGAACAAAGCGCAGGGCTTAAGTAATAGAGAGCACAGGTGAAACCGATAACTAAATTAACACAGGTGGAAGACATTAACTAAATGAGACACAGAGAACACAGGAAGTTATGAGGCCATCTGGTGGCCATCCCAGGAAACAGCAGGCACATTCCTGACAGTATAGATGAGCTAGGAAGGAGCATAGCAGGGTCATACATTATGAAAGCGGACAAATGCCATCATTTGAGTCCCACATCTGCCAGGAGCAAAGTTCAGAGCTGTCCACGTCGTCTGTCAGCAATGAATCATGGGTGTCTGTCAATTTTTCTCTGTTCAGGAGCTAAGCCCACACACTGTTTGGCTTTAAACAAATGTTTTATTGCTGACAACATTTCAAAATGACAGAAACGTTGTGAGCATTAAAATGCATGATACAAAGATGATGGTCTGCCTAGCACCTAACGAAAATCTGATGTGTGTATCAAGTTTGGTTCTGTGTGACACAACTTCTGGTTTTAATACAGTTTGTGTAACTGTTGCATTCCCTGCACGCTATAGCTGAAATTTTGCAGCTTTCAGAGGTTTTTGGGATCTCATGTCAGTTCAGTCAGCATTGTGTTAGGGAGCAATAAGGCCATTAGTGAGATGAGATGGTGTCAGGTTTTCATATAGTGAATTATTCTGCAGTGGTATCAGAGCACAGGTCCATATATCCTGGGAAAGTCATCTGATGAAGTACAGGTCAAAATGTCATGTCTCACCAGCTTGTGTTTCACCTTCTTAAAGCATTAATGGGAGCTGCACCAGTGAAGCGTTGTGCGGGTACTTCTCTATTATCGGTGTGTCTATCTGTTTCCTAGCACCTGGGAGTGTATATATATGTGTGTATGTATATATATAAGTCTTCAATTGCACTTTGAATATAGCAGTAAAGGTGTGGATGTAAAATGAGATTGGGCATACTGCATATGCAGCAGTAAGCACGTCTTCCTCAGACACAAGGTGATGGTGATTCCACCTGTTACGGCCCAGCCTCCAGAAACAGGTGCTGAAAATGGCTGTGAAGGGAGAGAGTGGCGTAATCAGACACAGTGTGCTGTGTGAGGCACGAAAACAAAACAAACCAACAAAGTGGCAGGAGGCAGACCTCCCAGTCCAAGGCAGTTGAGGTGAAGTTACAGACTCTTGGGATCTCCTCTGTGGCCCGCTCTGTCCTCTCAGTCTCTGTACAGCCTCTGGAGCTACAACGGCAGTTTGTTCTGTTTCGTTTTGTTTGGTTTTATTAAAAACGACAGCACAAAGGGGACAGTCCGCAATGCTTGGCTTCATAGAAACACCGGCAAACAGGTCAGAAAAAGCTCTCTGGCAAGTCCCAATAAACAAACATACCAAATGACCAGTACTCCAGTTGTGGTGTGGCCCAAATGAATCACTGTTGGAACACTGTTGAGCAAATAGGGACCAACTAAAATAGTGTAAACCTCCACCCAGTTTCCCCACCTAGACTGCATCAAAGCAATCACCAACGCCAACATCACCTGCAAAGTTACCGCCAAATTTGCTCCCCTCCACCTGTTCCTATCAGCGGTTCACCTTTAATGCTCACCTGGAGGGGAGGCTGCAAAGTCTCTAGCTGCATGATCACGCTGCAGCGTGAGCCAAATAAACACAAAATTAAAAGCGATGTAGTGATGTAGCCCTAATCCTAACATGCTGTAAACGGCGGAACATTTGGTCCAGGGAGGCAGCGTGCCTGCTAGCGTTACCCCCCCACTGTGCGGGCTTTGCTGGGTCACCCAAGTGCCCGTCCGTTGGCAGAGTGGGTAAAGGAGGTGGCATCTGTCACCCCACGCACAGGTGCCAGGGATGCCCGTCTCCAAGCAGGTGTGACTCACCTCCAGGCAAAGACGCCATCGGAACAGCCTGTCTGTCGCCGGGGGAACAGACTCCGGCCGCCTTCTGCTTGTCAGCCTGTGTGTGTGAACACCATAACGGCTCAGACTGGTGCACACAATGGCTGGAAAAAAAAGAGCTTTTTCCCACAAGCAGAAATCTGCTCATTACAGCGCTGCAAAGCTGCTTTAGACTAGTGCTGAAAAGTACAGCAAACAGACACACTACATAAGTAAGTGTGTGCGTGTGTGTGCGTGTGTGTGTGTGTGTGTGTGTGTATGTGTGTGTGTGCATGTGTGTGCATGTGTGTGTGCATACATGTGTGTGTATATGTGAATGTATATGTGAGTGTGTGCGTGTGTGTGTGTATGTGTGTGTGTGCATGTGTGTGTGCGTACATGTGTGTGTATATGTGAATGTATGTGTGAGTGTGTGTGTGTGTGTGTGCGTGTGCGTGTGCGTGTGTGTGTGTGCGTGTGCGTGTGCGTGTGCGTGTGCGTGCGTGCGTGTGCGTGCGTGCGTGTTTGTGTGCGTGTGTGTGTTTATGTGTGTGTATGCAGGATACATGCCTATAAATCAGCTGTGTGATTGTTGAAACTGGAGGATGAATCAGGTATGTCCGGGCCTCCCGGGGGAGCGTGTCTAATTAGGGTGTTACACTCTCCATATGGCGAGTTCATTAACGCTGCAGTCAGTGTGGATGGCTGTCTGCAGCTGGCAGGAGGTGTGGGGGGAGGGAGGGGGGCACTGATGTTTATATCCACTTTTCATCAGTTCATTCAGACAGAGACACAGACAGCAGCACACACGTTCCCCAAAGCTCTGCCTCTGAGGCAAACCAGCCATTTTAGTTTTTTAGGAAGATTATTTTGCAAGAGAAACATGGTAAAGTGGGCAGGAACGCCCAAACTTAGGCGGTTAGTTAGGAGACTGTTTAATTTTTTAGTACATGGTGGTACTTATGTATTCACAGCAAAAGCTGAACATACAAACATGTTCTGGCAGTGCACCTGTAAAACGCTTTATCTCCCTGTGTCTGGAACACTATGCTGTATTCCTTTGTCTTTATATTTCCACCAAAAAAAAAAAAACACTGAACACTGAATATGGACATACAGCCAAAAGATGTTTGTGTTTTTAACTCATGCTGTGATGACTGGATCAGACCTGCAGCACCATGTATGAAAACTGAACTCATCCATTGGCTATTGTTAGTGTAGGCTTTTTCTGAGAAGGGCTTGAACTATTTACCATTGAGGGCAATGCACCAATTTATGCCTGAGGGAGCGTGAGTGTGGTGGTTCAAAAGTGCTGTTGAAGTTAACTCTGAATATACAGAATCTGTGTAGAACCATGCAGAAACAAATTGATCAAAATGACCAGCATTCTATAAGGACAAAAACACAGTGCATTAGAGAAAGCAGCATATAACCATTTATTAGAGCAATGCTGTGTGTCAGATGAGGGACTCAAAATGTGTCCATTCCTCAGACATATTGCTGTAGCTTAAGCCTGTAAATTCATTCAGAGATGTGATAGTAATTTGCTTTCAAAGTAGACAGTAATTGTTGTTTGAAATGCACAACTACACACTAATGTTAATTCCTTTTCGTCCTTTTTCTTTGTCAGATGTGCGGTGACTTTATGAGGGAGATGACATCAGGAAGAGGGCAGTGACAAACGCATCCCCAGGGGAACAGACTCCCGTCTCCCACCTCTGGACTACAGATACAGCAGGACGTGGGTGGGGCTTGGGGCTTTAGCTCCGCCTCTCTTTTATCACCAAAGGGGCTGCCCACATGACCCGGCAGGGCTAACTATGGCCTCACATTGACTCATCTGAGCAGAACAGTGGTGGTACCTGTCTGAGAAGCCTGCAGAGGCTGTGGTCTACAGACGCCTGTCTGAGGTTTCTGATGGAACTGTGGGTGCTTCTGAAGGACTTTCCCATGGAAGCACATAACCCTCTTTTGGGGTCTCGGAGGTCCTGTGTGGTCTATCTCTGCATCCATCCGGCACCCTTTTAAAATGGGTTGCGGTAACAGGCAAACAGAGAGCCTCTCACCTGTGAACACCCTTCGAATATATTTGTTTCGTTTGCACTGCTATGTAGCTGGGTCTAGATTCAGTGGTTCTTAGAACTAGTGGTAGGATTATTTATTGGTTCTTTGTTAATGTGAACTGGTCAGGGAATCATCAGTGAAATTCCAGATAGTTTCTAAAGTAAGTCCTTACCCCCCTTTCCCCTGCTAGTTGCTTTGCTAACAAGAAACAAATGGCTGGAATCAGCTTTTTTGAATAAAAAAACAGTCATAAGTTACACCTTAATAGAAGTAAGTTTGTACAACCAGTTGACAAAGAAAAAAAGGAGAAAAAGAGATTTTTTTCTGAAAAGGAGAAAGGAAGAACTGATGTTTTGAACCCTGGAATGTAATTAAATGAAATGTGTTTAACTACTGAAGTGTTTTGATAAGGTACTGTGTAGCATAAACGGATGGGATAGTTAGCTGTAACCCTTGAAGAGGTGTAGATGAAATTAGAATCCAATGTCGCCATCTCGCAAAGCCATCCTAAAAGCTAACATGTGCATATTATAGCATTCATTTTACTTAGAATAAGTGCTGGGTCTCAGTGCTACAGAGAGAAGCTGTGGCATTGTGCACAGTCTGAGGGATGCGTGTGCAGGACTGCAACCCTGTGGGAGAGTGCAAGAGGAAGAGGCATTTATTGCTCACTGCCACACCAGCAATAATGCACAGGGCTTAAGTGCTTCTGCTCACCTGCAGCAGCTGTGTGAAGTAAGTGAGGAAGGATAAGAAGCCATCATCAGCTATGTCTCCAGAGCAGGGCCCAATCACTGAGCTTAATCACACGTTCTCCTCACAGGGAAGGCTGTTGATTTTAAACCACAAAGGTTTTAACTGTTTAGGTAATGGCTACATTTGCATACCGTTGCTTCTCCCCCTACCTCGATGCCTTTGTTGTAAAGCTGGCCGCCTCCACCGTTTGAGCGCAGAATCTCTGAAAAAAGAACCCGATGCTTCGTCTGGGGTCCTCTGAGAATCTTAATCAGTCTGAACTCCGGGGAGGAAGCAGGCGAAGATTCTCAGCTTTCCAGTAATAAGCAGCTGTGTGTGGAGCAGGCAGAGGAGATTTAGCAGATAAAAACACATCCACATCTGTTCTGGCCATGCAGGAGAGGGAGATAGAGGGTGATGGGGAAGCTTTTGGGAAGGAGAAAGCTGGGGGAGCTTTTTCTCCTGCATCTGTAGATGTGACCAGTGACTTGACTGAGTGGACCTACACTGTTTACAGTTTCCGCCATATCACGGCGTAGCTCCTTTGTGAGCAACTTGGGCACACAGAGCCCCATCACCTGAGGCTGACCGGAAAGCTTCAGAGCTCTGTCATAATGTCACAGTTCAACAATGTCCCATTTGCAGGGAAATTCGAGAACCTGATGGGACACTGAGACTAAATGAGCTTAAACGAGTAAAACGAAAGGTCTTTAAACTCCTCCTGGCAGGGGGGGAGCTTAGTAGCCTGGTGTTCAGACAGGAGGGCCCCTTTCAGCTCACGAGAACAACTACGGCTCAGACACAATCACCCCTCATTATCAGCGATAAAGCCGAAACCTGGAAACCGAAGTTCTTTTTAATGCAAGGAAGATGTGCGCGGCGAATGAGAACGGTCCAATTATGCGTTCTGAACAGAAAGATCCTGTTCTGGTTTACAGTTTGGAGAAACGATGTTCCCCGCACTGAGATAATTGGCCTGCAAGCATACTTTCGAAGAGCTGACATATCGCACTCTCTTCCACAGACACCAGCTATGGAGCCAGAAACCAGTAGGCCAGGAATTTTAATCAGCAGCAACAAGGGGAAATTAATTGGTTCTAAGAGCATATGGAGGTGGCAGGGATGAGACATGGTGTGGTTTAGAACATGTGGTTTGTGAGTGTACTTAATATATGTAGCTGGCCACAGCAGTTTTCGCCACCATCTCACCTGACCAATCAGGGAGAGAGTGGGAGGAGTTACAGCCTCCTGTTCTGAGGGTGGGGATTCTGGCAGGTGTAATTGACCTGCTCCAAGTGGATGGACCTGCTCCAAAGTGCTCATCTTGAGTACAGGCTGAGCTCTACAGCCTGGGTTCAAAACCAACACTGTCACCTGTCACTTGTGACCGGGAGCCCTCAGCGAAACAAACTGGCACATTTCCGCTGGGGATAGGGCAAGTTAACCCGGGTTTCCTCATTTCATCAATTTTGGGCACCCTGCAGCTGGTCAGGTGCCTGCAAGCTGCTGATGACATCAGTGGAGTAACACCCATCCACCAATAAGGGCCCATGGAGTAACACCCATCCACCAATAAGGGCCCACTTCACTGTGGTGCACTGTGGCTGTGGGAGGACTGCCTTCACCTTGTTTCAGCCTGAGGAGTCTAATTCCAAAAACAAGAAAGCGTACCTGACACTCCAGTTGTTTAGGTTTTTACCTGGTTGTGGGACGGGCTGTGGATCAGCACTGGCTGCTTGCCCCATGCAGAGCCCTCAGTCACGCCACACCCTTCCTGAGTTCCCGTCCTGTGTCACAGCAAGGAGGTTCCATTATAAACCACCACTGTGAGAGTGTCTGATATATTCACAAAATACACAGGCTAAAACAAACATTTTCACCATATCCAAGGAGGTCCTGAGACACGGAACGGTGGGCGAAAGAACAGTAGCACACACACTCATCCCCTTTGAAGACGGTCCTGTGTTTTAGAATTTTTTTTCCTTTTATTACTGTTAGGAGAGATTTTTGGCTCTTTGAGGCAGAGGGAATATTCTGATCCTGGCCTGACAGTAAGGATAGGAACACATACTGTTTAACTGATGAGGATGCCATGGTAACAGTTGCCTTACAGTGAATGGAAACCCGACCCCATAGCTTTGCAGCGGCCGGTACTTCACCCCAGGTGTGGTTCAGACACACATCTTGGGGCTATCTATGTTTTGCTACTAGATAGAATGTACAGTTTGAGTTGAATTGTATTTGCACTTGTTAACTTTGTATTGTTACTACAGGCAGAAATAAAGGTTCTATCTTTTCCAGTGTGTTTAAATGCCTTTGAGCAATTTCCTTACTTGCCTCATTGATTTCAATTATCATTTACAACATTCTGATTGCTTTCCACAAAGATCCACACTGTGTCTACATCTGGAAGGAAGAGCATTTCATATGAAAAATTAAAAGGTTTTATTATTTTAACTATATCACCCACACTCATATATTGTGGTGGTATTATTAACTACATGGTTGATATAATAATAATAATGAGATATTACTTCTTTATGCATAATTATGTTCCACCAGATGTAGCCTATTATCTGTGAATGGTACATATCAGTTTGAAAAGATTCTGTATCCCTCATAACACATTTACAGGTATGTCATGCGAACAATAAATCACCATGGTAACTGAATATGAGAATGCAAACCATGAGATAAGGGAGAATTTACCTCACTGTACTGGAGACAGGTACGTTTCTCCTCATGTTCTGAGATCCGCTGCAGCGTGGGGCTTGGACTTTATGCTGCTGTTATTTTTAAAAAATTATTTGGAATACCCATTGATGTTTCCACATTTTCTCCCAATTTGAAATGCCCAAATGTGTCATAGACAACCCCCCCCCCCCCCCCCCCCCATTGCTGCAACCTCTGCCAATCCAGGAGCGTGTAGACAAACAAGACAAACACACACTCTCCTCCGAAATCACCCATGCTTCTTTACACAGTGCAGACCCCAGCCCAGAGGAAGACGCTTCAAATGCAGCTTTACAAAGAACTTTGGATAGACTGTGCACGTTGTGGACATCCCCAGTGACAGAGAGGTGCTCTATACAGCGGGCTGTACACATCATACACCAGCTTGTCTTTTGATAGTGATTCACTGGGTTTTATGGCTGTTTTGTAGGTTCACAGAGGGGACCAAAACACCCAGCACTGCATCTTTCTTGGCCAATGGCCTGCTGTGGCCCGATCACATGACTGCAATCAAGTCTCTGTGATGGCAGTGAGATGTAGTGCTTAGGGAACTGAGGTTTGATTTCAAAGAGAGGCAATGTCATGATGTACCCTTGGCAAAATTCATTCAACTTTTTTCAGGCAATATAGTCAACTGTAAAAATGTATAGTAGATCAAATATAAGTTACACGGGTCACTGTAGATACAAATGTCTGCCAATGAAATGAATGGTGTATTAAAATGAAATAGTTTCTCTCTCATCGTTTCCTTTACATGCATTTCTGTGGCAGAGCCATGACCTTTCGTTCCAGGCCTATGGCAGAAGCTCTGAGTGGGTGAGAATTGATTGCTATGAGCAAGGCTCGGCATCATCTTTTTAACAGGAACAATGGGTAGGGAATTCAACATGTAACTATGGGTCCCAGATAGGACATAATTGCTGCACTCTACAGAAATGTAATTAAGCTAAATTGCTAACCTGAAAGTAAAATTTACCTCTGTTTATATGGCTTATACATGACAGTATCTGTAAGATAGAAAAGAATTTCTGATAAAATGATGAAGGCCTAATGATGCATTTTCCACCCAAAATTTCTTGTTTCAATCTAAGTGGAAGAATAAGCTTCAGAACTGTTAGTCATCTAAGACTGACATTCAATTATAGTCATCTGAGCCAGGTGAGAATCACAAGGAGGCAGTTACACACAGGTGCAACGCACGCTTACAATGAACATAGTGAGCTCTGCTCTCCCTGTCCAATTCCCAATACCTGTTGATATTTTCCACTAACCCTCAAATGAATTCCAATGCTTCAGTTAATCACTGGCCCCTCTGTAATAAGGCTTGCGCAGAAAGCTGAGAAATGTAGATTATGTAGACTATGTAACCTAATGTACATGTAAATAACTGTAATGTAAATGTAAATAATTGTGTAAACTAGTTGCCACCATTTATATTTGTGCAAAAATACAGCTTTCTCTGGCTCCAATGACTTCAGGGGATGAAAACAAAATATCCGCAATATCTTTCTTCTGTTACCCCTTCACCATTTCCCACACCCACTTAGACTCCATGCAGGGAGCTATTCTTCAGTGTTAGGAATTATACATAGGTCTTCATTAATGTAATAAAACCCATTTGGCACCCCGTGTCTTCATTTATTTTGGCCATTAAAGTTTCTCTGAATTACATAATGGCTGAATAAGAGCAATGCTTGAGGCGGGAGGGCCGTGCTGAAAGTACGACAAAAACACTCCCGTTTGAGAGAAAAAACACTTCAGGCAGCATCACAGATCTCAGCAGGTCCCAACTCCCATTGGAAAAGTCATTATTTATTATTGAACCATTATTCAGAAATATCAGAGTGCCTCCGCTGACAAGAAGTATGCACATGAAAAGACGTACAAAGGAACTGAAATGGAAGTGCAGAAAATTATTCTTTCAGAATGTGCCTGGTGTATCCTCCCTTATTGCCCTTCCTCAATGCTTTTTCTGAAACAAAGTACTGCGATCAACAAATATGCCTTACAACATATAACATGACAGCATACAACCCACTGATGTCAAACACCATGGTGTACGTACTTAACTTCCCCTGGTTTTATAGGTCGTCTAGTTTCAGACGAGCACACTTGTGTGGTGATGCTTGAATGGTGCTGTGCATGCACTTGCTGGTCTGGAGGTGCTCTTAACCCGGTCTGTCACTGTTGCCCATAAATTGGATAAATACATTTCTGTTCTCTTTGTGCTGGAGGTCACCCTGGATAAAAGTGTCTGCTAAATGCATTTGATGTGATGTAATGTCACGTCAGTGTGACAGTCTGAGAGCAGGAATTCTGTAGCTGAGTGTTCTGTGTGCCTTATTCCTTCATGGGAGCTGATTGCAGCTTCACAGAGTGTTATTAGTTCCTATTGTGCTGTCCCACTGTACACCACACACACACACACATACAGTACATATAATTTCTGCTCCAGATATGCCTGTATGGCCACTGTGTTAACCAGTCAAATAATCATGCAGAGATGCACATCTCAAAAATACTAACAGGAGTAAGTGGAAGGGATAAAAAGCATCTGCTGCCCACCCCCTCCGCAGCACTGAGAGGTGGCTTTGGGTTTCCCTGCAGGCAGGAGGGGCATTCAGATGAAGACAGCCAGCTCTTATTTAAAAGTCTATTAAGATCATCTTCTCGTCATCTCAGTTGCAGACTTGGAAAATGCTGATCTTTGCTCTGGAACTGACCCCAGAAGGGGGAAAATCGCTGGAAATTTGCTTGATGGGGTCGTTGCTTTGCTACTGGCAAATATCTTCCTGCCAATTACCCAGGCTGTGCTGTTCAAGGGTAATATCACTGCATTGGCATTTTATGGGAGCCAGAACAATAAGGGAGGGGGGGGGGGGTGCAATAGGTCACGTTTGAGCTGCATCCTGCATTTTACTCATGAGGGGAGCGGGGATTGATTCAGAACAAAATGTTCTTTTCTCTGGGCGCTGTCACAGATCACACCCAAAGTAAATCTGCTGAGGCAAAGAGGGGAAAGTAGCATTTTCACACCAGCTCAGGGGGAGGGAAAGGGGAATCAGAGTGTGCAAAGGCCCTGAGGGAGCTCAGCTGAATGCGTTTCAGGCTCTGTGTCAGTGTCAGGACCCGCCATATTGCAATGCAGCTGGACACAGAGTCTCTCTCAGTGCCTGCTGGATGCCTACCAGGGGTCTGCGGTGCTTTCCCAGAGGGCCATGTGCAGCTGACCACAGTGCGTTTTGACTTGGGCCAAATCTGTGATCCAACCCGGTGGTCAGGTATGTGCTGTTAGATACTTTCCAACAAGGTCTCTAACAGCAACTGCACACCAACCAACTTTCAGCAAAAGTATAACGTTTGCAATCAAAATCTCCAGAGGTTCCATTCCTCCACAATAACCTGCTCAGGGAACGGTTGCCTCGAGTTCTGTAAATACCAATAATTCTGGTCGGTTTGGGAACAAGCTGCCAATGTGGGCAGAGGTGTGAAAATTGTATCCACAGATACCAAGACGGCTGGAAATATGCAAGCGATCTGTCTTCAGAAAACCTTTAAACTTCTAAAGGGGAAGGAGGGGCGCAGTGTTTTTGGAGGATGGTTCCCAAGGCATGTAGAGCAGTTGGACAGAGTGCCAGAGAACAGACCAGAGTCCAAGAGACAGCGAGGAAAAGCAGACTCCCAGATCCCTGCAGCCCCCGTTTAGCTGCATTGCTGAGCATCTCGCCGCTCGAGCCGGAGCATATGCACCGACGGCCACCTGTGTGCACCGGCCAGCATCTGCAGCCAATTTATGATCTGCATGGACATTTGGTTTATGCCTCATAAGTTCCGTACTGGCAAATATGTCAACTCAGGAGCTCCCACCTGTGGTCAAGGGATGCAACTGCATCTCTGGTGGCAAACACTAAGATAGTCAAAAGTACTGTACATACAGTGCCTACTTCAGATGGAAATGCCAGAATGCATTACTTTCAAGGTGTTTCCAAGTTTCCAAGACTGGCCCAGAATTAGAAACACTACACTTTCACTCTTGTGAATCTGTAGCAATTGATAACTAGGCTGCAGCGATTCTGGCAAGCAGTGGCGAGCTTTCAGGTGCCCTGATGAAAGCCATTCCCCTCACATGCCACAGTACAGTCATTTCTCAATGCAAGTGCTGCTGATACGATTCGTCACTGCAGCTCCATCCTGACAAGCAGCATTAGTGTTTTAACTGTTGTGTTTGTTTCAAAAAGCAATTATGAAGGCTGAAGACAAAAGTTCTCTAAACAGCTAAACCTGCATGAACCTTGACTTACTGACATTCAGCAAGCTAGACAAAACAGACTGGTTCACAGTGATTGGCTCATCCGGTCTGCTCTCACTCAGCCTCTCCCCATCTCCTCATATCTGCAAACAGCTGTCTGCGATGAGCAACACTGGTCAAACTCCTTTTAATGTCTGCAGGTTCACAGGTCAAACACAGCAGGCCTGTTAATACTTCAGTAAGGTCACACATAAGAGCATTTTGTCCATGACCTTATAGTAATCAGAACGACGGCAGATAATACGCAGGTAATCCTGCATATCCCACGCCTGTGGGCCCAGAGCAGTTTCCAGTACTCAGCCAAACAAATCATTAGCCAGTACCAGCACAACAAGCGAAAGCAAACGCCCAGGGAGCCAGGTGTGACAGCGACAATGTTCCACACATTCCCCCTGTGGAAGGCAAGGAAAGGAACCTAAAATACTGCATTTGTGAAAGATCTGTGTTAGGATTATCTGCAGGGCACCAAACTGACTGCAATTGCTCGATTTGATAAGGCAAAACACCATACTGGGAGGCAATATCGAACGCACAAAACAAATGAAAAGGACTTTGCTACTCTGTTCACGTTCTTATCTGAAATACACCACTCACACCAGGAGTACAGCAGACAGACTGATTAGTTAGGGCCTACAAAAAGACCGTAGGGAAGCCCACAACACAATCAGGGCATAGACCATCACGTCAAATTCACCTTTCCCTCCAAAGTAAAAAAGTTCATAATTTTGCACTTCCTTTCCAGTTTTAATTAAATAAATCTGTTAATTTCAGAAGATTATGCTGTTCATTATCTCAATGAACGCTATATGCTCCTGGACTTGTAGCAGCAGGGCTCTGATAATTCTATCAGAAAGATTGTTTGGTAATTAAAGGAAAGCTATAAACAAATTCAATTAGAGAGCTGGTCTAAGGTTAAATGAATTCTAGTTGACACATTAACTTATTCTCTAGACTATTTACTTCTAAAAGGAAGGTTATTCCAGAAGGCAAGTCTTGTCCCTCCCCTCCCCCGGAGATCAGAAGAGCACAGAAATAGGGAGTGCTTGTACCCTTGTCATCATTACAAATAAAACAGCGATTTACTATTGATATAAAGCACCGCCTCCCCTCCTGAGAAAAGAGGCTGGCTCTTAGCCCTTATTACAGCCCAAACAAACACAAGCGCTCCACTCAAGCCCTCACATACACACCTGTGTTTAATATGCTTCCAATCAGGCCGGTGAGGCTCGTTAGCCAATGGCTGGCCGCTCAGATGTGCATTCTGCACATGTTCAGTGGCAATTACAATTACCCAGTCAGATGCACATGATGGATCAAAGCAATTTTGGTAGGAAGCAAAAGGAAAACAACTCAGGATCTTTTAGACATTGAAACAAACATACTGTCATTTACCGTTAAAAACAGCGCTGATTACGTTTAAACAAATCAGTACAGTGTTTGTAGGGAGAGGTGAGGGCTGCTCTTTCACATACATGGACACACACACGCACACACGCATGCACGCACACGGACACACACACTCTGTATGAAAGCACATTGAAAGCAGGCAACAACTATCAGTGCTCACCTTGAAGCCCTTAACTCCTGCCCATTCAGGAGATTCAGAGCCATGTCATTTCATTTTTTTAATTGAGACAGAGAGAATGGATAAAATATTTAAAAGGTAGGGATTTGGGGGAAATCTCAGCTCTCTGAAGTAGGCATCTGATTGACTCATATGCCTGTTTGATCAATGGCTTCTGATTTAAAAGAAACAAAAAAAAAGAAAAAAAAACTTCATAACATTTTCACACCCATCTTCTACCAATATTGATTACATTTCTTTCATGGAAGGACCTGCCTTCATTAATATACAGAGAGCTTCTGGCTTTCTTTTCAAGTGCCTCTTTAAACATGTTTACCCGGTAACTTTTTCAGTCTGAAATGCCCAAACTCAGACCAGGGTGAGCATTGCCTGGGGCTTTGCAGCTCAGAGCACTGCAGACGGTTACCCACCAAGGCCGAAGCTCCACCCTCTGGTTAGCATCAAAGCTCTGTTAAGACATTTGAAGTTACCAGACCTTGTAATGTAGGTTTAGCTCATGAATGTTAACTAATGCTAACATTCTAGCACATTCTAGCTGCTGGCTAA
This sequence comes from Megalops cyprinoides, assembly GCF_013368585.1. Classification (NCBI taxonomy): domain Eukaryota; kingdom Metazoa; phylum Chordata; class Actinopteri; order Elopiformes; family Megalopidae; genus Megalops; species Megalops cyprinoides. The sequence continues at coordinate 23,767,541 of NC_050605.1, forward strand.
TAAATGGACTAGCTGAAGAGGCTAGCTGAGCATGACTGAGGCCACCCTGCCTCTTTCAGCTGCTCGGAATTGGGGTTATTTCGAAGAATGAGGCTGTAACTTTTTTTTCATCTGTGTGCTCATAAAGTTAGCTGGAAAAATTTATAAAATATACAGCAACAATGTGTTTGGACTGAAAGCACACCCCAGCATGGTTGACACGCGGCTGTGTGAAACTGACTGTGTGATGGTTTGGTAATGCAGTGATGGCTGAGATTACAGAGCAAGGGATTAGATCCCTTTCCTTTCGAGGGGAAATCTCTCAGCGTCTCCCCCTGGAAGAACACCAGATCCTCAGGATGTCTGTCCCACAGAGAGGCCTGTTTGCACCACCACAGTGCTCACCAATGACCATTCTGCACGGCTCAGGAGCTTAAAATGTCTGATTTAAAACGTCTGATCCAGTGTTGTTGAAGCCCTGCTCAGTGTCTGAGTGTCTGGCCCCAGAGGACTGTGTGCGTGGTTGTGGGAGCGGCAGTGACACTGGTTCCAGAAACATGATGCAGACTCATGAACCTGGCAAACAGACTGCCCCCAGCAGCTGCTTCCTCACTCACTGAGGCTGTGTGTGAGAGTGCGTGAATGTGTACATGTGTGTGTGTGTATGTGTGTGTACATATGTTTGTGAGTGCATGTGTGTGTGTGTGTGTGTGTGTGTGCATGTTTGTATGTGCACACGATTACTCTGGGTTTGCCTCGGGTTGGCACAAGCCTGTCAGAATCACCTTTCAGATGAATAGCAGCCTGTCTTCAGTGAAGCATTGCAGGGATCCCTTGCAGAGAAAACGGATCACTCTCAGCACACACACTGCTTTCAGCGTCTGCATTACAGAACACAATGGAATCCAGACACAGAGACAGACACGCAGATAGATGGACACACTGACTAATATTAACTCTTAGAAAGGGTGATTCTGTGCATGGTAGTTGCATGCAGTATGAATTACGAGGAGAGGAAAAGACTAGTATTGAGAATACGATGAGCTTATTAGGGAAGCAGTGTGGTATAGTGGTGAGAAACTATAAGAAAAGGTTTGCGGGTTCGATTCCACAGTGTTGCTGTACCTTTGGGTAATGAACTTACCCTGCATTGTCTTTATAAATACCCAGCTGTATGGATGAATAACACGCAAATATTGTGAGCTACGTAAGTCACCTGGGGTGCAAGCATCCTCTCAGAAACTGTACTGTCAGGATAATATTCTCCTCTTTCATCATACCGGCTTAAATGGACACTGTCGACTTGTAAAGGTTTGTTTTTTCTGAAAGTTATGCATCCCCGCTTCTGAATTTATGGTAATAACCATAAAACAACAGAGGCCATTACACAACAGCAAAAACAGACAGCACTTTCAGACATGTGCTGTAGAGGACAATACAATGACCTTCCAGTGAACCTTTCATTCAAATGCCACTATGGCCACAATAAAAATATTAGAGCAGTAAATGTCTGAGCACTTGAAAATGCAGAGGTCGTTGCACTGCGGGGGAGTGGAGGCAGTGCATTCATTTGGGCCTCACTGCTGGAGGCTAAACCACAGCGGTTCAGGGCCCAGATAAAGAGAGACACTTGTATTTCAGTGGCAGGTGGCTGTCCTTCAGAATGGTACATTTGGAGGAAGCCCTGTTGATTCGTCGCCTGTGAGAAAGGACCATTGTTCCTGGTTCCGCTAAAAGCAATTTCTTCCCCTCAGTCCACCTCAGACAGCGCGCCTATTGCCTGTGTTCTCTCTCCAAACCAGGAGCCCAGAAAAATCTTCCGTCACTACGGGAGGCAGAAGATTTTGGGCAAAGAAGTAACCATGGTAACAGGGGGAATGCACACTATAAACTGAGAAACAGTTAGTTGAAAATAATTGCCACTTTATAAGGTGCACTCCAAACCACTGCTCACAAAGGGTGGAACACAGGCCTCACACATTTATTAAGGACAGAAAGCCACATTTACTAACAAACAACTGCCTTTCCAGAGTATCAGCTGGCTGTCAAATTACCTCCAATAATGTTGAAAAATAAATAATAACATAATCAATGCTGACAGCATGGTTTCTGTTTTAACATGTCTGTTCGCAACCGTGTTGCAGTAACGCCATGGTCAGAGACCGACGGCCTTCGTCCCACAGGCGCTCCGCAGAGAGCCATGGAGACTCCTGTCTAGAAGCATAGCAAGGCTTTCCTTGCTGCTACCGATGGATCGCAGAACTCGGCTTGAATAACAGGCAGCAAGTAATATAGCAAAGGGAAATTTACTACGCATGATATGGTCTGGAACATATTATACGGTATATAAAAACATCACAAAATCCCATTCATAAATTAAAGGGGCGGTGCATCAACACATAAATCAAACTCTGGAATAAAATGTAAAGCATTCAGTTGGGCTGGGTGATATAACGTGTGACATAAACTGCAGAGGATTCTCCAGCCATTCAGAGTGCACTGCAGCTCGAACCTTGCACCGTAAGGCAAAGGAAACATTCTAATGGTGACTGAGTTTGTGGGCAGGGAAAAAAGGGGGAGGGGCTTAATACAAACATTGCCTTTGACATTCCGCGGCCCGCTCTGAGTTCCACCAATCAGGGAGGGGGCTGAGCATCCTGCATGCTGCTGTAAGGGACCCTTGTAAAAAAAAAGGGGGGGGGGGTATGGGGTAAGGGGTGGACTCTGTGGCTCTGTGTGGCTGTCTCCAGTGTTTCGGGTCCAGTGTGGACTCCCTGTAGTGTAAGCCTGGCATGACCCACACCGCCAGGTTCTGCTCGGGAATCATCACTCCGGGTTCTTGTAGTTGCTGAAGAGGTTGTAGAGCACCCGCAGGGTAGCTTTCAGGTTCAGGTTGACAACATCTGAAAAAAATTCAAATGCAGATGACTGAAAACGCTGGAGCACTGCAATCTGAGGGAACTGCCTCTCAGGAAAGAGTGACATTTCATATTTTCAAAATGCAATATAATGTGGTTAGACATAACTGCGTAATATTAAATATATGAGGAGCATGTGCTTCATATGTATATATACATACACACATATATATATATATATATATATATATATATATATATATATATATATCCATATGTGTCTATCTATTATTCATATTCATATTATTCATATTGCATACATATATTTCAGAATGCATTTTCTATACCAAACTTTATTCATACATGAGATTCATGATACATTGTACTCTGTATATCATGTTTTACATTTTGACAGTTTACTCCCAACTTAAAGTTGAGATTATTGTTATGTATACTCTTTCAATACTATAGTTGGTACATGGTCTTAAAGAGCCGTTGGTGCTTGGTGCTGGCAAACAGTTCTGTATCACTGATGGTTTATCTCATGAATGTGTTTATACTTCTGCACCTACAAGGCAGTGGATTACTTTTTCAGAATGTAAAAATGAACTGAACACTGTGAGACTGTGAGCAAGTAATTTCAGCATTTTGCTATGTGAATACAGACAAAGTGGAGGCTAATTTTGATGTGCAGTGTTAGAATGACAAGGTCTACACCTACTGGACAAATAAGGTATTACAGCTGCAAGCAAATGGCAGTTTTTCCTTAGAACAAAGTGCATGAATGTTTATACTTTGTAAACCCAAAGGTACATTCTAGCCAATCCTGGCTTGACTGACATCGCAGACCTACTCAGGTACCTTCAGGTCGTGCTTTTGGCTTCTTCAGTCCTCTGTCCTGCATCAGCTCGAAGGCGAAGGACACGTTATGAACCTGTGAGGGGAAAGCGGGAGAACTCTCTGAGAAGCTCACATGACACCCACAGCCACGGCTCACACTTCTTCTCACACAGCTCCTTCTGAACACACTAAAGTCAGAGCGTGTTGCTGCATCTCACAGCCGTACGCTGTGCACGGAGGACTGTCATGACTCAGGACCCTGTCAGCGTACGAGACAGCAGAATGCTTCAGAGTGAGCGGCAGTCAGTCTGTCTCTCCCTGGAGTCGGACATCAGAGAGCCCTCCCGCCCGAGGCCTCCCACCTTCTGCTCGAAGGTCTCCGGGGTGAGGAAGAAGTGATACAGCGGCACGAAGTAGTCTTCCAACAGACCCATCAGCAGCACCAGGTACACCCCATCTGCAAACTGGCACAGCAAGACACGGCAGAGGGGCATCTCAGGGTTTATTCCGACCATAACAAAGTCAAATACTTATGCAGTATGTATGAGTACATTTCTACTTTCCTCACTCTGAATCTTCCCACCAGTGCTCAGAGAAAACTCCTGTTTAATACATACGGAATGAGAGCAGAGGAAGCCGGAGGAACATTACCCTCCAGCAAGCACACAGAAAGCTCAAGCGTCTATTTCCCAATGGTTAACATAGCTGGATGTGAGCAGAGCTCTAGGAAGCACAAAGATTCAGCTCAGATTCTGTTAAACTGTTCTTGGCTTTCATGGCAGTGTTTCATCAGAATCTCTTCCAGGAGTGCCCGCTGGCTGATAGTCTAGTTTTACCCATGAGCACCTGAGCCCTGCAATGCCATACCTGAGACTCCAGCTCCGTCACCTCCAGGTTCAGCTTGTTCAGGTGTTTGTTCACAAAGGTGATGAGAGACTGTCAACAACAGGGACAAAAGGCACTTATCATGACTGACAGCTGCAGCTCTTCTACAGAATGACCCCAGCAGCTTCCACCAATGGCTTATTGATAGACCAGAGAAAGCACACAGGGTCTCAGACAGATGTGGTTCATATTTTACCTTCTTGACCACGTTGAGTTTGTCAGGAGCATGATCAAGCAGTGTATCAAATGCATCTCTTTCTGAAACAGAAAAAAAGATCCAATCATCACTGATTATAGCCTGCATTCAATTCAGCCTCGCACAATATTTTAAACCAAATTTAATATTCAATAAAGGCCAACAAAATTTACCCACCAAATCTTCCCATCATAATCCTAGAAAATAAATACAAGAAGGCCATAGGTACAGTGTTCAGAATGTACGACACAAGTAAAAATTTGTTTTAATGTTATGTTATACTTCTGCTGCAGGTAAATTTACATGATACATTTCTGTGTAAATTTAGATTAACGTTAGATCCTCAGTACACACTTAAATTTCTGAATGTGAGTTCCTTTCTCAGACACTAGATGGCGCTGTCAGTCACTCTTGTGGAAAGTGCATGTGAGTAGGATCAGCACTCACTCTGTGGTGGTGGTCAGCTCCTTGGTCACCTGGGAAGTCTGCAGGACACCATCTCTTTTCTGTTTTACACAGAGGAAAAATATTAAATGTCAAATATTATAATATTTGCAACAGCCCAAATACTAATCGAAGGGACACAATTAAAAGAAATTAAAAATTAAAATCACAATTTGATGATGAAGAACACTTATGTACAAAGGTGATCTGAACTGTTTGATTAACGCCAATAATCAGCATCAAATCTTCAATATTTCTTTATTGTAATACTGCCCTGCAAAAATGAAAGGGAGGAAAGTGCCAATCATATAAATAGTGTTCTCAGCGCACGCAAAGTGTCCTTAATTTGCGTGAAACTGGGTGGAACTGGGCAACAACGAAAAAAATTAAAAGACATTCAGACAGCAGGACATCCTACTGCACTCAGCACACTACTCACAGCCCTGCTCACACTGTCAGCTCAGCCTCTACCAGCCCGCTGTCCCTATTTATCACCCGTACTGTAGCATTTACCCTCCCCGCGGCTGAACGAGGGTGTGGCTTCAGCTCCCTCACCTTCATCACCACCACCTGCACACACACACGCTCTGGCAGGCGGGTGGCAGCCTGGAAGTGCGTTGCCAGGGACACCAGCAGGCAAACGATGGCCAGCAGGTTCTTGGAGTGGATGGCTGTGCAAGCGCGGAGAGAGAGGTCAGAGAGGGCAGCAGAGCGGTGCGGGGGCCGCCAGCGTGACTCCCGGAGGGGACACTGCTGCCGCTGTACCCTCGGCAAATAATTACCCGTATAAATAAAGAGCATCTGTTAAACAAATGTAATGTCATGATGGGAACCCCGGATTCTGACAGGGTGCGCTTGCACTCGCAGACTGTGAAGAGATTAAATTACTAAGGCCTCACCCTGACATGGCAGCAGTGGCATGATCACAGATAAAATGAGACGTGTCACTGAATTATCAAACAGCACCACACACCGCAGTCCCTGATCCTCACACAGCTCAGAGCAGTATTAGGAAAATGTGTATTGTTTATTTGGCACATGAGAAAACACCCTGAAAACAGCAGGAAAACGAGCTGAATCAGTGTGAAGTGGAGCACAGCCATGTGGCAGTAAGCAGCGGGTCTGTGGGCTCGGCTGGACCACGCTAAGGAGGGGAGCAGTGGGGATCGTACGTCTGTGACTCTGCCCCGAGCGTGGCTGACATGTCTGTGACTCTGCCCCGAGTGTGGCTGACATGTCTGTGACTCTGCCCCGAGTGTGGCTGACATGTCTGTGACTCTGCCCCGAGCGTGGCTGACATGTCTGTGACTCTGCCCCGAGTGTGGCTGACATGTCTGTGACTCTGCCCCGAGCGTGGCTGACATGTCTGTGACTCTGCCCCGAGTGTGGCTGACATGTCTGTGACTCCCTGTCCTGAGTGTGTTTGGTGTGTCTGTGACTCCCTGTCCTGAGTGTGTTTGGTGTGTCTGTGACTCTGTCCTGGGTGTGTTTGGTGTGCCTGTGACTCTGTCCTGGGTGTGTTTGGCGTGTCTGTGACTCTGTCCTGAGTATGTTTGGTGTGTCTGTGACTCCCTGTCCTGGGGGGGGACTCCACAGGGACTCACAGTCCACGCTCCACTCGATGGCCCAGCCCTGCGGCCTCAGCAGCTCATTCAGAGCCTCCAGCACCATCTGCAGCTTCTGCTTCTGCCCGATCTCCGACTGAGTCACCTCCGCAACATGTAGCTTCTGCCCTGAGAGCTTCTCTGTGAGAGGACACACACACCCACACACACACGCACACATATGCGCACACACACCCACACCCACACGCGCCCACACACACACACACATACACACACACACACACACACATACACACACACACACACACACACACACACACACACATACACACACACACACACACATACACACACACACACACACACACACACACATCCTGTTTAATGTAACATAATGTAATTAACAAAATAGCTAAGGTGAGCTCTGCAGACAGTCAGTACACATACATGGAAATGAACCCTATGATCGACTTGTTGTTTTTTGTATCCACCAGTCTGTCTCAACCAGCCAGACTTCCAACTGCAATGGAACCTTTGCTTTATACTGCAAATATTCACTGATATGGACTGATAATGGATATCTGTATGGGTAAATACTAACTGGGTATAATGCTAATCATTTGTCATGGTACTGTATGGTATCTGAGTTTCAGAAATTATGGGATGGTTTAACGTAACCTTTCCATCTGCCGCAATTTCCTTCAGGCAAAACCATGACGAACTCTCCCTCAAACAGGCAGCAACAGCAGATTTATTCTTACCAAATAACTTCTGCAGCACCTGCCCGTCGTAGAGATCTTCCTCCAGGTCTTTCACAATGATCCTCTCCTCCTGCAGCTCACTGTTGATCCAGTCAATTAACGCCTGAACACAGAGGCAGGGTCAGGTCACCCCGCTGGGTCTGCCACTCGCACGAGCGAGGGAAGCACATTCACTCACCCGCTGCAGCTCTCTGAACCCGGGGTTCTCCCGGGACACAGGGTCCAGCATGGTCCTCTCAGCATTCTCCTCTGTAGAGAGACTCATGGTGTCAGAGGACAGAGAGACACACACTCACAGAGACAGAGAGAAACACTGCTGCAGGCAGACTGATGGACTCACACATACAGAGGCAGAGATAGAATCAGGCATCAGGCAGTGATGCCACCTAACTCCACCCCCCAGCCACCCCCCACACACACACACACACACACATACTCCCTAGCCTAACACACACATAGGCCCATACTTTGTACAGAGTTATTTCAGTCCCATTGAACACTCCCAGCACAGACAGTGATTCAGAGGTGACCGGAAGAGACCAAGGCGTGGTCCCTAACCCCCCCGCCCCGCTTTCACTTCTCCATACATCGGCAGTAGCCAGGAGTCATCAAAAACAACAGCATTTTCAGTGAGTAAAGACGGAAGAAATGCAATCACAAGTTCAGCATCTGCGGCACTGGGTGACCGAGAGACTGGTGGGACACTTCACTGAAGACATTGCCTGCAGCTTGTCACCACGGCGCCATCTGCTGGAAAAAGAGAGAACTGCATAGGAAGGCAGGGGAGGGGGGGTGTTACCGAGCAACGTGTCCCCAGGCAGAAGGTCTGTGCTGGGGGGCTGAGGGGTGGCGTTGATGGCATTCTTCCCCTCCTCCTGGAGCTCAGTCACTGCATAGGGAGAGCGGGAGGCAGGTTAGGAGACTCACCTGGGGGTTTCCATGGCGTTTTCACTGTAGAATCTTCAGAGGCAGAATGTGAGGAAAACTTTACCTGAGACAAACAGGCTACTACACTCAGCTTATCCTTTAAGCAGCCTCGGATCATGACTGGCTCTTTCTGCCTTAAAGCTACATCCCAGTGTAGTCACCCCAAAGCCACACCATCCCAAAGCTACTCCCCATCCTGGTATTTGTATTAAGTTTGGATTGAGTATTTAGTTTCATGGCCTAAATCAAGAACCTATCACTCCAGTATGAAGACATCACAGCCTTGCAGTCTCAGCTCAGCAGCTGCGACCCGGGCCCCACCCACACCTCCCACGCATTCATCTGACATCGCACGGCGAGCAGAGCATGCCCCACCCCGCTGTTTATCTCCCACCAGCACATGCTTCTGCGTTCACAGCTCTGAGGGCAAACATCAAGCAGCCCAAAGCAGCAGAAACTGGGGCAGTAAACAGCATATTCTTCTACACCGTGGTCTTTGAAAAAAAAAATTCTGCGTTTCTGTCCTTTGAATTAAAGGTTTACGTGTGGATTAGGGTGATGAATTTTCCTTTCAGACCACAGCACAAAAAATCAACAAGAGTCAAGAGTCAGGTGTGCTACACTGCATTACATTAAGTTACATTGAATTACATTACATTACATTATGTAAGGCACAGAAACCATACTTCTTCCTCTCACCAACTCTGTCTCACACCTGGCTTTGAAAGGTGCAGTATAGTGCAGAACACACGGCACAGCAAAGGTTAAAAACAAACCTGAGAAAGAACATTCACTGCTATTGGCAAACAAGGACAGAGAAACTAACCACAACCTCAAACCGCAACCAAACAACCACAACAGAAACCACAAAGAATTTATGAAGCATTACTCCCACTTAATGACATTTATATTACCATAACGCAGATATGACTACAGACATAAATATTATTCGCGTTGGTAAACCCACGTCTGCCTCTCTTCAGACTGGGAGATCCGGTACAGATGTAAAAGCACTGGCTCCACTTCCTCACGCTCTCAGAGATACACCCAGTTTGCAGGGAGCAGACGAACTGACTCGGTCAACTTTAAATCAGACATGTATAAAAGCTAATGGAAAAGCATTCCCGAGACTGAGATCACAGATCCCAAAAGACTGGTACCCAGAACAGGCTCGCACCCCCCTCCCCTGGGCTACCTTGCTTCCTGGGCTTGGTGCCGCACAGCAGGGTGGCCATGTCCTTAGAGGAGGGACTCGGTCAGACCCACTGCATCCCAGCCGAGTGAGAGGAACAGGACAGAGAGCCCAAGTGGGTGTTGGGAGCCAGCCAAGGGGGGCAGCTGCAAAACCCTGGGTCTGCACCAGCCCCCACAGACTCAGTCCCAGAGAAGCTGGCAGCTCACTTCCGGGAGGTACTGCGAGTGTTATTTTCTGATACAGCTGTTTATGCAATATGCAGGACAATGGCATTCTTATACAGTACAGTGTATTATATTAGAACCGAACAGCCAAACTGATTATGCTACTGCATGTTCAAATATTCAAACACTGGATTTTGTGCTGTTTGAATGATGATATGAATGAGATTCTTTTCATCTTTAAGGTAGTGTTCAATATCAATACGCCACAGTATTTTGGTTTTATATGTTAAAAATCAAACCACAATTCAGAGTTTTGCAGCTTGCTTTTTCAGCTTGTATGTGTATACAGCTCTGAATTAATTTCACCGCACAGGCAAATGAATTAATTCTTCAGGAGGTTTATTCCTTTTAGCATAATTACTTTCATTCAGTGGTAAATCACGTCTTTCCTGAGATCAATCTCCTGCCTCTTTCTCTCTGCCTGTGGTCGCACTCGTATCGATACAAAGGCATTTCTGAGCTGAATCCATTAGCGGAGTGGGCAGAAACGATGGCTGCGACGAAACTGTGAGAATGAAAACGAGCCATAGACCTGCATGAGCCAGTGAACATCCAACCGGGACCACACAGAGATTCATCCGTTCTACAAGCTATAAAACTCCCTGAAATTGAATATCCTGGGATTCATGATGTAGTGTGGTGACAGAGAGGATATTAATACTGCAAAGCATGGCACCTCTGTAACACTTTAAATTTAGCCTGAGTTATTTAGGAAATGACTAACAGACATGTAATCCTCACAGACTCACTCTCCCAAAGTAGAGAGGTGACAGTATTTTACCCCTAGTTCTTTATGCGGCTGTTTAAGGTGGGAAACAGTGATGGTCAGTAAACATTAGGGGATAGCTGTATTATCTCTCACGTCTACAGTTTACGCGTGATGGAGTATCTCCTTATGTTTTAGGAGATATGGGTGGCTACAGCATCTACACTGCAAAAAATCCAAATCTCACCAAGCATATTTGTCTCTTTTCAAGTCAAAATATCTCTTTACACTTAATATAAGACACAGTCACCAAACAAGCAAAATTTCCTTGAGCTACAAGGACATGTTTTTAGACGGTGCCTCTTGAATATCTGTGTATTTCCACTAGTTCCATTGGCAGATTTTTTTCACTTATTACTAGCAAAAAACACCTTGTATTAATTATTTTATTTCTTATTTTTGAAGGGCTATTTTTTGCAGTGTATACACCAAACGTTTGCTTTACTCCATTGCCCATTGCCCTACCCTCACTTCACTGCGTCACCACTGTCACTCCCTTATCAGGAGCACGTATGGAGAGCATGCCTACAGACACATGCGGTCGCACAGTGACTACAGTCAACAGGAAACGCAACAAACAGCACGTGGTCGTGCGTAAGTACAGCTTCTCCTACATCAACCAGCCGCGGAGAGTAAAATGTCGTTTTCGGTTAAAGGATATGCATTCTAGTCCATTAAATACATTCAAATATGACCTGCGCTTTAAGGGAACATTAACTTTCTCACAAACGGAAAGTCAGGGATTACTCGTCACTGAAAGGCGGAGTGTGAGCGGCGCGCTGCCCTTTCAAATCCCCGCTGAGCATCTGAGACACGCGTTCCCTCCTGAAGCATGCTGTGCTGCACTAACGAATTTATGTCATTTCATCTTAATGGTTCAGCTTTTAAGGTTCAAGACATTGCACAATTATGTATTGCATTTTAGGAATATTATATGCCACTTCTATATTCTATGCACGAACATGTTAAATGGGAAACTGCACATCAGCAGAGCATTTGCAGAAAAGATGCGTGCATTCCCAACGACGGTGACAAGTCGCGCTGAAAGTTGAGTCACACAACACTACACCTAGTGAAAATCGAGTGCGATGAACTCACAGAGAAACTGGGTGGGGGAATAACCGCACCGAGAGGTAGAACATTGATGCCCATATGAGTATACGGGAATCCCATAGTAACCGAACACACCTCCCTTTCCTGCTCTTCAACGTTCGTCTATAGGCGTTATCACACACACCATCTCACACAAACACACACCATCTCAAACACAGTCGCGGAATTCATGAGAAATTAAAATAGCGTGTGAGTCAGTAAAGTGAAAGGTGAGATCACACCGCGAAAAAAGACATTTCCCCAAGGAGCAAACTATTCCAAGGCAAGATTAAAAACAAACATTAACTAGTACAACCCTTATAAAATGCATCCTAATGACCTTGCGTTTCGGAAATGAGTGACAGTTCTAACGCTGTTTATTGTATTATGAGTACTGCTTCTCTGCCTTTTGTTCTGGTTGTATTTTCATTTTTAACTTTCTGTTTCAAGCTGTGTACCGGCTCCTGCTTCAGTGACACCCCTGTCCTGTATTGGACCTCTCTGGACCGAATCCTACTTAGCTGGAACTGTCCGTGCTCTCCGTCAGTTTGCTGCGCTTTGTCATTGTAATTCTCAGGGAACCCCCCAGAATACTGACCCCAGTAAGAGCCAGCTTCAGGCACGCAAAAATGCATTCTGAGCCCCCGAATTTACATTAAATATTACTTCAACTTCAAAGATTTTGCTTTTGCTTTATATTCCGCTTTAACTTTAAGAAACAGCATACACAGAAGAGTAAGAAAAGTAGACCGTTAAATCGCAATATGTGTCCACAATAGCACCATGGACAGTAACATACTGTTATTACTTACAAATTGCACCATCATAAAATAACCGGTGATTATACTCACTGCAACATTTTGTAACAGACTGCGGTCTTGTGCAGGAAAGTTACCTTCTCTCGATTTTTTCCTTCGAACCAACGTGCCTCTCAGTTTTCCCAGAAAAGACGCGTCCTTTTTCATTTTGCCAGACTGAGGAGTGGATGCTCTGATGGGTGCAGACATATTTGCGCCGCTGTTTGTCTCCGCTGTGGGTTCAAACGCTTCAAAACGATCCTTCTCGTGCGATTCAAAAGAAACACCTGCCGCCGCCGCGCGCAGGAAAGGGATGTGGCATCCGCGGAGCGCGACAAAACACGAAGTGAGCGAAAACAATGACACGGAGGGACAGGGCCAGTTCAGCACTAGCGGGATCGGTGTCTGCTCTAGCGGGCGAAGAATGCACCCTGTTCCCCACAGCGCGCGCCATTGGCTGGATGTGCGCGTGGGACGCGCGTCTGTCCCACAGCAGATAGGCGCGAGGTGATAGAACACGTGCGGTGCATTTCGCCCGCTGGGGAACTTTTGCAAGGCAAAACGGTGCAAAATAGTAACAACTGTGTATTTTAATGTTTAGTGTGTGCACTCCTAAGGGTTTTCATGAAGAGTATGACGTGTAAAATATTTTTGACCGCAGAATACAGGGTTTCAAGTTTTTTGGTTAAGTCATCTGCCTTCCACCAAGCCTAAAACACTCTGATGGTTTTCCTCAGGGAAACTACCGGTGTGCGCAGTGTGGGCAGCGCGGTCGCACTTTTACATGTACCATTCTTCATCATCCTCTAATGAGCATATTGCTCCTATTGCATGGCGTTCAGCCTGTGGCTGAATCTATGCTGGGGAAGACGTGTGCGTGTCTTGAAAACAGCCATGTGTACACCGCAGTGGTTACACCCAGTTGCTGTCCGCCCCTGACAGGAGTACTGAGCTCAACATCGCCTCTCCGAAGTATTTTGACACTGTATGAGTGTCAGTTCCTGAGAAGGTGAAACCTAAGATAATCGACTACACCATAATATCCTTGAAAATGTTCTGGACTTTTAGACTTGGCACATAGTCACTAAAAGGGCAGTGTCACATACGTTTCCCCTTCCTATAACTGTTTCTCTACAATATCAATTAATGACAATGACCATTTCTTCTACTTTATTCAGTATCAGAATTTCCAAACATTACTGTATGTATATTTAAACAGTAAAAGGTAAACCCCCACGGATTAAAAAGGTAATTGCAGTTAATGAATGACATAACAGATCTTAATATGTATTGTGAGCACCTCTTTATCAGATAGGATGATTTTGTGTCTGTCACCTACTGGACACTTTTCAGTAACATTTCAGAATGCCTTCCAATTGGATCCTACTGTACTTGTAAACAGGCAGATTCAGTTTGACCCTTTTGTAGCAGTTTGATTTCTGTGTCAGGCACATTTACACGTTGTTTCTATGACAGCCATGCAAGGATTCATGTTGTTGGTACAGTATTTTTGGCAAACCTATTTTCATTTTATCAGTTGCTGTTCCAGAGCATGCAGTTTTCAATGAAGACTTTGTTTTCCTCTATTCAATGCAGCCAGTCAGACTGTGCAGTTTAACAGTTTCCAACAAATGTAGGCACTGCAATGGTGTTTTACTACGCAGCTATCGCTGGGCTGGTTTATCAGTCAGTGCAGATAATGGCTGTTCCAGGGAATTTCAACAGACATCACTTGTGGCAAGACCTCCATAGTTTATTGAGAGTTGGTATTATTTTTGTGGTTCGCCTGTTGTGCTCTCAACTTAAACACAACTATAAAAATTCTAGTGTTGGGTTGGAAAACTCTGCAGCTGTATGTTAAGCCTCCTGATTCTGCAGAACCACAGTGACACTCGCTACTAGAGGGAAGTGTGGGTGTGAACTCACCCAAAAAAAACAAGCAAACGATATCTGCATTAGGAAAAGGACATTATACCACACTGTGCTTTCACCTCACGCTGGGGCTCGATATTATAGATGTTGCTAGAGCTTTAGCACTCTGTGTAACAGACTGAAACCCTTCTCTGGATCAAGCCCAGGCAGAGACGGGAGCCGCCCACACTCTGACATGCACAAAGGGGGTACATACACTATGCTCTCACACGCAGATGCACATATTTCCCCTTCAACATATTTATTCCACCTGTAGGAACACAAGGCACCACGTTACAGGAAATAAATACTTCTGGATTGATTTATTTATTATATAAACTTAATTATGTCCATTGCTTTTGAGTGATAGGAAGCATTGCTAGCTATGTGGGAATGAATGAGAACCACCTGAAACAGCAGTCAGCAAACACTCCTTCCTTATTTAAACGAGGCAGGCAGAGACATGTCACCGGCTGATTTGGGAAGCTGTTGATACGACCCGCCCACCACACCATAGTGTTGTATCCATGGAGATGAGTCACGCTGTGTGGCCCCCTTGCATAAGCACAAATCAACACAGAGTCACTGTCACCGCTAACAGAGAGAGTCACTGTCACCGCTAACAGGGAGAGTCACTGTCACCACTAACAGGGAGAGTCACTGTCACCGCTAACAGGGAGAGTCACTGTCACCGCTAACAGAGAGAGTCACTGTCACCGCTAACAGGGAGAGTCACTGTCACCGCTAACAGAGAGTCACTGTCACCGCTAACAGAGAGAGTCACTGTCACCACTAACAGGGAGAGTCACTGTCACCGCTAACAGGGAGAGTCACTGTCACCGCTAACAGAGAGAGTCACTGTCACCGCTAACAGGGAGAGTCACTGTCACCGCTAACAGGGAGAGTCACTGTCACCGCTAACAGAGAGAGCCTGCTTGGCTTGTTTGGCCGCTGCATTGCTGGTTGCAGTGTGGCCCTCTCTTCACTCGGGGAGAGTCTGGGCCAGTCCCCTCACTGCCCTGGCCAGGACGCCCTTAAACCCAGCAGGATATGCACATCCACAGGGGCCAGCCGGTACACCCCCAGCTCATTCAGGGCTGATTCCGGGGAGGGCCTCTGGGTGTCCGGCGTCAGAGCCTCCTCCTCTTCCTCATCCTGGTTCAGGACATCCCGCAACAAAAGGGCGGAGCCCACGGAGAGTGTCAGGACGATGCAGGCCTCCTTCACACTGACAGAGCGAATCAGAGACAGGCAGCAATGCGTCAAACATGAGTGGCATTCCGGTCAGCGAATCAACAACAGGACAGATTACGCTCACATTGAGTATGTGAGGCTAAGAGCTGTATGTGTGATCATTATGCAGGCTGCATGTATACTCCATTGCACGGTTTTACAGTTTAAAATGCGTATCACTACACTACAGGTGTGACACACCGACAGTGTGTGAATGGATTACGCGCTTTTTCTCTGTGGGAAAGACAGCGTGTTTCATCGAAACGCTGGCATCTGTCAGAGAGGTCTGCTGTATCACTGTGTGTCAGGGTGAGAACACACACAGCTCAGCTCTCCTGGCTGGCACTCACTGCTTGAAGAAGTTCTCGGGTCTCTTGCAGTAGTGTCCGAACAGCGGGAAGAGGTTTCTCGTCATGTCAAACTGCAGCTGAGCGGCTCCACCCTCGTTAAAGTGATTATACAGGATCACCTGAGGGAGACAGAACCAGATGGACATGGGTTCAGATCTCCACGGGGACAGAAGGAGAGCCTAACTCTACAGCAAGCTCAGCACTCTATTATCATAAATCAAATAACTCCAGCCCAATCTATCCTTTACCCTGACTGGCCATTATTTCACTTCTTCTCAGTTTCTGGTTTGTGTTAAAGGGAAGTGTTCAGTGTGAACAGAGCAGCCTCTGAACTACAGTGGATCTTAATAAAAACACACCACAAAGGACAGTGCTGGAAGAATGCATTCGAATATCTGCACTTAATTCTTAATGAGTCTGGTATATAATCAAACAACCAGACATCAGTGGCTTTATCTACCACTTTAATGTGAGTACCGCCATCGGGATGTGAGCTTTTGGGTGTTTTCACACTGATGGTGAAAAAAAATGCGTTCAGAACTACAGCCCCATCTCAAGGTTCATCTGATCTGTACACTTAAATACAAAATCCTCCTAACTGCGCTGTCCATCTAAAGACTGCCCCCTGCCGAGTACGTGACCTTTCCTGCAGTACTTTAGGGAAAGAGGAAATAGAGGTGTCGGGACAGACACCCCCCCCTCGAGCCGGTGCAGGGACAGTGTGACGGTAAGGTCTCCGGCGTTTCTGCGCGGGACTCACGTCCTGGTAGATGAAGTGGTCGAGCCGCTCGGCCAGGCCCTGCCAGCAGCTCTGAAACAGCGGCAGGCACAGCAGCTGCTGCAGCTGCAGGAGCCGGTCCCGCAGGCAAAGCATCATGGGACACGCAGAGCTGGACAAGCACATGGTGGCCTGGTCCATCTGGGAGGGCAAGGACAGCCACCTGTGCAGACATGTCAGAGCCTTAAACACTGCACTGCACCACAGACACAGGGACACACAATCACACTGTTACCAACACACACTGACGCGGCACGGCTCACACACACACACGTACACACACACACACTCTCAGGCATTTTTGGGGGTTCCTCACTCACCTGTCCCGGGAGTAGGGCTGGGCCTTGTCCCGCACCTCCCGCATCACAGCCTCCAGCAGACGCCCCATCATGTCCCCTCTCAGCCTCTCCAGCAATCCCAGCAGCCCCTCGAACAGCGAGCCCTCCAGGGAGGCCAGTCGCCCCGCCTCCGTGGCCCCCAGGGGCCCCCACACCTCCTCCCCCAGGGACACGGCCGCCTGCTGCAGCTGCAGGAAGAACTGCGGGCAGGGTGGGGTCGGGGTGGGAGCACAGGCAAAGGAGGCAAACATCTGAGCTTCAGAATCACGCTTCACTGGGCAGCAGTGTGGGGCAGGGGTAAGGAGCACTGGGGCACGTCCCTCTTGGGAAAGGTACTTAAACAGTTGCTTCATTAAATATCCAGCTGTATAAACGGATAAAACTGTAACCTGATACAGTGCACTGCAGGACTGGCTAGGATTTAACTGGCTCCAAATAAAAAACATAGTTTAAAACAAACAGCAATCGTTTTTCTTATGAACTTCTTCCCTTTTTCCGTCCTTCCCAAACCTTTGAGTATCCAATGCAGGACTTGCGCTCCTGTTTGCGAGTAAATTGTTATTTACTATGTATGGATGAATGTGAGGGTGTGCAGGCCGGACGCTCACCACGTTGTCAGCCCAGTCGCTCAGCACGGTGGAGATGTAGTTGACGGCGTTGAGGATGGCGCAGTAACGCGCCCCCAGCGGGTTGCGGGACTCCTCCTTCATCACCTGCGTGAGGCGGATCCGAAAATCGTCCACCAGCTCCCTCTGTAGGGCCAGGAAGCTGAGCTGGGCCCGTGAGCAGGGCAGGGAGCGGTACCGGTCTGATAGAGAGAGAGAGAGAGAGAGGGAGAGAGAGAGAGAGAGAGAGAGAGAGAGAGAGAGAGAGAGACGGAGAGAGAGAGAGAGAGAGAGAGAGAGAGAGAGGGAGGGAGAGAAAGAGAACGAGAGATAGAGATAGAGAGAGAGAGAGAGGGAGAGAGAGAGAGAGAGAGCGAGAGAGGGAGAGAGCGAGAGAGAGGGGTCACAGGGGTCAGAGACAGACAGCAGGGATGGGTATCTGCCTGATACAGAGACAGGTAGCAGGATCAGTGGAGTCACAGACAGAGGGGGTATCTAGATATCTACAGTGTGCTGTTGTGCGTGTGTTGTGTATGTCTGCAGTGTGCTGTATTCAGTGACGGACGGTCAGCTGTACCAGTGATGACCAGCAGTAGGGTCATGAAGGTCTCGGCGCAGTCGGGGGCCTTCAGCTCGTCCATGTCGCTGATGTCCCTGTACTGGGA